>NC_138317.1:22767500-23112500 GCF_965601325.2 Salmo salar
GATTGTCATTTCCTTTTATCATTAACATCAAGAGACTAAGGGCTGTAGTCAATTGAGATGCAGGCATTCCATATGATAATGTCCATTATGCTGTTGATTGATCAATGATTTCAAACCCTTCGTTTCTCTCTCCTTCCAGCTCGCCTGCTCTTCATCCTTCATCATCCTCCGTGCTTCTGTTCTGTCAGTCGTGTGCATCGCTGACCTACCCTGTGGTCTGTTAGTCTCTGTTTTCTCTCTGAAAGCATTGCATTATACATATATTATTTATATATAGAAATCTATCTGTATACAGTGTTATTTGTTTTTAGCAGGCTTTCCCACTGTCAAGGCATGATTAGCCCACTGAGAACCAATATCATAGGCAACAATTACTCAGGTTAAATCTCACTGCTATTTAAAACTCTGCTTGACAAGGTTGAGTCCTTCACAGATCCAGTTCCATTGACTTCTACTTGAAGAGCTTAATTCTTAGAACTTGTTTTCAGGACACACACACACTCAATCAGTATTTAATTTAAAAATAGTTGGGGATTTGGCCACAATCAGCAGCGAGAGAAAGACATTAGCGGAAACATTGAGATACTGTAACCTAAATGGTGATATTCCAAGTAGGTATTACTACCATAGATTTAGATGGTTACATACCTATGTCTATACTGAACAAAATATAAATGCAACATGTAAAGTGTTGGTCCCATGTTTCATTAGCTGAAATAAAATATCCCAGAAATGTTCCATATGCACAAAAAGCTTATTTCTCTCATTTTGTGCACAGATATGTTTACATCCCTGTTAGTGAGCATTTCTCCTATGCCAAGATAATCCATCCACCTGACAGGTGTGGCATATTAAACAGCATGATCATTACACAGGTGCACCTTGTGCGGGGGACAAAACAACACAAAAAATTTGCAGTTTTGTGTCACAACACAATGCCACAGATGTCTCAAGTTTTGAGGGAGCGTGCAATTGGCATGCTGTGTCTGCAGGAATGTCCACCAGATTTGTCAGAGAAAGGGATGCTAATTTCTCTACCATAAGTCACCTCCAACGTTGCTTTAGAGAATTTGGTAGTATGTCAATACGGCCTCACAACTCCAGACCATGTGTTACCACGCCAGCCCAGGACCTCCACATCCGGCCTCCACATCCGGCTTCTTCACCTGCGGGATCGTTTGAGATCAGCCACCTGTACAGCTGATGAAACTGGGTTTGCACAACCTGAAGAATTTCTGCACAATCTGTCAGAAACCATCTTGGGGAAGCTCACCTGTGTGCTCGTTGTCCTCACCAGGGTCTTGACCTGACTGCAGTTTGGCGTCGGAACCGACTTCAGTGGGCAAATGCTCACCTTTGATGGCACTGGCACGCTGGAGAAGTGTCCTCTTCATGGATGAATCCTGGTTTCAACTGTACCGGGCAGACGGCGTGTATGGCGTTGTGTGGGCGAGCGGTTTGCTGAAGTCAACGTTGTGAACAGAGTGTCCCATGGTGGCGGTGGGGTTATGGTATGGGCAGGCATAAGCTACAGACAATGAACATAATTGCATTTTATCAACGTCAATATGAATGCACAGAGATACCGTGACGAGATCCTGAGGCCCTTTGTCGTGCCATTCAGCCACCACCATCACCTCATGTTTCAGAATAATAATGCACGGCCGGACCCATGTCACAAGGATCTGTACACAATTCCTGGAAGCTGAAAATGTCCCAGTTCTTCCATGGCCTGCATACTCACCAGACATTTCACCCATTGGGCATGTTTGGGATGCTATGGATAAACGTGTATGACAGCATGTTCCAGTTTCCGCCAATAACCAGCAAATTCGCAAAGGAGTGGGACACAAGGCCACAATCAACAGCCTGATCAACTCTATGTGAAGGAGATGTGTTGCGCTGCAAGAGGGAAATGGTGGTCACATCAGATACTGACTGGTTTTCTGGTCCACGCCCCTACCTTTTTTTAAAGGTATCTGTGACCCAACATATGCATATCTGTAATCCCAGTCATGTGAAATCCATAGATTAGGGCCTAATTTATGTATTTCAATAAACTGATTTCCTTATATGAACTGAATTCAGTAATATTTTTGAAATTGTTGCTTGTGCTGTTTATATTTTTGTTCAGTCTAGTTACATTCTAGTATGGTCCTCTGGACCTTCATGGCCTCATACTTCAAACTATTATGCAAAACAAATGTAAAACCCTACTTCCCATTCGTGCACAATAGGTTGTGTAACAACACCGGTACAGTGCATTTGGAAAGTATTCAGATCCCTTGACTTTTTCCACATTTTGTTACGTTACAGCCTTGTTCTAAAATGTATTCAATTTTTTATTTTCCTCATCAATCTACACACAATACCTCATAATGACAAAGCAAAAACTGTTTTTTAGAAAATGTTGCTAATTTATAAAATATAAAAACCTGAAATATAACATTTACATAAGTATTCAGACCCTTTACTCAGTACTTTGTTGAAGCACCGTTGGCAGCGATTACAGTCTTCTTGTGTATGACGCTACAAGCTTGGCACACCTGTATTTGGGGAGTTTCTCCCATTCTTCTCTGCAGATCCTCTCAAGCTCTGTCAGGTTGGATGGGGAGCGTTGTTGCACAGCTAATATCAGGTCTCTCCAGAGATGCTCGATCGCGTTCAAGTCTGGGCTCTGGCTGGGCCATTCAGAGACTTTTCCCGAAACCACTCCTGCATTGTCTTGGTTGTGTGGTTAGTGTCGTTGTCCAGTTGGAAGGTAAACTTTTGCCCCAGTCTGAGGTCCTGAGCGCTCTGGAGCAGGTTTTCATCAAGGATCTCTCTGTACTTTGCTTCGTTCATCTTTGCCTTGATCCTGACTAGTCTCTCAGTCCCTGCCACTGAAAAATATCCCCACAACATGATGCTGCCACCACCATGCTTCACTGTAGGGATGGTGCCAGGTTCCCTCCAGACGTGACGCTTGGCATTCAGGCCAAAGAGTTCAATCTTGGTTTCATCAGATCAGAGAATCTTGTTTCTCATGGTTTGAGAATCTGTAGTTGCCTTTTGGCAAACTCTAAGCGGGCTGTCATGTACCTTTTACTGAGGAGTAGCTTCTGTCTGGCCACACTACCATAAAGGCCTGATTGTCCTTCTGGAAGGTTCTCAAATCTCCACAGAGGAACTCTGGAGCTCTGTCAGAGTAACCATCGGGTTCTTGGTCACCTCCCTGACCAAGGCCCTTCTCCCCTGATTGCTCAGTTTGGCTGGGCAGCCAGCTCTAGGAAGAGTCTTGGTGGTTAAGAATGATGGAGGCTACTTTGTTCTTGGGGCCCTTCAATGCTGCAGAGATTTTTTGGTAACCTTCCCCAGATCTGTGCTGAGACACAATCATGTCTCGGAGCTCTACAGACAATTCTTTCAACCACATGGCTTGGTTATTGCTCTGACATGCACTGTCAACTGTGGGACCTTATATAGACAGGTGTGTGCCTTTCCAAATCATTTCCAATCAATTGAATTTACCACAGTTGGACTCCAATCAAGTTCTAGAAGCATCTCAAGGATGATCAATGGAAACAGGATGCACCTGAGCTCAACTTTGAGTCTCATAGCAAAGATTCTGAATACTTATGTAAATAAGGTATTTCTGTTTTTTTTTTTTATACATTTGCAAAAATGTCGTTTGTGGTGGCTAATGTCGTTTGTGGTGGCTAATGTCGTTTGTGGTGGCTAATTTCTGCATTACCAAATGAGGAGAGTTACAAACTTCACACACCAGTCAGAGTTATACTTAAACCTACATCTTTAATAATTAAGATGCTTTTGCAAAAGCACTTGACTTTCAATGATGCGCTTTCTCTAATGAACCATTGAAAAGTGACTACACAAAAGTACAAAGAGCTTTTATAGCCAAGATGCACCCCTTCAACGTACATGACGAACCACAGATCTTAGGAACAGTTCACAAAGGTTATGTTTTGTATGAAAGATATCTATAAAACATAGCAGACAGCAACTGCTGTATCAACAGTGTTCATTGTATAGACCAGTGTCTGGCCCTCCTACCCCAAACTGGATCCGTCTCTCCCTGGTACGGATAGAACAGAACCATTAGCTCGTCCAATGGAATGCTCTTTAGGCGTTATTATTAAAAGACATAGTAAATCTCCTCTGTCAGTGCTATCTCATAGAGGCCCATCCTCAGTAAAACACACACACACACACACACACATATGTAGACAATGTTCCATTCTGTCCTCTTCCCTTTCTAATATTCTGCATAGCACCAAAGTCCAAAGGGATACATTCTAATGACAAGTATCTCACATAAGCATATTATGCAAATAAAACATTTAATTATCTATGTTACCCAACTAATTCTGATTCATCCGCCACACGTTATAGGGTATTGTGTGTAGATTGCTGAGGAAAAACATGTATTTAATCCATTTAAGAAAAAGGCTGTAACTTCACAAAATGTAGAAAAAGTCAAGGGGTCTGAATACTTTCTGATGGCACAAACCTGTAGGCACATACAAAACGTCTTGCTTTTGAATAACAGTTCTACTTGATGCCAATGTTAAGCAAGCATTTTCCCAAAAGTATTCAAGTGCTCAATAATACAAAACTTTGCATCCCATTAGCTAGGTTTCCATCCAATTTGCAACAGATTTTCATGCTTATATTCTAAAATCTGCATAAAACAATATGTCCATTTTCCCATCAGAGATGTTTCTATCAAATTGACTTGTTGCGGATTAGAGTCTGTGCATGATGAGGTAGTGCACATTACAATAACTTTTGCGGTTAAATTCCCATGTCCCAGGATAAAAAAAATACAAGTTAAATGGGTTTCCATCGCATTTTCAACTCTGCTGATGGTTTTGTCACAAAAAAAGTTACGTTATGTAGCAAATGTGCCCACTCTGGTATTGGCACGTGCGCTTTAGCCAACAGCTCGCAGACAGTGCTGGTAAAATCTACATGACATTATTATCGAGTATTTGTATTTGTCAAATGGCAGTCATGCGTTGATCATCATGTCTCCAGAATAAGACCCTCGACATTTATTGGAAAGGAGCATCAAGATCACCTTTCACCTTCACCACCCTTTGAAGTTCATCATTTATTTAATCTGTAGCCTAATAAACTGCTCGCTTTCCCCAAATCGTAGTGGGAAGACGATACGTCATCGCGTGATAGTTATTATATCAATATTTGCACATTAATAGCGTTTCCACCGACATTTCTCGCATAATGCATTTTACTGACATGAAAAGATCACACCATGTCTAGCATATTTTGTTTTGTTGTCATTTGGGAAATTTGCTCTTTCCCTTCGGCCTGTCTTGATATTTTTTATTGGACATGTAGCCCACTTTACTCACATAGAAAGGTTGGATGGAAACCTGGTTATTGTTATAAAAAGGAATCACTTTGTATTGCATTTATCTATTGATAGCAATTCTTACATTTAATTTACTTGCAGTTAGCTTTTAATCTTTATTTTTAACAATTCAAGTACAAAATCTAATTCCTGAATTTAATGTAATTAATAACTGACTGTAGCTAGGATTCCATCCAACAGATTTTCATATGAATATTCTAGAATCCACATAAATATGAGCATTTCCCCACCAGTGGTATGTTTATACCAAATTAACTTGTTACAAATCAAAATACGTGCGTGATGACGTGTAAACACAAAGTGAACTTTTTCGCGTAAATTTTCATGTACCAAATACAAATCTAAAGGCCAGTGTGTTTCCATAGCATTTCAACTCTACTGATTGTCACAAAAACTGTTACGTTAACTTGCAGATGTGCCTACTCTGGTCTTTGTACCTTCGCTGTAGCCAACAGTTTGCAGTTAAAGTGCGGGTAGGCTGTGCAGGTGGTCTAATCTACACGATGAGAATGTTATGGATAACAACAATAATATTTGTATTTGTCAAACAGCAGTGAAGCATCGATCATCATGTCATTAGAATAAGACCCTCGATATGGAAAGCAGAATTAAGAAGATGAACCACTGACCTTGTACTTTCACCACCCTTTGAAGTTCATCATCATTTATTTTATCTGTAGCCTGAAATAAACTGCATGGCTTCCCGTGTCCTCGTTTTTTATAGATTATTATTATTATTTTTTTTTTCCCGAAGTCGTAGTGGGAGGACCACACACCATATCATCTCGTGACTCTTGGGTATTATATTACTTCGATATTTTCACGTAAAGGCGTTTCCATAGCCATTTTCCGCATAATTAATTTTAGAGACACAAAAAGATCCCACCATGAACAAATACACCGAACCTTCCTATTTCCATATTTTTTTTTTTTATATGGTATGACTTGACTGGATGGAAACGTGCTTACTAATTATGCTAAAATGACGCCATCATCCGTGGGCCTGGTACAACCTTCAACCAGCAGAGAGAAGTGTTGCTCTTTTAACCAACCGTTGACATAAGAGTTGTTTATGCACATCAGATACAAGGTCAATCTTTGATCCTGTAGCTGTCTGTGTCTGTCCCTTTATAGAAGATTAACCACTGATCAAAATGTAGCTTTATTTAATATTACTTCAACATAATGACTTTGTAATTGATGTTGCTCAAATAAAAAGGTGGTATTTTTGGTGTGAATTTAAAAGGAGGAATGTTCACCGTGATTCCATTAACTGAACCCTGACATTTGAAAACACAGCAGCAGCTTTCTCTCTCTTTCTCCCTCCCTCTCTCTCCCTCCCTCTCCCTATCTATCTCCCCCCTCTCTCTTTCTCCCTCCCTCTCTCTCCCTCCCTCTCCCTATCTATCTCCCCCTCTCTCTTTCTCTCTTCTCTCTTTCTCCCTCCCTCTCTCTTTCTCTCTCCCTCCCTCTCCCTATCTCCCCTCTCTCTTTCTCCCCTCTCTCTTTCTCCCTCCCTCTCTCTTTCTCCCTCCCTCTATCTATCTCCCCCCTCTCTCTTTCTCCCTCCCTCTCTCTTTCTCCCTCCCTCTCTCTCCCTCCCTCTCCCTATCTATCTCCCCCCTCTCTCTTTCTCCCCTCTCTCTTTCTCCCTCCCTCTCTCTTTCTCTCTCCCTCTCCCCCTCTCCCCTCTCCCTCTCTCTGTGTGCCACAGTCACATGTTGTTCACTTTTCCACTTGACCTAATTGGGTCATATTGTTTAATTTCAAATAGACAAAAACAGCCTCCATTCTGTAATTCAATAGGAGTGAGTCTATAAAAAAAGAAGGGAATTTTGATTTTTTTTAGGGTTAGTCTGTTCTGGTTTGTCTGAGGATTACTGCTATGAATAGAAATATCCAGGTAGAGTGATTAAATAGAGTCTAAATAAATGTCAGAGAGGGCAAACAAATCATATTACACACAAATGCACACAGTATACATGCACTCACACATATTTATGTCGTTTGCATGTATTAATTGTATTTTTAGGATTATCTACACTTTCCCATGTGAAACATTGAATAACCTCTGACCTTTTTGAAATGGCTGAGATGATGAAAGTTATGACCCCTATCAAATCTGGGCTTGGTCTGAATCAACCTTAGGTTTAATACTGACCAAGGAAAAGCACTGAATTAATGATGGTTTTGAAAAGGGCAAAAAAAAAGCCTGAAAAACAAGAACCCTGGGGCCTTGGCAATGTGTACAGGTGTAAGATCTTAATTTGATCCCCTGTTGTTGCAGGAAATGTCCTGCAGAACAGGAAATGCAAACTTTTACTGTATTCAAGGTTTAAAAAAAGCTTCTAAAGTTTGTTATTTCCACTTTAAAATGTCAGAATTGATTTGCCCGAACCAAAAATGTATCAATCCCTACAAAAATGTCCATTAATTATAATTCCTGCTGTGAGAAACGGATCAAATTAAGATCCCACACCTGTAGCACTTCAGTTTAATTCTAGAGAGAGGCTTTTAGGGGCTATGACCCTTTCATGGATGGTGGTGCGTTTGCACAATTTTCACATTGACTCATAAACTGAATTATCATTAAACATTATCTTCACTACAATATCATGATCAGTATATGATAGATCTGACTTTCGAAAACGTAATACAAGGATTGTGTGTTATGGGTTTCGGTTTCTCTGTGTATTTCGAGGTTGGTTAGCGTGTTAGCTGAGGCGCACACTGATTGGAGTCACCTCGTTGGTCAGTATGTGTTACACCTGCACTGGCAAGTCATCCAGTTAGTCAGGATGTGTTTCACCTGTGCTGGCCCAGTGCATCAGCTGGAGAGAAATTGGGAAAGCTACACCTCACGTTAGCGCTTCTACTTTAGTTAGCCAGGAAGAAGCCAGAGTTTTGTGTTATCCCGTGTTTGTTTTGCTCCGTATTCGTTTTACTCCATATCCTAAATTGGTGTGTTTTTCCCCGTTAGTTTGTCTTTTCTGAGGTCAATTTAGTGGGCACTCATGGTGTGTGTCTTTTTGAAACCCCTTTTTGGTTGCTTGCCGTCTTTCAGAACCCCTTTTTGTTTTGGTTGTCTTAGTGATTTTGTTAGTTTCCTTTCATGAGTGATGACATTTTGAGGTTGTCCTTTGGGAATGTGTGACATTTTACAAACAATAAAAACACTTCACATCATTTTCTCAAAACCATCTTTATTCTCAACATCCAATTCACATTAAGTGCGAACATCGTCATAATCATGAGAATCCAAATTCATAATTATTATCTCTATTTTTTTGGTGCAACTTGTCTTTTCTTCCAGGGCACCCAATTCAAAGCACTCTGTCCAAAACATGTCATATTCAGACTCATTCTCATTCAATTACACTTACATCACACACTATAATTTCACTCTCTCCAAAGACTTGTCGTCCAATATTCCGGATTTCATTGATAAATGTTTACTACCTCATGAACAACAAATTGTTGGTATTTGTCTGCTTAAACAATAAGACATGAAAACACAAATAAATCATTCTGGGTTATTATTTTAACAGTGAGTGGATTTGCTTGGCTGATGCTAGTGATGCTGTCAGAAATGGAGCTGGTCTTGCATTAATAATGTCTTTATTCAAATTGTCCAGCCCAACTTTGCAGTATGTATTGTTTTTCCCCCTGACAGTATATATAGAGTTCAGAGGAGGCTGGTGAGGGGAGGACAGTTCATAATAATGAATGGAATGGAGTAAATGGAATGGCATCAAAAACATTGAAACCAGATGTTTGATGTGTTTGAGACCATTCCATTGATTCTGTTCCAGCCATTACTATGAGCCTGTCTTCCCCATTTAACATGCCACCAGCCACCACTGATAGAGTTCCATACATTAACCAACTGATATTTTGTCAAGGTGAAACTAACACTGTAATCTGTCTATGAATCTTATAGTTCATGATGTTCACATAGTTATATCTAAAGAAATGTAAAACAGTATGTCGTTGTGGTTTGCAAATGAAATTGAGGGAAAGATTGTTTTTCCCTGTTATTTACGTAAAACAGTAACATTTTCATAATATGCATACAATATCTGTAAAAAATGATGCAGTCTGAAAATATACATCCTTTTATCCTCTATAGTACTGTAAAATAGCTTCTTTTCTATTGGTGCAACATTTGTTGTTATTGGTTTGTAACTGAGTTAAGAGTGACCACTCTTACGAGAGATAATACCACACTGGCGCTTTAAGAAGTATCTTATGGAATAAGGTGACATTCGGCAGAGTGCATGTTTGAGATTGACTACAGATGACTACAAATCACTTTGCATCCCAAATAACTACTCATTCTGTGATCAAGATTAGCCATTCTGTGGAGTCATTGCCTTTTTCAAACGGATAGCATCAAATATGCTGATTGTCACGACTCATTCTAGGGCCACTGACTTAGCCCATGTCCCGGTTCAACTTGTGAACCAGGAAGTAATTGGACCCTGCGCCACTTCCTGTTTACAATTTCCCATCTGTTTCTCTCTGATTGTCTGTGCATTGATAACTGTGCAGTTTGTGTGAGTTGTGAGGTCCTAGTCATTCAAACACTGCAAAGTCTATTGCTTTATGAAAGGCATCACATTTACAGAGAAAACACAAGCTGCTTTGAGGAGTAGTTTGAAGCTTGAATAGTAATGCATGTATTTTTACACAAAGCAGAATTTTTTTTTGCAAACAAACCACAATATCATATTTTTTCCCCCCAAGAAAAATACAACCAAAATAAAGAGGAAAAATGAGCTGAAGAGTTTTTCAATCTGTCAGCTTTTTCTCTGTACCTTTTTCTCTGTACCTTTGATTTATTGTTATTGTTTTTATTAAAGTCACATGGCAGCTAGGGGTGTAATGGTTCACCAAACCCATGGTTCAGTTGGTATTGTGGTTTTGGGATCACGATTCGGTTCGGTTTTGGTACAGCGGGAAAATGAAATGCCAACAGTTTTTGTAGTAAATGTTTGTTTATTTAAGAAAATTTAAAGTGTTGGTATTCCTGAATCCATATATGATCATGAGTCATATAACGCCTGATGAGAGCACTGTCAGGAATAACAAACACTTTGTATTGCCTTAAATGAAAACACGCGATTACTCATCAACAACAACACTAAAATAAAGTGCAATATGCGTATGAAATCAATATGCAAACATGGCTCAGACATTGTATTTAGTGTTTTCTTAAAGAGAAAAAGATGCACACTTGTGTGACTCTCATAAAGGGAGCGTGTCTGTAGCAGGGTACTTCTCATTTCTAACTCCGGGGTAATGTTATAGCCTCTCTGTAGCACTGGAGGTCCATCCATCTGTAGTAAGCGCAGTACAGGATGCACTTGCCAATTCATTGACATCTTCGGCTTTAGCTTGCTTATATAAAGTGGATACTACCCGTTTGAGATTTAAATGTTGATTACAGGGTGCACATAGGCTCTAGTTGTTTTAATGGAAAAGCCTGAAATGTTTCTTCAGCTCATATTTACTCAAGAGGCATACCATGCAGTTCATGGCATTGCCTATAGGCCTAGTGTTTCATTGTTTTAATATATTTATTTGGGTTCACAATGCGGACCGAACCGTGGTCCCCGTACCGATTCGATACGAATACGTGTACCGTTACACCCCGAGTGGCGGCGATTCTCTCCTCTGTGGTCAACATAGGAAGGGTTTGACCCCCAGACTCCGCCCACATGTCATTCATACAGGCATGAATCAGCCAATAAGCAAGTATCATAGAACCAACCAGTCCTTATAGGAGGGAGCATCATCACCATCATCACATACAGTAACTCATATGTTGAGAATATAATATAACACATGAACATCAATAAGTCAATAGTTCCCATGGGATCTTGTGAGACATCAGGAGGAGGTTCTGCCTGCATCACAGCTCACAGTGTCTTTCTGGTCTGTCCATCTGCTCTGTCCGTCTGCAGCTCAGGAACTACACTATTTCAATAACGTTCTGTTTCATGACGCGCTTCTACACTCTACAGCTTGAATGAGAGCCATAAGCATGTTCTAGAAGAATGCTCTAAAAGAAGTCACTGATAGCCAATCAGGTCAGGTTAGAACATATATCCTGGTTCATGAGAAACGATCCAATACGGTTGAACGAATTAGCAATATGTTTGGCACCGCAAGAGTAGCATCATTCAAAAAAGAGATAGTTATAGAACGGCTTCAGTCTTTTTCTGACTTCATGTCAAAGTGTGCTTTTATATCTTTCCTGATCGTTTAGGTTTAATGGAGAAGAGGAGAAACAAGACTTCTTTTAGCCAGCTGTTTCTCTGTGGATGAGTTGTATAGTGTTGTGCCTTAACATTGTTTAGAAATGTGACTGGGTCTACTCATGTGGGAGCTTGTGGTGGGAATCATAGAAATATAATTAGAATAAGAATAGCTGCAGGTCCACCCATCCCATTACAGAACATTTACTTGAAAGGGAATGTCTGTTCTACTATTTCTATTTCTATGGCGTGAAAGATGTGAGCACAGTCAGGGTGTATTTGAATGTTGCAGAATGGTAGCACTGAGCAAATATAGATATACAGTTGAAGATGGAAATATACATACACCTTAGCCAAATACATTTAAACTCAGTTTTTCACAATTCCTGACATTTAATCCAAGTAAAAATTCCCTGTCTTAGGTCAGTTAGGATCACCACTTTATTTTAAGAATGTGAAATGTCAGAATAATAGTAGAGAGAATGATTTATTTCAGCTTTTATTTCTTTCATCACATTCCCAGTGGGTCAGAAGTTTACATACTCTTAATTAGTATTTGGTAGCATTGCCTTTACATTTTTTAACTTGGGTCAAAGTTTCGGGTAGCCTTCCACAAGCTTCCCACAATAAGTTGGGTGAATTTTGGCCCATTACTCCTGACAGAGCTGGTGTAACTGAGTCAGGTTTGTAGGCCTCCTTGCTCGCAAACGCTTTTTCAGTTCTGCCCACAATTTTTCTATAGTATTGAGGTCAGGGCTTTGTGATGACCACTCCAATACCTTGACTTTGTTGTCCTTAAGCCATTTTGCCACAACTTTGGATTTATGCTTGGGGTCATTGTGCATTTGGAAGACCCATTTGTGACCAA
Organism: Salmo salar; assembly: GCF_965601325.2. NCBI lineage: Eukaryota > Metazoa > Chordata > Actinopteri > Salmoniformes > Salmonidae > Salmo > Salmo salar. The sequence goes on from NC_138317.1 coordinate 22,780,024, forward strand.
GCTTGAACTTCCTGACTGATGTCTTGAGATGTTGCTTCAATATATCCACATAATTTTCCTCCCTCATGATGCCATCTATTTTGTGAAGTGCACCAGTCCCTCCTGGAGCAAAGCACCCCCACAACATGATGCTGCCACCCCCATGCTTCACGGTTGGGATGGTGTTCTTCAGCTTGCAAGCCTCCCCCTTTTTCCTCCAAATATAACAATGGTCATTATGGCCAAACAGTTCCATTTTAGTTTTATCAGACCAGAGGACATTTCTCCAAAAAGTATGATCTTTGTCCCCATGTGCAGTTGCAACCCATAGTCTGTTTTTTTATGGCGGTTTTGGAGCAGTGGCTTCTTCCTTGCTGAGCGGCCTTTCAGGTTATCTCGATATAGGACTCGTTTACTGTGGATATAGATACTTTTGTACCTGTTTCCTCCAGCATCTTCACAAGGTCCTTTGCTGTTCTTCTGGGATTGATTTGCACTTTCGCACCAAAGTATGTTCATCTCTAGGAGACAGAATACGTCTCCTTCCTGAGCGGTATGACAGCTGCGTGGTCCCATGGTGTTTATACTTGCGTACTATTGTTTGTACAGTTGAACGTGGTACTTTCAGGCTTTTGGAAATTGCTCCCAAGGATGAACCAGACTTGTGGAGGTCTACAATTTGGCTGATTTCTTTTGATTTTCCCATGATGTCAAGCAAAGAGGCACTGAGTTTGAAGGTAGGCCTTGAAATCCATCCACAGGTACACCTCCAATTGACTCAAATGATGTCAATTAGCCTATCAGAAGCTTATAAAGCCATGACATCATTTTCTGGAATTTTCCACGCTGTTTAAAGGCACAGTCAATTTAGTGTATGTAAACTTCTGACCCACTGGAATTGTGATACAGTGAATTATAAGTGAAATAATCTGTAAACAATTGCTGGAAAAGTTACTTGTGTCATGCACAAAACTATAGTTTGTTAACAAGAAATTTGTGGAGTGGTTGAAAAACGAGTTTTAATGACTCCAACCTAAGTGTATGTAAACTTCAGACTTCAACTGTAGCTCTCACAGAACACCAGCACCAGAAGGACACCTGTATGAAAGCTACTCCACATCCCTTGACTGGGGAAGTATCGTAGGAAGAGAATGCGAAAAGGAAGGGAATAATGCTGGTTAGCTAGTTTCTGCTGTCAGTCACTGACCTTCTCAGTGTTGGTGGAGTCAGCATTCGGTATTAAAATGGACTAAAATGAAACACTACACGTTGCATGGTTCGTATGACTGACTGAACGAGCACTGTCGACGGCAGCAATTAGACTGTACAATTAACACAAAAAACGTATAGAGAAGTAACTGAGAAGTGAAACATTTACAAAATAAAAAACAAAAACAAAATGCTATTCACATGTACCCGCATCGTAAGGGATGGTTCCATCCATAAGAACTAGGCTGAGAAGCTAGGCTACACCTAAGGTATGGAATGAAGTGACTCAGTAGTGCTAATGAGAGTTCCAACAACGTGTCCCAAGACGCCAAGAGCCACTCTGAGGCCCACTGTTGTAGCCCCCGCCAGGCGCCCACGCACACACACACTCCGACACACACCTCGGCAGGGTGTGTGGGCCCGTCTGTCCGTCAATCCTCAAAGACCTCCAGGAAGAGTGGGGGGAAGAGTTCGTTGGGGCACTCCACCTTCATATGCAGGAAGCGGGAGGCGTGGCACGCCCCGATCATCCGCAGGTCCGTCACCTTCATCAGCAGCTTGGGCCAGAATTGCGCCACCTTGTGTTTGCGGTAGTTGATGTAATGTTCAAAGGCCAGAAGGAACTCCTCCTGACAGCGCTCAATACGGTCCACGCTGGTCAGCCCCGGACGGTCTGGGGAGGGAGGGAGGGAGGGAGAGACAGAAAGGAAAAAAGGATGAATATGGATGAGTTTCATACTGTACTGTATATTACTACTGTCACGTAGATAGAACAATTCTATACTAATTCAACCCAAATCTACAAACACGATCTGACTGGAGATAGAGACTATAACTCGATACTAATATAATATGATATTAATTGGATATCCTGTAATCGGTCACTAGCTTGTTTCATTAGCACTACTGAGTCACTCCAGGGGTTGCATGTGTGATAGATTTACAGAACATCCGATTAATACAAGTATTGAGTTTTGAGTAAGTATGCTACAGAATTATTTGAACAAATACCAGATTGGCTCACATTTGCCATTGATTTCACAACTATAAAAGTCAATGCAGACGATCTGCGCTTGTGGATATAATAGGAGATCGATGGCTTCACAGAACAGAGTGGCATCGTTTTGGAGATGGAGGGAGGGAGATGTGTGGACACTGCACAAAGTTATTGATTTTGAACGTCAAACCCCCGGACGGCCATTGTAGTCTCATTATTAGATGGTTTCCTTTCCTAGGGTGGGCTCTGTAATCCCTTATAATCGCTACGTGAAAGATTGGCCTAATGGGTTTAAACAGACCTCTGGTGGAAGTTAACAGCAGTATTGACGTGTGACTGACTGTGGTTAATCACACATGAAAACAGGCCGGCACACACTGACTTACTGGCTTTACCGACTGTTTCATTGTTTACTGACTGTTTTGCTGCAGGTCTCACGGGGGGGCTGGCAGTTGGGTTTATGTGGTGGTAAAGCCACAGGAACTACAGGCTCTCTGCTAACAATTCATTGTATATGAATAAATATATTCACTGAGTGTACAAAACATTAGGCCTTTCTACTATTGAGTTGCACCCCGTTTTGCCCCCAGAACAGCCTCAATTCGTCGGGGCATGGACTCTACTGTACAAGGTGAGACAAGCGAACCAAAAGATGCTGGCCCATGTTGACTCCAATGCTTCCCACAGTTGTGTCAAGTTGGTTGGATGTCCTTTGGGTGGTGGACCACTCTTGATACACACGGGAAACTGTTGAGCTTCAAAAACCCAGCAGCGTTGCAGTTCTTGACAAACTCCACCCAGTGTGCCTGGTATTACCATAGCCTGTTCAAAGGCACTTACAGTACATTCAGAAAATATTTGACTTTTTCCACATTTTGTTACGTTACAGCCTTATTCTAAAATGGATTACATTAAAATGTTCCTCATCAATCTACACACAACACCCTATAATGACAAAGCAAAAACAGGTTTTTAGACATTTTTGCAAATGTATTAAAAATAAAAAGCTGAAATATCACAGTATTCAGACCCTTTACTCAGTACTTAGTTGAAGCACCTTTGGCAGCGATTACAGCCTCGAGCCTTTATAGGTATGATGCTGCAAGCTTGGCACACCTGTATTTGGGGAGTTTCTCCCACTCTTCTCTGCAGATCCTCTCAAGCTCTGTCAGGTTGGATGGGGAGCGTCGCTGCACAGCTATTTTCAGGTCTCTCCAGAGATGTTAGATTGGGTTCAAGTCCAGGCTCTTGTTGGGCCTCTTGTCCCGAAGCCACTCCTGCATTGTCTTGCAGTGTGCTTAGGGTCATTGTTCAGTTGGAAGGAGAACCTACGCCCCAGTCTGAGGTCCTGAAAGCTCTGGAGCAGGTTTTCATCGAGGATCTCTCTGTACTTTGCTCCGTTCATCTTTCCCTCGATCCTGACTAGTCTTCCTGTCCCTGGCCCTGAAAAACATTCCCACAGCATGATGCTGCCACCACCATGATTCACCATAGGGATGGTGCCAGGTTTCCTCCAGATGTGTTGCTTGGCATTCAGGCCAAAGAGTTCAATCTTGGTTTCATCAGACCAGAGAATCTTGTTTCTCAAAGTCTGATAGTCCTTTAACTCCAAGCGGGCTGTCATGTGCCTTTTACTGAGGAGTGGCTTCCATCTGGCCACTCTACCATAAAGGCCTGATCGGTGGAGTGCTGCAGAGATGGTTATCCTTCTGTTGTTTGTGGTTGAATCTGTGTCACAACAAGGGGGTTGAATACTTATTGACTCCACAGAGGAACACATGAGCTCTGTCAGAGTTAGCATCTGGCGGCCAGCTCTCAGAAGAGTATTGGTGGTTCCAAACATCTTCCATTTAAGAATGATGGAGGCCACTGTGTAGTTGGGGACCTTCAATGCTTCAGAAACGGACAATTCCTTTTTGCTCTGACATGCACTGTCAACTGTGGGACCTTATATAGACAAGTGTGTGCCTTTCCAAATCATGTCCATTCAATTGAATTCACCACAGGTGGACTTCAATCAAGTTGTAGAAACATCTCAAGGATGATCAATGGAAACGATGCACCTGAGCTCAATTTCTAGTCTCATAGCAAAGGGTCTGAATACTTATATAACTAAGGTATTTCTGTTTTTTTGTTTTTTCAAAGAAAATCAAAAAAATGGTTTTCACATTGTCATTATGGGGCATTGTGTGTAGATTGATGAGAATTATTTTTTTTCATACATTTTAGAATAAGGCTGTAACGTAACAAAATGTGCAAAAAGTCAAGGGTCTGAATACTTTCCGAATGTACTGTAAATAGTTTGTCTTTCCCATTCATCCTCTGAATGGCACACATACACAATCCATGTCTCTATTGTCTCAAGGCTTAAAACTCCTTCTTTAATCTGTCTCCTCCACTCCATCTACACTGATTTGAAGTGGATTTAACAAGTGACATCAATATGGGATCATAGCTTCACCTGGATTCACCTGATCAGTCTACAGTATCTCATGGAAAGCGCAGGTGTTCCTAATGTTTTATACACTCATTGTATATATTATACATATATATTTATTGTGTACAATTTAAGTGTATATCATAAAGAATACACATCTATAAGCACATCATATCACTAAAGCTACATGTGTGTTTATAGATGTGTAATGTAAGTTTCATAATATACCGTTGTCATGACGCTAGCCCTTTCAGTGAATTGGCTAGCAGAGATGTGAACACCCCCCCCCCCCCCCTCTTGTTAGGGGGAGGGGCAGTTTTACGGCTTTACAACCAGTCCTAATTCCCTTTTAGAGACTCTTGTCTCCCTGACCATGCCTTATGGGAGAGAGAGGGTCACAGTAGAACCAAGGAACTCTCCCGCCAAATTCTACTACATCCCAGAATTTGAGAATTGAACAATATCCATATTTTGGAGAATGTGTAAACGGTCGGTGGAGAAGCGAGATACGACCTGGTCCATTTTGTTTCATGTTTGTGACCTCATGAAAGACAATACAGCCACATTACCCTAACTCTGTTTATACAGGTTCCTCAGTTATGAGGCTTGCATCTAATTCTTGTATAAAATGAATGAGTAAAGATGAAACTATTTGCGAAATGATGTAATGTGATGTTAACCTTTAAAATGAGAGAATTGGCCTTCATTGTAAAGTTTAACTAAGTCAGTAGCCACGCCCAAGTGAATAGACATTGGTTGGAAATGATGAACCAACCCCTTTTCCACTTTTGAATAAAAGCCTCAGTGATGAAAAGTCACATCAGTTCCAAATACCGTGAGGACTTGTCCTCAAGTGTTTAGGGCTAATTCTAATTTAAACTCTACAGACCAGAAAACGTGAGAGCTTGCTCCACACGTGAAATGGTATGAACTCTGAACTATTGATCGCCTAAAGAAGAAGTGAGTACTAAACTAGCATTTATAGGACTGCAGCTGAACATATGCGCAAATCTAGTATGAGCACACTGACTGACGAGGAAGGATCTCCAAAGTGAGATGAACCTCTCAGACCACGTGAACCTCTCACACGACGACCCGGAAGAATCTACAAAGGACAATGGCGACCTCGACTGGGCAAACCAGAGCCTCACATCACCAGCTCAACTATCGAAGCCAGCTTCACGAAAATACAATGCATTGCTTTTCTGAATGAGCGATCGTTAGCGGCATATGTATTTATGTGAGAAAAGTTTCCCATGTTCGATAGAGACCCATGTTCCTTAGTCTTCCTTCCAAAAACCCCTTCTTTTCGCTCTGAATCTATTGTGTTATAACCAAACTGATTAGTTTAATCACGTAACAATAATTACATATAGAGAACTGATTTGATAAAACAACAGTCTTCACATTTAATGACAAGTCAGAGACACGACACCGTTAATGTAAATCCTCTTTACAGAATTACATACACACGGGACAGGGGTTAATATGGCGTGTTGTTCGACCAAATCTCTATCTGTTTGAACTCAGGGGCCTGCCGCTCTCTTTCTGTCTCACCCACAATGTATTCTACTTCCTATCTAATCTACTTTGAATGTACTTGTCATCATGCCAACTAGTTCAACATTGAAATGGCAGGTCATGCCAAATTAAAATGAACAACAACACGATATGGAATATTAAACAACACTCGTTTGAAAGTTTTGGAACACTCTTTAATAGATACGTTGAAATTCACCCAGTGTTTTAAAGGATTTCTTTGAAATAACTAGCTGTAAAAAAAGTGATATCTTCTATATTGTCAGCTTACAAGTGGGTAAAACTGCTGCTGGACTGTGGCCCCTCAGTTTCAATGGCCATGACCCCCTTGCCCTTTAAAACGCTTTTGGAAGGTGACAAAACCCATAAGCCTGCGTCTAGCGAAAACAAGGGGCCGGATGTCTGGTAGTGTGGTGACGCAACAGGTGTGTGTGTGGGCCGGCAAGCATGTCTCTTTCTCTCACCGGAGGACAGGAGGATGACGGTCTGTAGCAGAGCGACCTCAGAGTCGTCCAGGTGGAACGACGACAGCGACACTCCCAAATCAAAGATGGCGTCCGACACCACACCCAGGCCTCCGTTCTTCAGCTGGCCGCGGGTCACGGCCATCTCCCCGTTAAGTGTCAGCGTCTCGCTCTCTGGGTCGTAGCGAACGGCCGCCCGTAAAGACATGATCTCCATGCAGCAGCCTTTCAATAGGATAATCTGGTCTTCACAAGGCAGCTGGGAGGAGTGAGACAAACACAGAGAGCAAACATTGTTATTGATTTTTTATTGATTTATTTGCACACGAAAGATGAACGACTGATGTGATTGTAAGAATTAAAAGGAGCATGTGCAGTAGAGGTCAAAAGTCCAGAAATGATATTAGAAAATTTATGTTGACATATATTAGTAGTGTTAGCATTTATTACAAACTGAACTCTGTACATCGCATACTAAATGTTTTTTTTCCTTTGCTATTTTTTTAATGAATTTGAATTTCAGTTTTGTTTAAAATCTTTTTAATAATGTTGATTTTGTTTAGTTTACATGTTGAGACCATTTCTATTTCAGTTTTAGTATTAGTGAGTTATTTTTTTATATGAAAGAGAAGTAGAAATATAGCACTAAGCCAAAACATAATTTACACAATTTCTATTTAACTATAAACTAAATATTGAATTAATTTTACATTTAAAATGTTCTCTCATTTTAGTTTCTATTTGAGTAAAATTGCTTATGTTGAGTTTTAAACTTGAGTTTGTTTCCGTTTAAGTTATAGTGTTTTAGAACCAATATATTTATTGACATTCTCTATGATAAGCAGGAAATCAATCATATGAAAAGAGAACAAAAATATAAAACACACATCCCCAATAAATGTTGATAATATTTACATTTTAGTTTCAATAAAGGAAATAGCTTTGCTTACGTACCTCACAGAACATAGGCAGCTTTTTGGCAAAGTCCACCACTCGGGTAATGGCGGGGGTGATAATTTTTGTAAACTGACTGAAGGCTTCAATGTCCACTTTGCTCCCTTCAGGTGCATTTATGACCGGCGCTTGACCAATGTCCTCAGGCTGAAACGACAAGAGGTGGAGGGAGGACACGGCTCAGTGCATGTCCAACAGGGACAGACTACTAAAAGACTTTAAGACACAGGGTGCAACTGAAATAGGGTGCACCCTATATAGTGCAGTACTTTCGAGCATAGGGCACTGGTCAAAAGTAGTGTACTATCTATGGAGGAGGGTTCAATTCAGATGCAGCTAGAAAGATCAGACCAGACCACACAACACGGTCTCCTCTAGGCATGACAGGTCAACGAGTCAAACAGCACGACATGAAAACAAAGTGGACAGCGTTTCCACTGTGACCGTTGTTCAGGAGGGAAAAGGAGGAAAGTTTGAGGGAAACTTAAACAGGAGGGGATTCTCAAGAAAGTGCAAAGTGCAAGCCATTCATTTTCTCATCCTCAGTTGGCAGTGTCTTTGACTAGGGTTATCCACTGATACGGTATTATTATTTTTATAACATATTGAACTACTTTCCTTCTGACCAGAAGTGACATAAGAGTGACAGAGAGTAGAGCGAGCGCGTAAGCAAAGAGCCCAGATTGAGTTGAGTTGAGTAGCAGAGGACAAAGCACTGTGTACAGCACCCAGCTTCTGTTGGTTTGGTTTAAATCAATATCAATATTGATGAAATAATAAAACACTCATTATTAATAATAATAATATCCCTTTAAGAGTCCTTCTCCCCTGTATGCCTTTTAACTGTCACAGCTAGCAGAGAACTAGCTACATACTGTATGCACTTAAAGCTAGACTACACAGCAAAAAGTATGTGGACACCTGCTTGTTGAACATCTCATTTCAAAATCAAGGGCATTAATATGGAGTTGGTCCCTCTCCTTTGCTGCTATAACAGCCTCCACTCTTCTGGGAAGGCTTTCCACTAGATGTTGGAACATTGCTGCAGCGACTTGCTTCTATTCAGCCACAAGAGCATTAGTGAGGTCTGGCACTGATGTTGGGCGATTAGGCCTGGCTCCCAAAGAACAGTTCTTGTGCTGACGTTGCTTCGAGGCAGTTTGGAAACCGTAGTGAGTGACCTCTTCAGCACTCGGCGGTCCTGTTCTGTGAGCTTGTGTGGCCTAACACTTCGCGACTGAGCCATTGTTGCTCCTAGACGTTTCTACTTAACAATAACAGCACTTAGAGTTGACCGGGTCAGCTCTAGCAGGGTAGAAATTTGACGAACTGACTTGTTGGAAAGGTGGCATCCTATGACGATGCCACATTGAAAGTCACTGAGCTCTTCAGTACGGCCATTCAAGTGCCAATGTTTGTCTATGGAGATTGCATTGCTGTGTGCTCTATTTTATACACCTGTCAGCAACGGGTGTAGCTGACATAGCCAAATCCACTAATTTGAAGGGTGTCCACATACTTTTGGCAATGTAGTGTATATGGGTCATTCAACAGAAGTGCTTCAAATTGCTGTCCCCAGTCAAAAAAACTATTTCAAAAACGGATAAGTCTCCAAACTTAGGACATTTATTAACATCATGATTTATTCTAATTCATGCCAAGGCAATAACACACATATTGTTAAATTAATATAGTACAACATGTTTGTTGATATACTCATTTCTATTGGGGGGTGGCTGTCCCCACCCTGGCTCCTAAAATGTATGTTTGAAAACAAAGTGATTCATTATTTTTTAAATCTTTTTCACACTATTATTTCAATAGAACATATTGATTTGTTTTATTATTCAATTGAAAGATACTGCTACTTTATTGTAAAAAATCTTTCTCTAAAATATGATTTCCCCACTTTGTATGTCACTACCGAAACACACATTAAAAGACTGTAGAATGAATGTGACTTAAGCCACATCCCTACAACTATAATCAGGAAATGGGATTGCGTCCCTCTCCATCATAGCCACATGATGTGTCAATACCGAACATATAATATACAAAAAAATGGTATGTATTTGGAACAAAAATATATGTCCAAAATATTCAGTAGCTAGCTAGCTATGGTAACGAAAATCTGAAACGTCCACAACCGAAACAATTTGGTTGATTTTGGTATTGACATGATTGTTTTGTTAACTGACACTTTATTGTTAATCCACTGTATTTCTTTACATCTATTGAAAAAAACATCTGATAAGATAATCTACATTAAAGACATAGATAATTGTTTCTTCCTGGAAGTCAAATTAATTGGACAAAACCGCTTCTTCTCGCTTTAAATCAAGGACATACTATTGTAGCGAATTCGGGGGGGTAGCCCCGACCGGGACTCGAACCGAGGTCCAACGACTGTCAAGCCAATACCTTAACCGTTACGCCAAGAGGTTTAAGTGTTGAGTTAAGGTTGCTACAATATGGTATACAGTGGACAAGGTCCTCAGCCTAATCCCTCCTGCCACAAAAGTTACACAGTTACATGTCCCAATCAGCCAAAGTGTGTACGACACAGGCAGCCCAATTCTGATATTTTTGCCACTAATTGGTCTTTTGACCAAACACATCAGATCTTTCACATCAGCTCTTTTTCAGAGCTGATCTGATTGGTCAAAAGACCAATTAGCGAAAAAAAATGGCAGAATTGGTCTGCCTGTGTAAACGCAGCCACGTGCGAGAAGCTTGGTCTGTGAATACAGGGAACTTGTCCATGGGTCAGAGCCTGACATTGATGGTGAAATATGTCTCTGAATTACATTTAAAGGTTTTGAAAATCAGTTTAAAAATCTTGTTTTTATTAATTCATTCATTCATTGCAACTTTTTCACTGTTTTGGTAGTGAATAATTTAGTGCCAAGTAAGGAATTCACAAAACTATTTAAAATATGCAATACAAACAGTGTGTGAATAGTAGATATGTCTAAAACTAGGATACAAATTATATCTTTTTTTCTAACCCCAATTTGAATGAACCACTGTATTTTAACACTCGCCTATAATATAATAGCTAGCTATAGCAGGTGCGATTTGAGAAGTGTTTTGATAGTATTTAAACTCAGTATTATATTTTATCTACTAGTTCTTACCTTGGTTTCCTTCACCCCCACTGCACTCTGGTCAGAAGTATAGAATAAATTACATGTTATTTCATTAAGTAGCATTGCTTCCTCGACCTGTTGGACAATCAACAGAGATTGTGAAGAACGTTTCAATGAGGAACCCGTGTCAAGCCAACTAAAAAAAAGAACACGTTTAAACTGAGGACAGGTAGATGACAGAAAAGTAAGTGCAGAGAGAGAAAACAGGTGAGTAGTACACAAAATGCAAAGTGGAGTTTCCATGACAAGATTTAGGCTCAGGCTGAAGCATTTATTTTATACTTATGAACATTAATTTAATTAAAGGTATTCAGGTAAAACATTTTTGTAAAGTTCTTTTTTTTTGGGGGGGGGGAGGGGTTCAAATTGTACTGTTGTACGTCAAGGCTCACAAATCAGTTTATCAAAGCTGATATACAGTACCCTTCAAAAGTTTGGAAACACCTACTCATTCAAGGGTTTTTCTTATTTTCACTATTTTCTACATTGTAGAATAAAAGTGAAGACATCAAAACTACGAAATAACACATATGGAATCATGTAGCATCCAAAAAAGTGTTAAACAAATCAAAATATATTTTATATTTGAGGTTCTTCAAAGTAGCCATCCCTTGCCTTGATTTAAGCTTTGCACACTCTTGGCATTCTCTCAACCAGCTTCATGAGGTAGTCACCTGGAATGCATTTCAATTAACAGGTGTGCCTTGTTAAAAATTAATTTGTGGAATTTCTTTCCTTCACTAATTGTGTTTGAGCCAATCAATTGTGTTGTGACAAGGTTGGGGTGGTATACAGAAGATAGCCCTATTTGGTAAAAGACCAAGTCCATATTATGGCAAGAACAGCTCAAATAAGCAAAGAGTAACGACAGTCCATCATTACTTTAAGACATGAAGGTCAGTCAATCCGGAACATTTCAAGAACTTTGAAAGTTTCTTCAAGTGCAGTCGCAAAACCCATCAAGCGCTATGATGAAACTGGCTCTCATGAGGACCGCCACAGGAAAGGAAGACCCAGAGTTACCTCTGCTGCAGAGGATAAGTTCATTAGAATAACTGCACCTCAGATTGCAGCCAAAATAAATTCTTCACAGAGTTCAAGTAACAGACACATCTCAACATCAACTGTTCAGAGGAGACTGCGTGAATCAGGCCTTCATGGTTGAATTGCTGCAAAGAAACCACTACTAAATGACATGAATAAGAAGAAGAGACTTGCTTGGGCCAAGAAACACGAACAATGGACATAAGACTGGTGGAAATCTGTCCTTTGGTCTGATGAGTCCAAATTTGAGATTTTGGATTCTAACCGCCGTGTCTTTGTGAGACGCAGAGTAAGTGAACGGATGATCTCCGCATGTGTTGATTCCCACCGTGAAGCATGGAGCTGGTGGTGTGATGGTGCTTTGCTGGTGACACTGTGATTTATTTAGAATTCAAGGCACACTTAACCAGCATGGCTACCACAGCATTCTGCAGTGATACATCATCCCTTCCGTTTGCACTTAGTGGGACTATCATTTGTTTTTTAACAGGCCAATGACCCAAAACACACCTCCAGGCTGTATAAGGGCTATTTGGCCAGGTAGAGTGATGGAGTGCTGCATCAGATGACCTGGCCTCCACAATCACCCGACCTCAACCCAATTGAGATGGTTTGGGATGAGTTGGACCGCAGAGTGAAGGACAAACAGCCAACAAGTGCTCAGCATATGTGGGAACTCCTTCAGGACTGTTAGAAAAGCATTCCAGGTGAAGCTGGTTGAGAGAATGCCAAGAGTGTGCAAAGTTGTCATCAAGGCAAAGGGTGGCTAATTTGAAGAATCTAAAATCCAAAATATATTTTGATTTGTTTAACACTTTTCTGGTTACTACATGATTCCATATGTGTTATTTCATAGTTTTGATGTAGAAAATAGAAAAAAATAAAGTAAAAACCCATCAATGAGTAGGTTTGTCCAAACTTTTGACTGGTACTGTACATTACGATAATATAGTATAATGTAATACTGTAATACTAATATAATACCATATAATAATACAGTCTGCACAGGGACTACAGATGAAAATGTGTTGTTTAGCTAAATCTTGAACTATTACTAATCCAAAATAAATACATAAAATAAATTACAATTCAATATTTCTATACTGTATATGTGGCCTACTCAACAGTCTATAGTCCCGGCCTTGTGTCATCTCTACATGGAAACTCCAGGATAGAGTCAAAGAAACTGAGACAGACTTCAATCTGCAGAGGATGATTAGACTTTATGGAAAATAAAATCAATTGGTTAAAATGTGAGGAGTGAAATTATAAGGTAAGTACTGTTCACCACACAGCGAGAGATAGAAAGACAGAGAAAGAGAGAGAAAGCGAGAGAGATAGAAACAGTTATTCGTTTTTAGTATTTGTTTAGATGATTAAAGAACACTGTTTTAAAGGGGAGAGAAAGAAGAAAACAACAGGAATGGATTGTTCCGTTTTAAGTTAATGTCTGCTGCGTTGAGGAACACTTTCTCCAGCATCCAGCTAATTCTCCCCATTCTACAAGGAGATACAAAAAACATGGACATATTAACGTTGGGAACAGTGGTGGGTTGGGGATGGGATAGGAGGTAGGGAAGGGGACAAGAGAGGAATTGTGGGAACTGGGAATGTTTCACAGAACAGCCATGGTTGGTTAGACGCTGTCAGCCACGGAGGAGACGTCTCACCAAGAACTTGCGTTTCTGTTTCCAGTGGTTGCCCTGGGCGTTAGTTGACATGTGGGCCTCGGTGACCATGCGGATCAGGTCCCACTCCTCCTGGGACGGCTCAGGCCGGTCCCACACCGTCTTCTGGAGCTCATCCTTCCGCCGCCGCTCACGGTTCTCCTCGATCAACTTCCGCTTGGCGAGCCGCTTGCTGTCGTCCAGCACCACTGCGAGGAAGTGGTGGAGGTGTATAGGATGGGAGGGAGGGAGTGGTGGAGGTGTAGAGGATGGGAGGGAGTGGTGGAGGTGTAGAGGATGGGAGGGAGTGGTGAAGGTGTAGAGGATGGGAGGGAGTGGTGAAGGTGTAGAGGATGGGAGGGAGTGGTGAAGGTGTAGAGGATGGGAGGGAGTGGAGGAGAGTGAGGTGTTAGGGTTTGGGGGAAGGGTGAAGTGGTAGGGGGAGAGAGAGGGTCAAAGAGGGAAGCAAGGAGTCACGAACGGAGAGGGGATTGAGAGAAAGGGGATCAAGCGCACAAAGAAGCAAGAGAGTAAGTCTACAACAAGTTTAACTTCAAGGTTAAGTTTAAGCGTCAGACAATTAAAATCGTTGACATAGTGTCACGCGATAGAACGCTACATTGTAGCTGCTACCATCAGACAACCTGGCACATGTTAGTCCTATGCTAACCTCACCAGGTGGTAGTGATTATTTCCTGTATCAAAATCCTCATCAGCCTATCAAAGATCTTCAACTCTTTCTCCACAAACCAATGGCAGTTCTTAAAATAGGTCAACTCAGCCACCAGAGGGATACATGTAAAACTTGAATTTGGAGGGTTACATGAATCCCTCTTGTGGCCGACTTGACCTATTTTAAGAACTGCCACTGCTATTTTAAGAAATTAAATGTTCTATTGTTTGCAAGTATGGCCCCATACAATTCACAATACATACAATATACAATTCAAAACAAATGCACTCTGCCTCCGATATTTACACTGATAAAATCCATCATTAAAAACATTATCTGCCAATAGATAAACAATAATACAAATTCGATAACAGAAGTAAAAACAGAGAAAGCATGATAGAAATTGCACGATAAAAAAGAACGAAGAAGAGTATTTGTAAAGAGTAATGAAGGAGGCAGTCTATTCCTGTTATGAGGAGTCATGACATTAGCTCTCCCTATCTCTGTACTCTGAAATAGGCAGGTTAAGCAGCTCTCCGTGATGAGCCACCTGGCAGGCCAGGCGTGATTATCAAGTTCAGTTAACAGATCTTTCAGCTAGATTGGAGCGTATTTATTGAGACACATTTTTAGAGCAATCAGAACTAGTGCTAGTTAGTTCATTTGTTTAATCCGTTTTTTCCCCAGCTGCCATAGTGGTGGTAGTGAATGTCCTCAATTAAATATGAACGCTACATTATTATAATTGTATTATACATCTCACTCTAGAAGAAGGAACATCCTCTCTAAAAAGGTATTCTGGGGAACTAAACTAAGCAGAATACTACTTACAGTCTGTTGCCATGCCGACAGCGATGCACTTCTTGAAGCGACATTCCTGGCACTGGTTCCTGGTCACCTTATCGATGACGCACTTTGCCTCGTACTTACAAGCGTACGTCGGGTTCAGGTTCTTCTGGATCGTCCGCCGGAAGAAACCCTTTGGGAAAAAAAGATAAACTAAATGTTTGAAAGGGAATTTCCGGAACACAATGATCTAAAGAATGATATTTCATAGAATTTTTCCTTTTTGATGGATACTGCTGAAACCATGTCAGGGAGTTAAGTGTTGGTATTATTACATATGTTATTAATACATATGTCCAGTGTTGGTATTACCTTGCATCCTTCACAGGTGATACAGCGATAGTGATATCCTGTAGCTTTATCCCCACATACCACACATAACTCGTCCTTGTCCAGGTAACTGGGGATGTACCCTAACAAGACAGAAAGAGATCAAACGTAAACGCATCATATAGGGAAAGTTGTACAACTGAAAGCCTTCAACTGAAATGTGTCTTCCACATTTAACCCAACCCCTCTGAATCAGAGAGGTGCCATAATCGATATTCATGTCTTCGGGGCGCGGGGAACAGTGGGTTAACTGCCTTGCTCAGGGGTAGAACGACAGATCTTTACCTTGTCAGCTCAGGGATTGGATCCAGCAACCTTTCGGTTACTGGCCCAACGCTCTAACCACTAGGCTACCTGCCGCCCCATATAGGCCAGCGGCGATCTGTTAACAGGGACACAACTATACTTATGTTGGATACAAACAGCATTCAGAAACAACCAATTATGGATGCCAGGAACGCCTGTATGATTACCAGACAGATTTCCCTATGGGACAATAAAGTGTTCCCTTACTACTGTCAGACCACAAGCAGACCACTGAACATGATCTTTGTAAACACAGCAACATAGAAACAAAGAGGTGATTTCCACCAGATGTGTTTAACATCATTCATTTCAACACAAAGTTCTCCAAAAGGGCCTAAAGTGTGTAGCACTAAGAAGTTAAGAAGCAGAGGTAACAAGAGTTAAAAAGGTAGGGTCAGTGAGGGCAAGCCTGGGGGCTTAGCCCACTGAGAGAGGTGATCCAGCTCGGACACACGAGCAGGGTGGCATGCAGGGGGGCCGTCAGACTGCTGGACGGGAGGGGGGTAGGAAGAGAGGAGTAAGGTGGGGGCAAGGTCAAGAAATGATCAATACGAGTCGAGGGGAGTCAGGGCCAAGCCATCAACCAGCAAGCTCCAGCCTTCTGTTACCCTGTCTGTAGGCTTGCTCCCTGCACCAGCAATCAATACACACACACACACACACACACACACACACACACACACACACACACACACACACACACACACACACACACACACACACACACACACACACACACACACACACACACACACACACCACAAAATGCAACAGGTTCTCTGGCAGGTCAGTTCTGGCACGGTATGACACCTTAGGTCAACTTGGATTTACTCTAGTCCAAACTAAAGCCTGATCAAAGGAGCTCAGGTTGTCAACACAATTAATACCCACCCGTGAATTTAATAGCAAACCATTATGATAGACGTTAAGAACACTGCTCAGGACAATCAAATGCAGAGACATACTGACAACTCAGAAGTTTGCCAACAAGTCTTTTCAAAGTCCATGGACTTGTATTATGTTGGTGGTCTGAATTTGCCTTTAAACTTCAAAAGGGCTTAGTTTGAAAGTGAATACATAGTTCAATGTGCATAACTACAAACTGTTCCTAATGGGTTGACTTCTCAACCGATAAACTCACAGTACTCAGTGTTTATGTGTTAATAACCATATAGTATCAGAATCACTACGATTATAGTGTATCAAAAGTCACTACGATATTATATATACACATATGAGCAAGGTTCAACACTGAAACGGTTTGCAATGAGATAAATCACTGTTCACGCCAAGCTAGAGACGAGCATACATCAAATACCATCACGCCACCGGGTTAGTCCCTACCTTTCAGCTTGCCATGCCATCACAATAATCCCTAGTACTTCCAGGTTCTACTGCCAGAAGCACGGCTCCCTAGTCCCAACTCCCTACCTTTCTTGTTGACCTCTTGCATCCACTGCATGTGGGAGAAGTCAGGCTTCCCCTCAGAATAGTAGTCGGGCTGGTGGTTGTAGTGGCTGAGAGGCACTTCCATGGTGCAGTATTCACTTTTGAACACGGGGTTGGGTCCTGGGTAGGAGCAGGCGTAGGGCTGGCTGGGGGGCCAAGCCTGCTCCATGCAGGGAGGGTGGATCTGGTGCATGGGCTGGGGCTCACAGTGCCCGTACCCCCCGGGACCATCACCTCCATACATGCAGTACTCCCCACCGCCCTGCATCGGGTAGCCACCGCCCACGCCATGAGGCATCTCATACATGTCAGGCATGCAGTAGTTCATGATGGCCAACGACTGCACCGAAGGCAGGTAGGCTCATACAAAAAGCTGATGACGACCAAAAAAATAAGAAAAGAAGCCTGGAGTCAATGTTACGTATCAACTCAGAGCTAAGCCTAATTAATTCAGCGTTATGTTAAATTAGTCTAGATAAATAATGAAACGATTGATACGGATATGATAACATACTGTGTACGGAGCAGGTAGGGGCTATGTTGGTAGAATGAGTCTTATATACCGAGTCCTTGGGCCCACCCCTACAGTACAACCCCTAGCACGTACTCGCCCGGCCCCACCCCACCCCACAGTGCCCTACCAGCCGAATGGGGCAGGAGCTTTATGACGACGTGAGATTTCTAATCTGACTCTGTAAATCCCAGAAGTGGAACAGACAGACAGCAACAAGATGGTGATGTTCTCGCAGATTAAAGCCTTGATTGATGTGCCTCACCAACCACCATCACCTAGTCATAGACATATGGTGCCGTGCCGCTGGCAGAAGTTAACAACAAACAAAGACAGTACAAAATAACAAAAGAAAAGTAATCCAAAATACTTTTCTGGCATAAGAGTATGAATAAGTAGTAGCGGACAGTCTTGGGAGAAGTTTAGTTTGGTTCGTCAACACCTGGTGAGTCAATTCAATTTAACACTTAGATCTGGATGATAAACAATATCATGCACATTAGAGTTCAAATCTCAGAATAATCGGGTTTAGCCTTCTTAGGCCTATTTCAGTGATTTATGTCACACAAACTCAAAACACCTGCCTTCAATTCACATCAATCTACATGAATCCCACGTAATCCCAAACTTTTCACTGGTAATAAAGTAAAACTTAAGACTTCACTTCAGACTAGAATAGAATAGTTCATTTACAAGGGTTAAGTTATACCACCATTGTCATAAAATGAAGACCACCTCACTGTAATCCATGATGGACAACACAACCCAGCTAAAAACAACTTGCTTACTAGGTCAGTGAAACATCCGGAACTTCTATAACTCATTAGAAACACCTGCATACCCCGTGAATTACTGATTATAATCTAGCAATACCCTTTCACAAGTGTATTACAATTATAATATCACAGGAGCTAAGTGCAATGGTTCAAGATCATATACAATTATCAAATGTTGAAATAAATGGAATACTGAAGTTATATTCTCCTGCTGTTGATTGCATATTACTTTCTTCTTTGAGTCAGAATATAAGAAAGAAACAAAAGTATTTATTCTCTGATACTCTGATATAGTTTGATCAACAGGTTACATTTCAATGGGAGGCGCCATGTGCCAAACCACCTTATCGTATGTTAATCTTCAGACATTCAGCCATATTGATTATGGTATTGATTATGGTTCACAGGATAAGCCTTATGGCAGAGGGGAAGGCGGTAGCGATATTTTCTAATTGGACAATCAAAGTAGACGGACTAACTAAGTACAAACATATGCTTGATCACACTTAAGGTTATTTTCTTGCTAAGATATGATTGGCTAAACCTCTTTACGACAACTTTGAAACACACTACATGTTACTTAATAAAGTTCCAAAAATAATAAAGTAATAATAACTACGTCCAAATAACTATATCAGAGTTTCAAGTAGTGATGGATCACTTGATATTACTCAGTTTAATAACTGAAATAGTTTTTAGTTAACATTAGGTCTAGTGGACATATAACTGCTAGAGGTCTACAAGTCAATAATCATTTCAAATTGAAAGAAGAAATACATTTAATATCAATTCAGTCCTAACAAGTCAGTCAAGCAAACAACACCAAATAGCTACAGTATTGTTCCACATTACTAACCATTAGCTGACCAATGACAACCAAGACTCCTGGCCTACAGAATAACAATAGCATATACAGTGAGACAGAGATGTTAAGTATTCTGCTGTTCACCTTGTCCCCATTTACACGCAACAAAAACTTTTAGAACTCAATCGAGTTTTAAATCTTAATGAAATTGATTTCTTAATTAGGCATACAGTAGTTTCCCTAAAACGTTCATTGTTTATATGAATAAATAATGTACCATTATATTAATCAAATATTGTCTTATACTTTTAGAATTCACAAAGTGTATTTGTCTTTATCGCACCCAATTAACCAACCAATCAATTGACTGATGTTTGATATAGGAATACTTAACTGCAGTGGAATCACACGCCAACGGACACGTAACTGACAAAGTAACGGAAACAGCTGAGTTAACGAGGGATACAAAGGGATACAAGGAAAGCAGGTGCTTCCACACAGTTGTGGTTCCTGAGTTAATTAAACAATTATTTCAATATTTAATTAGGTGTACATTTTGCAGATATTCTAATAATTGAACAATCAATGGCCATGCTCTTATTGATAGCTATTACAGCTTTTTTCAATTGCTAACAAGCATTGGTCAATACAGAAGCCACTTTTTCAAAACTCTTCACACAGTCTGCATGACCAACATGCATCTTGGCCAAACAGTTCATCTCACCTCCAAAACTCACCCAAACTACCAAAACAATTTATACATGTCTCAATATAAGCTTGTTCGACCATTACACTGGCAACAATTCTCACTCAGAAAGCATACATTGTCCCTCATAACACACTGAGCTAAAAACCACTAACAGGGAGCATTACATAAATGATGAACTTTTCTCTTTGAAGTTTGAATGATTTTTCACATAAATCAGTATTTCATCATAGAATAATAATAACACCATTTCACTTTATTGACTGTACTAAAGTATATGTAACAAGAATGAATCAGAAATGCAGCAATTTGCTTCAATAGCTTTTATTTTTTCTATATCTTTGCATATAGTAATTTACTTGTGAAAAATAAAAAGTTGAAACAAAAAACTAATTCCTGAAATTCCAGGACTGCAATAATAATTAAAAAAAACATCATCAACATGTATAGTATAATCACTCATACTGTACAGTACTGTGAGGGTTCTAGTTCTCATCAACATGTATAGTATAATCACTCATACTGTACAGTACTGTGAGGGTTCTAGTTCTCATCAACATGTATAGTATAATCACTCATACTGTACAGTACTGTGAGGGTTCTAGTTCTCATCAACATGTATAGTATAATCACTCATACTGTACAGTACTGTGAGGGTTCTAGTTCTCACCAACATGTATAGTATAATCACTCATACTGTACAGTACTGTGAGGGTTCTAGTTCTCATCAACATGTATAGTATAATCACTCATACTGTACAGTACTGTGAGGGTTCTAGTTCTCATCAACATGTATAGTATAATCACTCATACTGTACAGTACTGTGAGGGTTCTAGTTCTCATCAACATGTATAGTATAATCACTCATACTGTACAGTACTGTGAGGGTTCTAGTTCTCATCAACATGTCTAGTATAATCACTCATACTGTACAGTACTGTGAGGGTTCTAGTTCTCACCAACATGTATAGTATAATCACTCATACTGTACAGTACTGTGAGGGTTCTAGTTCTCATCAACATGTATAGTATAATCACTCATACTGTACAGTACTGTGAGGGTTCTAGTTCTCATCAACATGTATAGTATAATCACTCATACTGTACAGTACTGTGAGGGTTGTAGTTCTCATCAACATGTATAGTATAATCACTCATACTGTACAGTACTGTGAGGGTTCTAGTTCTCATCAACATGTATAGTATAATCACTCATACTGTACAGTACTGTGAGGGTTCTAGTTCTCATCAACATGTATAGTATAATCACTCATACTGTACAGTACTGTGAGGGTTCTAGTTCTCATCAACATGTCTAGTATAATCACTCATACTGTACAGTACTGTGAGGGTTCTAGTTCTCATCAACATGTATAGTATAATCACTCATACTGTACAGTACTGTGAGGGTTCTAGTTCTCATCAACATGTCTAGTATAATCACTCATACTGTACAGTACTGTGAGGGTTCTAGTTCTCACCAACATGTATAGTATAATCACTCATACTGTACAGTACTGTGAGGGTTCTAGTTCTCATCAACATGTCTAGTATAATCACTCATACTGTACAGTACTGTGAGGGTTCTAGTTCTCATCAACATGTGTAGTATAATCACTCATACTGTACAGTACTGTGAGGGTTCTAGTTCTCATCAACATGTGTAGTATAATCATTCATACTGTACAGTACTGTGAGGGTTCTAGTTCTCATCAACATGTATAGTATAATCACTCATACTGTACAGTACTGTGAGGGTTCTAGTTCTCATCAACATGTATAGTATAATCACTCATACTGTACAGTACTGTGAGGGTTCTAGTTCTCATCAACATGTATAGTATAATCACTCATACTGTACAGTACTGTGAGGGTTCTAGTTCTCACCAACATGTATAGTATAATCACTCATACTGTACAGTACTGTGAGGGTTCTAGTTCTCATCAACATGTATAGTATAATCACTCATACTGTACAGTACTGTGAGGGTTCTAGTTCTCATCAACATGTATAGTATAATCACTCATACTGTACAGTACTGTGAGGGTTCTAGTTCTCATCAACATGTATAGTATAATCACTCATACTGTACAGTACTGTGAGGGTTCTAGTTCTCATCAACATGTATAGTATAATCACTCATACTGTACAGTACTGTGAGGGTTCTAGTTCTCATCAACATGTATAGTATAATCACTCATACTGTACAGTACTGTGAGGGTTCTAGTTCTCATCAACATGTCTAGTATAATCACTCATACTGTACAGTACTGTGAGGGTTCTAGTTCTCACCGACATGTATAGTATAATCACTCATACTGTACAGTACTGTGAGGGTTCTAGTTCTCATCGACATGTATAGTATAATCACTCATAATGTACAGTACTGTGAGGGTTCTAGTTCTCACCAACATGTATAGTATAATCACTCATACTGTACAGTACTGTGAGGGTTCTAGTTCTCATCGACATGTATAGTATAATCACTCATACTGTACAGTACTGTGAGGGTTCTAGTTCTCACCAACATGTATAGTATAATCACTCATACTGTACAGTACTGTGAGGGTTCTAGTTCTCACCAACATGTATAGTATAATCACTCATACTGTACAGTACTGTGAGGGTTCTAGTTCTCATCAACATGTCTAGTATAATCACTCATACTGTACAGTACTGTGAGGGTTCTAGTTCTCACCAACATGTATAGTATAATCACTCATACTGTACAGTACTGTGAGGGTTCTAGTTCTCATCAACATGTCTAGTATAATCACTCATACTGTACAGTACTGTGAGGGTTCTAGTTCTCATCAACATGTATAGTATAATCACTCATACTGTACAGTACTGTGAGGGTTCTAGTCCTCATCTACATGTATAGTATAATCACTCATACTGTACAGTACTGTGAGGGTTCTAGTTCTCATCGACATGTATAGTATAATCACTCATACTGTACAGTACTGTGAGGGTTCTAGTCCTCATCGACATGTATAGTATAATCACTCATACTGTACAGTACTGTGAGGGTTCTCATCAACATGTATAGTATAATCACTCATACTGTACAGTACTGTGAGGGTTCTAGTTCTCATCGACATGTATAGTATAATCACTCATACTGTACAGTACTGTGAGGGTTCTAGTTCTCACCAACATGTATAGTATAATCACTCATACTGTACAGTACTGTGAGGGTTCTAGTTCTCATCAACATGTATAGTATAATCACTCATACTGTACAGTACTGTGAGGGTTCTAGTTCTCATCAACATCACATCTTATGTTTTCTCTGGCGATGTATCTTGGAAAGTATCTTCTGGAATGTCTAATCCAACCCTGGCAGTCTTCAGGAGAAATGTCTCCACACCCTGCATTCATGGCATCCAGTAAGGACATCTGGTCATGTGGATGGTGGTTATAAACCTTCCACCTCCACACAGAGAAACTCCTCTGTGGGGTTTAGGAAGGGGGAGTATGGAGGCAGGAATAGTACTGACATCCTGGGATGTGCAGTAAACCAGTCTGACTGCAGCAGAGTGGTGGAATGCCACATTATCCCACACAACAACGAAGGTAGGGGAGTTTCTTGCTCCTCTCTCCTTCGCTGGCACAAGTCGATTATGCAGGTCCTCCAGAAAATAAATGAGCCTCTCTGTATTGTAGGGGCCAATGAGTGGTTTGTGTAACAGCAAACCATCATGGGACAGTGCTGCACACATTGTGATGTTAGCTCCTCTCTGGCCTGGGACATCCACGGTTGCTCTCTATCCAATCACATTTCTTCCCCTGCGGCGTGTTTTTGCCAGGTTGAATCCAGCTTCATCAACAAAGATGAATGTATGTGTAGTTTGCATGGCTTCCATCTCCTTTACTCTCTAAAATAGAGTAAATCCACAGTTTTACAGTACTTTACATTATGCATAGCTGTGTATGTACCCTGTTTGGTTATTGAACAGACATCTGACCTGGACATATTGATACCGGAGTTCCTTCACACGTTCACCGTTTCTCTCAAAGGCTACAGCGTACAACTGCTTCATCCTTATTTTATGTTTCTCTAGGACTCTGGCAATTGTTGTTCTGCTGTCCGTATTCACACTCCCAAAAGTGATATTGTCTGCCCGCACTCTGTCCCGAATTTCCAGCAGTTTTATTGCATTGTTGCCAATTACCATGTCAACAATGGCAATTCCCTGTGCATCTGATAGGTAGCTTTATAGGCTAGAGAATGCAATGTATATTTACTACCTCTGCCTCTCTCTCCTGTGGGAGGCAACCTTTGGATCCTACTGAAAAACACAAATCAATATATACTGCTCAAAAAAATAAAGGGAACACTTAAACAACACATCCTAGATCTGAATGAAAGAAATAATCTTATTAAATACTTTTTTCTTTACATAGTTGAATGTGCTGACAACAAAATCACACAAAAATAATCAATGGAAATCCAATTTATCAACCCATGGAGGTCTGGATTTGGAGTCACACTCAAACTTAAAGTGGAAAACCACACTACAGGCTGATCCAACTTTGATGTAATGTCCTTAAAACAAGTCAAAATGAGGCTCAGTAGTGTGTGTGGCCTCCACGTGCCTGTATGACCTCCCTACAACGCCTGGGCATGCTCCTGATGAGGTGGCAGATGGTCTCCTGAGGGATCTCCTCCCAGACCTGGACTAAAGCATCCGCCAACTCCTGGACTGTCTGTGGTGCAACGTGGCGTTGGTGGATGGAGCGAGACATGATGTCCCAGATGTGCTCAATTGGATTCAGGTCTGGGGAACGGGCGGGCCAGTCCATAGCATCAATGCCTTCCTCTTGCAGGAACTGCTGACACACTCCAGCCACATGAGGTCTAGCATTGTCTTGCATTAGGAGGAACCCAGGGCCAACCGCACCAGCATATGGTCTCACAAGGGGTCTGAGGATCTCATCTCGGTACCTAATGGCAGTCAGGCTACCTCTGGCGAGCACATGGAGGGCTGTGCGGCCCCCCAAAGAAATGCCACCCCACACCATGACTCACCCACCGCCAAACCGGTCATGCTGGAGGATGTTACAGGCAGCAGAACGTTCTCCACGGCGTCTCCAGACTGTCACGTCTGTCACATGTGCTCAGTGTGAACCTGCTTTCATCTGTGAAGAGCACAGGGCGCCAGTGGCGAATTTGCCAATCTTGGTGTTCTCTGGCAAATGCCAAACGTCCTGCACGGTGTTGGGCTGTAAGCACAACCCCCACCTGTGGACGTCGGGCCCTCATACCACCCTCATGGAGTCTGTTTCTGACCGTTTGAGCAGACACATGCACATTTGTGGCCTGCTGGAGGTCATTTTGCAGGGCTCTGGCAGTGCTCCTCCTGCTCATCCTTGCACAAAGGCGGAGGTAGCGGTCCTGCTGCTGGGTTGTTGCCCTCCTACGGCCTCCTCCACGTCTCCTGAAGTACTGGCCTGTCTCCTGGTAGCGCCTCCATGCTCTGGACACTACGCTGACAGACACAGCAAACCTTCTTGCCACAGCTCGCATTGATGTGCCATCCTGGATGAGCTGCACTACCTGAGCCACTTGTGTGGGTTGTAGACTCCGTCTCATGCTACCACTAGAGTGAAAGCACCGCCAGCATTCAAAAGTGACCAAAACATCAGCCAGGAAGCATAAGAACTGAGAAGTGGTCTGTGGTCACCACCTGCCGAACCACTCCTTTATTGGGGGTGTCTAGCTAATTGCCTATAATTTCCACCTGTTGTCTATTCCATTTGCACAACAGCATGTGAAATGTATTGTCAATCAGTGTTGCTTCCTAAGTGGACAGTTTGATTTCACAGAAGTGTGATTGACTTGGAGTTACATTGTGTTGTTTAAGTGTTCCCTTTATTTTTTGGAGCAGTGTATTTCAAAATGTCAGTACATGTAAAAATGTGAACATATTGTATTGTACTGTAATATGTAGTTCAATTACATTGAAGGATGCACATCTCACCTGTTGTTTTGCCAGAAAATGTGTACTATTGATGCAACTGTTGAACGCTGCAGATTTGGTTGCACTCTTAAACCAGCCTCTCTCAGAGAGACCAGGGTTTACAACATGGTCAATAATTGGGGCCCTTATCTCATCAGAGACCCCCAGCTCTTGGTCTTTGTCCTCCACACATTCTCCCTCTCCCTGCCACTCTTCTTTCCCCACCAACCGGTCTTCCTTGATCCATGTTTCCAAACTAAACCATTCCTAAGCCGTCCTCTTTTGTCTGTTTGGTAACGAGACTAAAAACAGGACACTTGGGTGGGCTTTCAGCTGAAATTGCAATCAGCTGTGTTTGGAATGATTAAATATTCTGATGAGATTTTCTATATGTTTTAATCTGGTTAGTGCAGAAATGCACAACATTTGCCATCATTTTGTTTTGAATGTGTTTTCAACAGTTTTGGAAACAGTGTGTTGGCATTTGAAAACGAGCTGAAAATATATAGTTTTGCAGGTGGTGGAGTATGAATGAGAAAAGAGTTAATCGATTTCGGAGAATGTGGTCATTGAATGCATTTTGTTTGTGTGAAAGCAATGAAAAATGATTCACAGTTTGGTCCACATACACTTCTGTTTCGCTGACTGTGTGAAGAGTTTTGACAATGTGACTTCAGTTTTGACCAATGCATGTTAGCAATTAAAAAAACCTGTAACTAAACATTAATTATAGACTAAACAGAGCAGGTAACAAGGTAACAAGTCAAATATTTTACCTGGCTATGTGCCAATGATACATACTTATTAAGATTAATAAATTATTGCATCTAATTAATTCAAATCTAATAACCACAAATAATTGTAAATGTATAATTGTATTATTTTACACACTTTTCAGTCAGTTTCAATACTGAAATATATGTGTTCTTAAAACAAACGTGCTGAAGCTTAAATACGGTGCACTCAGAAAGTATTCAGACCCCTTTTTCCACATTTTGTTACGTTACAACCTTATTCTAAAATGGATTAAATTGATTTTTCCCGTCATCTATCTACACACAATACCCCATAATGACAAAGCAAAAACATTTTTTACATTTTTTTAAACATTTTTGCTAATTTATAAAAATTAAAAACTAAAATATTACATTTACATAAGTATTCAGACCCTTCACTCAGTATTAAAGTATTTTAGGTATAATGCTACAAGCTTGGCACACCATTCTTCTCTGCAGATCCTCTCAAGCTCTGTCAGGTTGGATGGGGAGCGTCGCTGCACAACTATTTTCAGGTCTCTCCAGAGATGTTCGATCGGGTTCAAGTCCGGGCTCTGGCTGGGCCACTCAAGGACATTCAGAGACCTGTCCCGAAGCCACTCATGCGTTGTCTTGGCTGTATGCTTAGGGTCGTTGTCCTGTTGGAATGTGAACCTACGCCCCAGTCCTGAGGTCCTGAGCACTCTGGAGCAGGTTTTCATCAAGGATCTTTCTGTACTTTGCTCCGTTCATCTTTCCCTTGATCCTGACTAATCTCCCAGTCCCTGCCGCTGAAAAATATCCCCACAGCATAATGCGGCCACCGCCATGCTTCACCGTGGGGATGGTGCAAGGTTTTCTCCAGATGTGACGTTTGGCATTCAGGCCAAAGAGTTCAATCTTGGTTTCATCAGACCAGAGCATCTTGTTTCTCATGGTCTGAGAGTCCTTTAAGTGCCCTTTAGCAAACTCCAAGCGGGCTGTCATGTGCCTTTTACTGAGGTGTGGCTTCCGTCTGGCCACTCTACCATTAAGGCCTGATTGGTGGAATGCTGCAGAGATGGCTGTCCTTCTGGAATGTTCTCCCATCTCCACAGAGGAACTCTGGAGCTCTGTCAGAGTGACCATCAGGTTCTTGTTCACCTCCCTGATCAAGGCCCTTCTCCCCGATTGCTCAGTTTGGCTGGGCTGCCAGCTGTTGGAAGATTCTTGGTGGTTCCAAACTTATTCCATTTAAGAATGATGAAGGCCACTGTGTTCTTGGAGACCTTCAATGCTGCAGATATTTTTTGGTACCCTTCCCCAGATCTGTGCCTCGACACAATCCTGTCTCTGAGCTCTATGGACAAATCCTTCGACCTCATGGCTTGGTTTTTGCTCTGACATTCACTGTCAACTGTGGGACCTTATATAGACAGGTGTGTGCCTTTCCAAATCATGTCCAATCAATTGACTTTACCACAGGTGGACTCCTATCAAGTTGTAGAAACATCTCAAGGATGATCAATGGAAACAGGATGCACCTGAGCTCAATTTCCAGTCTCATAGCAAAGGACCTGAATACTTATGTAAATAAGGTATTTCAGTTTTTTATTTCTAAAAACCTGTTTTCACATTGTCATTATGAGGTATTGTGTGTAGATTGATGAGGAAAATATGTCCTTTAATCGATCTTAGAATAAGGCTGTAACGTTACAAAATGTGGAAAAAGGGAAGGGTCTGAAAACATTCCGAGTGCACTGTAAATGTAGATTAATCATGCCATAAATGCATACACATTTTCTCTTTCTTCTTCTCTATTTTCATTACTAGACTGATGGATACACAGTTAAATGTGCATATAAGGCGATTCTGAACAATCAATTAATTAATCAATGAAGATGCTGAACAGACGTGTGTTTACAAGACAAAGACGCATTTTAATCACCTAACCACAGTGTATGTGTCCCAAATGGCACCCTATTCCCTTTTTAGTGCACTACTTTTGACCAGAGTACATAGAATTTTTGGTTAAACAGTGAACTGTAAAGGGAATAGGGTGCCATTTGGGACGCAGGCAGTGGATCCTTAAAAAGAACCCTCTAAATAGATGTATCCACGTGACCAGCCATCCTTTTGTGACCAGTGACACACCAACGGAGTTGGGCTCAGACGACTGTGGCTAAGACTGTAACACGATCAACACATAACAGCTGCTAAAAGTAAGGCCCTTTGAGGTAAATCTGCTCCTAAAGAGGCCCTTGATACCAGTTTAACTTTTTGATGAGGTGAAGTCCTCTGTGGCCCTTAATCTCATTCGTGTTTCTTAGAGGACTCGAGACAGAAATGTCAAGTGTCTATCAGACACTATAAATCCTGTCAATACTCTGCAATCTGTTCTAGATAAGTGTATTGTTCTGTTTGGGGTGTTTTGTTTCCCTCTTTTTCCATCTGTCTTTTTGTATTGTTATTTGTATATAGTGTTACTATTGTTTAATCTGAGGAGTTGATCGGTGTAGAGCTAGAACTTGTTTTTAACCTGACCTACAACCCAAATATTATCTGAATCAGAATCACCTTTATTCGCTAAGTACATTTACACTGAATTTTACTTGGTGATATGGTGCTGGTAGCAGTAGACAACATATGGAGACAGAAACAGACAGAGGAATTTACACAAAGTTTACATACATTATATATTAAAAAAAAGTTAAGTGAACATAGAATATAGAAGTGAATTATAGTTTTACACCGAATTGAAACAGACTATAAACACACTTCACACTGATCAACTTGTTTCCTTTGGGATTGCATACTTTCTGGACCAAAATGGCCATGTATATAAAATAATCATTAATGATATAGCTCTTACAGAAATACAGAAAAAGTCAGGTATATATTCTGTTCTCAATACATTTTTTCCCCATAATGTTTCAATAGTAATGACTCTAGACAGATCCTTCAGGATTGACTGATCAAATAAAAGGTTCATTCATTAGTTCCTTTGGTCTACTGGGTTGCACCACCATGAAATGCACATCTTAAACTGGCACTAAGTAACTGTAATTGAGTACTAACGTTTCAGAGAGCAGAGTTTTTTTGTATCCACTCTTCTGATGACATGATCTACTCTACAAACCCTTCAAAGAGGTCGAGCTGCTTACTACTAAAACTCCAAATACCCAAAACAGCCACGGTCATTCAACAATCAAATACGGTATTGTAAAAAGGCATAATTTCAACCTTAGATGCCATGCACACACCATAGATATGCTATTTCTTCATAAGCAGCATAAAATCGCTCTTTCACTAAATTGAAATCTCTCCTGAATTTAAAATAATAAATAAAACTATATATATAAACATAAACACTGATATCTACTCAAAACTCACCCAAAGCATGGGAGCATTTGAGGAGCAAGACTGGTTGCTCCTTCAGACACAGGCATTGCCAGGCTTGAACCGTTAACTGGTCCACGGAGGTGAGGTGACCATTTTTCCAAAATAAGCATTTCGGCTCATATGCTATTTCCGAGGTCTCACAGAAAGGTCAGTGGATCTATGAGTATGAGTATATACAGTATATCCTCTTGGTGGTAATGCCCCATGGCCCAACCTTGGTTGTCCAGTCCAGTCCAGTCCATCCAGGTTCTCAGCAACAACATTCCCGGGAGAGTCTTCAACCTCGTTCCTCAGCACCTGTCGATACTGGAAGCCGAAGCAGGCTTGTCCCTAATATATTCCCTCCCTGATCGATCACTTGAGGTCTCAGAGGGTTCAAAGCTGGTCAAGAACAATTTTCAGATGGCAGGCTTCAGTCTTGCAAGGATAGGGCCTGGTTTGACATGTTATCCTGAGCCAGATGTCCCCGTCCAACACCGTGTTACCTGAGAAGGACACCAGGCTAACACCAGGCCCCTGGACAACCTCCCCTCACAAGGCTGGGGTGAGCCCAGGCAAACCATTGGAGAGGCCCAATGATTCTGAATTAACACAACAGCGTTCACCCCAAAGCGAGTGAGGCAAAAGTCTATTAGGTTTATCACTATACTAGCTCACATGTGTCAAGGGTGTTAACATTCAATAACAATATTCTTTTCCTGGGGGTTTCTGCTTGTTGTTTTGTACCACTAATGACACTTTTATCTTTTATGGTACTAAACATATATTTATACACTTCCATCAATAGTGCTGGCTAGTGTGATAATTTGAAGTTCCAACGGTTTTCAAAAGTTGGTTATCTATAAAGTAATTTGTGCCACAACAGTGCACAGTGCTGCCTGATCATGTTCATACCTCCTACTACTACTAGATCTACTACTACTACATCAACTACTACTACTACATCTACTACTACTACTACATCTACTACATCTACATCTACTACTACTAGATCTACTACTACTAGATCTACAACTACTACTACATCAACTACTACTACATCTACTACTACTACATCTACATCTACTACTACTAGATCTACTACTACTACTACTACAACATCAACTACTACTACATCTACTACTACTACTACATCAACTACTACTACATCTACTACTACTACTACTACTACTACATCTACTACATCTACTACTACTAGATACTTTTTCAGTTGTAAATGTCCGCACATTATCAACGTGCTCACAGTGCTGAGAAGCCTTCTCAGAACAGGACTTATGTTGTTTGGGTGAATCTCAGGCCATGGGGTCATGAGTGTCATAGTTAATGACAAGCAGATGCTCGTAGTCAATACTGCTAACTAGTCAGGCCCAAATCACCCAACATGTCGGAAACTGATTGAGTAGCTCAATAAAGTCACTAAGAAATGTTAAATATGCTATTATCTGGTTCATTGTCTTGTATAGATATTTGTACTAAAATACCAAAGTTAGAGGTTGGTGACAGTGGCCAGGTAACCAAAACCAAAGCATGGATTGAAGTCTTTTCTCATCCATAGACTGCTTACAGGTCAAGGAAACAAATAGGTTATTTTTCTAATTTGGGTGAACTGTCCCTTACACTGTCCGTTAATGTGTGTTAATACGTGCTAATGGTAATCTGACATCTGTACACCAAATGGACAACAAAACAACAGCAGAATGAGCTGACGCAGTTGAATGAGACAACATGAGTCATCATGACCAGCTGGGAAAAACTTGAATTTTGGAGATAAATGAATCTGAATCCAGTCTCTTCATCACCCCCCCCCCCCCCCCCCCCATCCCCCTTCTCCTGTTCGTTACTGTTAATCACCTATCAAGATGTACTGTTTGAAGCAATGACTCAATGATGCAATTACGTGCCTCTAATGACACCCAATGCACTAATTTTGACCAGATCTCCATTGGGCTCTGGTCCTTCACTGTCATTTGGGATGACTAAGTGATGCCTTGACAGAATTATCTGGGGGAAAGATCGGGCATATAAGGACAAAGATGTTAGGGAAAAGTCTAAATGATAAGCCCTTGAACAACCTTGAAGGGTTGATACTATAACTATACATATATTATAAGTAACATATCATTCTGTGACCAGACGTGTCAGAGGAGAACAGTAAGGTCACTGTTAATGAGAGGACAAAAGTGGAAGAATATGCCAACGCTTTGTTGTCATGCGTAATGAGCCGTTCCTCAGAGGGCTCCTAACTAACCCTCCAGTGACTGGACTCATCAGATCATACACATCACAGTCACTCTGATGCCTCAATGGACACAAACACACACAAATCTCCCTTAAACAGCTCACCAGATCAATACAACAAGATTCACGTTGTTGACTACTTTGAGCACCTAAACTACCAGAAGTCAATCAGTTATTTTCAAAGGAAGGAGACATGAAGAGACATTCTGCTATTTGTTGGAGAGTTAAGAATTGTAAAGAAATAAATCAGTGGAAGCTCTAGCTAGCCAGCTTTGACACAGTGCTGGATAGGCTTCCACCCAAAGTGCTGTTTTGCATGCTGTTGGGAAGATCATCTGACCAAAACCTCAGAAACTCCAACACCTATACACACTTCATGCAAATGAAACGGCTACAGGCTGGTGTGGAGTAGCTGTCTGCTCAGGACCAGCCTGGCACAGTGAGAAGGGCATGACACACACACACATACACGCACAAACTACTGTCCTGTCCTTAGATGCACTGGTGGCCTGAATGAGGCTGATGCTACTGCCGGGCATGACATTTGCATAAAAATAAGCATGCCTAGCGTGTGTGTGTATGTGTGTGTGTGTGTGTGTGTGTGTGTGTGTGTGTGTGTGTGTGTGTGTGTGTGTGTGTGTGTGTGTGTGTGTGTGTGTGTAAGAGAAAGCCAGAGGAGAGAAAGAGGGCGACAGAGAGGAGAGAGAGAGAGAAGGAGGAACAGACAGACAGACATTTAGAAGGCTTCAGTTAGAGCTACAGAACAGCCAGCCAGCCAGCCAGCCAGCCAGCCAGCCAGCCAGCCAGACAGCCAGACAGCCAGCCAGCCAGCCAGCCAGCAAGACAGCCAGACAGCCAGCCAGCCAGCCAGCCAGCCAGCAAGACAGCCAGCCAGCCAGACAGCCAGCCAGCAAGACAGCCAGACAGCCAGCCAGCCAGCCAGCCAGCCAGACAGACAGACAGACAGACAGACAGACAGACAGACAGACAGACAGACAGACAGACAGACAGACAGACAGACAGACAGACAGACAGACAGACAGACAGACAGACAGAGCCACAGTTGGTATGTTGTGTCCCGCATCCATCTGGATGTGAGACAGAGAACTGAATTATTCAAGTCAGAACCTAAAAATGGAGCACTAAAGGAGGGGAGTGTGTGTATGTGTGTCTATGAACAGTTCTACCAGCCAATACATTACACACACTATATGGTGACTCCTGTTCTTGAACAGCTCATTCCAAAATCATGGGAATTCATATGGAGTTGGTCCCCCCTTCGCTGCTATAACAGCCTCTTCTGGGAAGGCTTTCCACTAGATGTTGGAACATTGCTGCAGAGACTTGCTTCCATTCAGCCACAAGAGCATTAGTGAGGTCAGGCACTGATGTTGGGTGATTAGGCCTGGCTCGCAGCCGGCGTTCCAATTCATCCCAAAGGTGTTCAATGGGGTTGAGGTCATGTGCAGACCAGTCAAGTTCTTCCACACCCATCTCGACAAACCATTTCTGTATGGATCTCCCTCTGTGCATGGGGGCATTGTCATGCTGAAACAGGAAAAGGCCTTCCCCAAACTGCCACAAAGTTGGAAGTACAGAATTGTTTAGAATGTCATTGTATGCCGTAGCATTAAGATTTCCCTTCACTG
The DNA here is from genome assembly GCF_965601325.2 of Salmo salar. Taxonomy (NCBI): domain Eukaryota; kingdom Metazoa; phylum Chordata; class Actinopteri; order Salmoniformes; family Salmonidae; genus Salmo; species Salmo salar. Next base: position 22,813,856 of record NC_138317.1, read on the forward strand.
GAACTAAGGGGCCTAGCACGAACCATGAAAAACAGCCCCAGACCATTATTCCTCCTCCACCAAACTTTACAGTTGGCACTTTACATTCAGGCAGGTAGCGTTCTCCTGGCATCCGCAGAAATGTGACGAACTGACTTGTTGGAAAAGCGTCATCTTATGACGGTGCCAAGTTGAAAGTCACTGAGCTCTTCAGTACGGGCCATTCTTTGTTTGCATGGCTGTGTGCTCGATTTTATACACCTGTCAGCAACGGGTGTGGCTGAAATAGCCGAATCCACTCATTTGAAGGTCTAATTATAACCTAACACAGTGGTGCTATGAATCTACTAGTTTACAGGCCACATCAGGCCTGCAAGTCACATTATGCTGGCTTGCAAAGTGATGTGTAATTCCTATTGGAATCCAGCCAGAGTTATCCAACAAGTGGAATGGTTAATCACCTGCAACCTGCATTCAGAATGAATGCCAGGGTAGGGAAGATGAGAAACTGAGACTACCTCAATCATCTAAACTTGCAGTAAATGCAATTACTAACAGAATGGATTCTTAACATGAATCTACCAAGCATAACAGCATAACATGTAGCGTAGCATGAATCAACCAAGCAATGTACATGCAAAAACACAGATATTACAGAAAAACGAACAATTCTGAAAAGCTCCCTGCAATAGAGCATGCTGGGAAATACTATATATGGTTCTATGTAGAACCCTTCTTGCCTTAGAATGGCGCTGGAGAGGATGGCTGACGTTTTACATGTTCCTAACCAACTGTGTTATTTTGTTCGTCTTTTTGCGTTGTTCGTAACTTATTTTTTAACTTATTTTGTCCATAATGTTGCTGCTACCGTCTCTTATGACAGAAAATAACTTTTGGACATCAGAACAACGATTACTCATCACAAACTAGTAGAAGATTTTTCCTTTAACGAGTCCGACGTGAAGCACATTCATTGGGAACATGCCCAAATCCCCATCATTTGCGTGAAGTGAAGTCGGAGACAAAGGGGGCGGGGGTCGGGCTGCCTTCTGAGAATTCCTAGGTGAGCGAGTAAAACCCCACTGCCATCCGTCCCATTGGCAAACATGCAATCATTGGAAAACCAAATCGATTACATTAAATCGGGACATTTAAAACTGTAATATCGTCTGTTTCACCGAGTCGGGGCTGAACGACGACATGAACATCATACAGCTGGTGGGTTTTACACTGTATCGGCAGGATAGAACAGCAGCCTCTGGTAAGACAAGGGGTGAGGGTCTATGTATATTCGTAAACAACAGCTGGTGCACAATATCTAAGGCAGTCTCGAGGTTTTGCTCGCCTGAGGTAGAGAATCTCACGATAAGCTGTAGACCACACTATCTACCAAGAGAGTTTTTATCTGTATTTTTCGTAGCGGTCTACATACCACCACAGACCGATGCTGGCACTAAGACCGCACTCAATGAGCTGTATACCGCCATAAGCAAACAGGAAAACACTCATCCAGAGGTGGCGCTCCTAGTGGCCGGGGACTTTAATGCAGGGAAACTTAAATCCGTTTTACCAAATTTCCACCAGCATGTTAAATGTGCAACCTGAGGGAAAAAAACACTAGACCCGAGAAGCATACAAAGCTCTACCTCACCCTCCATTTGGCAAATCTGACCATAATTCTATCCTCCTGATTCCTGCTTACAAGCAAAAATTAAAGCAGGAAGCACCAGACTACAAAGGGAAGCACAGCCGAGAGCAGCCCAGTGACACAAGCCTACCAGACGAGCTACATAACTTCTATGCTCGCTTCGAGGCAAGTAACACTGAAACATGCATGAGAGCATCAGCTGTTCCGGACGACTGTGTGACCACGCTCTCCTCAGCCAATGTGAGTAAGACCTTTAAACAGAACAACAGTCACAAGGCTGCAGGGCCAGAAGGATTACTAGGACTTGTACTGCAAGCACACGCTGACCAATTGGCAAGTGTCTTCACTAACATTTTCAACCTCTCCCTGGCTCAGTCTGTAATACCAACATGTTTTAAGCAGACCACCATAGTGCCTGTGCCGATGAACACTAAGGTAACCTGCCTAAATGACTATCAACCCGTAGCACTCACGTCTGTAGCCATGAAGTGCTTTGAAAGGCTGGTCATGGCTCACATCAACACCATTATCCCAGAAACCCTAGACCCACTCCAATTTGCATACTACCCCAACAGATCCACAGATGGTTCAATCTCTATTGCGCTCCACACTGCCCTTTCCCACCTGGACAAAAGGAACACCTATGTGAGAATGCTATTCATTGACTACAGCTCAGCATTCAACACCATGATGCCCTCAAAGCTCATCACTAACGTAAGGACCCTGGGACTAAACACCTCCCTCTGCAACTGGATCCTGGACTTCCTGATGGGCCGCCCCCATGTGGTAAGGGGTGGTAACAACACATCCGCTACGCTGATCCTCAACACGGGGGCCCCCTCAGGGGTGTGTGTTCAGTCCCCTCCTGTACTCCCTGTTCGATCATGACTGCATGGCCAGGCATGACTCCAACACCATCATTAAGTTTGCCGATGACACAATAGCGGTAGGCCTGATCACCGACAACGATGAGACAGCCTATAGGGAGGAGGTCAGAGTCCTGGAAGTGTGGTACCAGGACAACAACCTCTCCCTCAACATGATCAAGACAAAGGAGATGATTGTGGACTACAGGAAACGGAGAACCGAGCACGCCCCCATTCTCATCGACGAGGCTGTAGTAGAGCAGGTTGCGAGCTTCAAGTTCTTTGGTGTCCACATCACCAACAAACTAACATGGTCCAAGCACACCAAGACAGTTGTGAAGAGAGCACGACAAAACCTATACTGAAAAGATTTGGCATGCGTCCTCAAATCCTCAAAAGGTTCTACAGCTGCACCATCGAGAGCATCTTGACTGGTTGCATCACTGCCTGGTATGGCAACTGCTCGGCCTCCGACCGCAAGGCACTACAGAGGGTAGTGTGTACGGCCCAGTACATCACTGGGGCCAAGCTTCCTGCCATCCAGGACCTCTATACCAGGCGGTGTCAGAGGAAGGCCCTAAACATTGTCAAAGACTCCAGCCACCCTAGTCATAGACTGTTCTCTCTGCTACCGCATAGCAAGCAGTACCGGAGCGCCAAGTCTAGGTACAAGAGGCTTCTAAATAGCTTCTACCCCAACCCATAAGACTCCTGAACATCTAATCAAATGGCTACCCAGGCTATTTGCATTGCCCCCCCCTCTTTTACACTGTTGCTACTCTCTGTTATTATCTATGCATAGTCACTTTAATAACTCTACCTACATGTACATACATATTACCTCAATTTCCTTGACTAACTGGTGCCCCCGCACATTGACTCTGAACCGGTACCACCTGTATATATTCTTATTTATTTTTTATTTTTATTTTTTTTACATGTATTTATTTATTTTGGAAGTTTTTTAAATGTTTTTTTTTTTAACTGCATTATTGGTTAGTACGCATTTCACTGTAAGGTCTACACCTGTTGTATTCGGCGCATGTGACAAATACAAATACCCTTTCTTACATAAACAGTTCTTAGGATGTTAAAGGTTCTAGGTATCTAGTTAGAACCCTTTGCCTCACAAAGAACCCTAGTCTTCCAAAAAGGGTCGTTCTGATCAAAACAGTTCTTGGTAGAACCCTATCCCTCTGCAAATAACCCTTTTGGAACCCTTTTTCTAAGAGTGTAAAATACATTGTGTAGAAGACAGCACCACAGAATTAAACTACTTTACTTCAGAAGTACCCTATACAGTGCCTTGCAAAAGTATTCATCCCACTTGGGGTTTTTCCTATTTTGTTGCATTACAACCTATAATTTAAATCGATTTTTATTTGGATTTCATGTAATAGACATACACAAAATAGTCCAAATTGGTGAAGTGAAATGAAAAAAAATTACTTAAAAAAGTAAAAGTGGTGTGTGCGTATGTATTCACCCCCTTTGCTATGAAGCCCCTAAATAAGATCTGGTGCAACTAATTACCTCCAGAAGTGTCCCGTGTGGCTCAGTTGGTAGAGCATGGTGTTTGCAAGGCCAGGGTTGTGGGTTCGATTCCCACGGGGGACCAGTACGGAAACAAAAAAAACTAAATGTACTGTAAGTCGCTCTGGATAAGAACGTCTGCTAAATGCCTAAAATGTAAAAAAAATGTAAGAAGTCACATAATTAGTTAAATAAAGTCCACCTGTGTGCAATCTATGTGTCACATGATCTCAGTATATATACACCTGTTCTGAAAGGCCCCAGAGTCTGCAACACCACTAAGCAAGGGGCACCACCAAGCAAGCAGCACCATGAAGACCAAGGAGCTCTCCAAACAGGTCAGGGACAATGTTGTGGGGAAGTACAGATGAGGGTTGAGTTATAGAAAAATATCCTAAACTTTGAACATCCCACAGAGTACCATTAAATCCATTATTAAATAATAGAAAGAATATGGCACCACAACAAACTTGCCAAGAGAGGGCCGCCCACCAAAACTCATGGACCAGGAAAGGAGGGCATTAATCAGAGAGGCAACAAAGATAACCTGAAGGAGCTGCAAAGCTCCACAGCGGAGATTGGAGTATCTGTCCATAGGACCACTTTAAGCAGTACACTCCACAGAGCTGGGCTTTATGGAAGAGTGGCCAGAAAAAAAGCCATTGCTTAAAGAAAAAAATAAGCAAACATGTTTGGTGTTCGCCAAAAGGCATGTGGGAGACTCCCCAAACATATGGAAGAAGGTACCCTGGTCAGATGAGACTAAAATTTAGCTTTTTGGCCATCAAGGAAAAAGCTATGTCTGGCGCAAATCCAACACCTCTCATCACCCTGAGAACACCATGTTTTTCATCAGCGGGGACTGAGAAACTGGTCAGAATTTAAGGAATGATGGATGGCGCTAAATACAGAGAAATTATTGCGGGAAACCTGTTTCAGTCTTCCAGAGATTTGAGACTGGGACGGAAGGACAATGACCCTAAGCATACTGCTAAAGCAACACTCTAGTGGTTTTAGGGGAAACATGTAAATGTCTTGGAATGGCCTAGTCAAAGCCCAGACCTCAATCCAATTGAGAATATGTGGTATGACTTAAAGATTGCTGTGCACCAGTGGAACCCATCCAACTTGAAGGAGCTGGAGCAGTTTTGCCTTGAAGAATGGGCAAAAATCCCAGGGGCTGGATGTGCCAAGCTTATAGAGACATACCCCAAAAGACTTGCTGCTGTAATTGCTTTGGGGGGGTGAATAGCTATGTACGCCCAAGTTTTCAGTTTTTTTTTTGTCTTATTTCTTGTTTGTTTCACAAGAAAAAACATTTTGCATCTTCAAAGTGATAGGCATGTTGTGTAAATCCAATGATACAAACCCCCCAAAAAATCAATTTTAATTCCAAGTTGTAAGGCAACAAAATAGGAAAAATGCCAAGGGGGGTGAATACTTTCGCAAGCTACTGTATGTTACCAGTAGCAAAATTAGTGACACGTGAATGTCTTTGACCTCATCAAGCACACTGATCCTCTGCCAGGTAACACTAACACACATGTAACCTGTATGGCACATATAAGGCTCTGACTAAGGCCTTGAGGCTGAAACATTGGCACAAAAAATGCATATGTGATGCTTTGCAAGCGCAGGGTGTGGAGGAGCTTCTCTTTAAACAGTGAGGACCCAACCAAACCCTGTCTGTTTCCATATTCAGCCTGGACATCTACATGTGAATAAAACACAGGCACGAAGAGTACCCAGCTGGCATGACATGATGCTATCTCCCTCAGACATGACTATTTAGTTCAGATCTCTGTCAGTAAGGCCAGCGGACACACACACACACAGCTTTCCCAGAATGAAAGGGAAGATCAGGGTGTATCTGACACGGGGAAATGATTTAATAATTGGATCTCTAATTCATATGTGATTTGCTACAAAGAGGTTTAGAATGTCACTGAAGTTCTGCGTGTTCCTTCTACCTGAATTGCATGAAATATACATTTGATGGCCCATTCGATGATATTGAGTTCAATAGGGTCAGATACCTGTCAATGGGACATGTAATTCTCCAACAACAAACGATATTCTGAGTGCAGTGTTTCTTCACTCTGTTGCTCGACTACCCCCAATGTAAGACTTTGTCCCCCGTTAAGGCATTTGCATGCTTCCCATCCGAAGCAGTTTGGAAGAGTTTGTGTATATATTATGATGACATTTTGTGAATGTTTTATTTATTTTGGACTTCGGTAAGGGTTTTGTTGGCTGTTCGGGCACACAACTTTTTTTCCGGAGGCCAGCCAAAGTCTACGCCCCTTTGTCTGTAACTGGTCAACTGTAGGGATTGTTCAATAAAGTCTTTGTTGTCATTCAATGAGAGATGACTAATTTTCATGCACACTGCACCAAACATCTTAGTTAGATATAAAATTGCGCAACTAAGGTCTCTTTGGCAAAAACGTGAACATTTATGACAGATTTATCAAGCTATTTCAGATGAATTCTAAGAAACATAAACAGATTTCTCAAGCTATTTCAGATGAATTCTAAGAAACATAATCTCAAAATGGACAAACGGTACTAGTGCTGCTTTTTCTAGTTTTTCCAGCGAAGGTCTTTTAAGGGAGTATGTGAGCACACTCGTTTGGTTCGCCTAGCCAACTTCGGCTAGCCGCCAGCCCGAACTGAAGCCCCATCACAAACAAATGCATTAAGTTGGTGGATACCAGAGTCAAGAAACACTACTTTAGTGTAACCCCACAAACCAGACAGACAGCTTAAAATAAAGAAGAATGAGGATGAGGAATAGAACTGTACCATGTAGATACTGTAGATAGACAGATATAATAGGTGAGAGGGAGGAATAGAACTGTACCATGTAGATACTGTAGATAGACAGATATAATAAGTGAGAGGGAGGAATAGAACTGTACCATGTAGATACTGTAGATAGACAGATATAATAGGTGAGAGGGAGGAATAGAACTGTACCATGTAGATACTGTAGATAGACAGATATAATAAGTGAGAGGGAGGAATAGAACTGTACCATGTAGATACTGTAGATAGACAGATATAATAGGTGAGAGGGAGGAATAGAACTGTACCATGTAGATACTGTAGATAGACAGATATAATAAGTGAGAGGGAGGAATAGAACTGTACCATGTAGATACTGTAGATAGACAGATATAATAGGTGAGAGGGAGGAATAGAACTGTACCATGTAGATACTGTGGATAGACAGATATAATAAGATATAATAGGTGAGAGGGAGGAATAGAACTGTACCATGTAGATACTGTAGATAGACAGATATAATAGGTGAGAGGGAGGAATAGAACTGTACCATGTAGATACTGTGGATAGACAGATATAATAGGTGAGAGGGAGGAATAGAACTGTACCATTTTGCATGGCCTCATGTTTCCAGCGGGGGGTGGTGCATTTGTCTCCTTGCTCTAGAAACAAGAAGCAGAAAGTATTTAGAAACAGATACAGATGCAGTCTCTTTTTGTGAGGTCACAGCACAACACAGCTGGCCACACTCGTCTGGGTCAAAAGCCCTGATGAGGATTTTTTTTCTCTTCTTCAATTGAATGAGGTAAACAAAAAATCCCCCAAGGATTTTGACCCAGGCGAGTGCAGCATTCTATTCTGTGCTGTGACATGTGCCCCCCCCCCCAAAAGACTGTTCCTGTAGAGATGAAATAGGCATTTGAATACTTCAATGTATTTTAAAAGTGTTACCTGACATGCTGCTGGGCTTCAGGGCCTAGACACCATTCTCATACCCTCCCCTGCCTTCTGATACTGGGCTGGAGGGAGATAGAGCTGGAGGTTACTGGGCTGGAGGGGGATAGAGCTGGAGGTTACTGGGCTGGAGGGGGATAGAGCTGGAGGTTACTGGGCTAAAGGGAAATAGAGCTGAAGGTCACTGGGCTGGAGAGCAATAGAGCTGGAGGTTACTGGGCTGGAGAGACGATAGAGCTGGAGGTTGCTGGGCTGGAGAGACGATAGAGCTGGAGGTTGCTGGGCTGGAGGGGGATAGAGCTGGAGGTTGCTGGGCTGGAGGGGGATAGAGCTGGAGGTTGCTGGGCTGGAGAGACGATAGAGCTGGAGGTTACTGGGCTGGAGGGCGATAGAGCTGGAGGTTACTGGGCTGGAGAGATGATAGAGCTGGAGGTTGCTGGGCTGGAGGGCGATAGAGCTGGAGGTTACTGGGCTGGAGAGATGATAGAGCTGGAGGTTGCTGGGCTGGAGGGGGATAGAGCTGGAGGTTGCTGGGCTGGAGGGGGATAGAGCTGGAGGATACTGGGCTGGAGGGGGATAGAGATGGAGGATACTGGGCTGGAGGGGGATAGAGCTGGAGGATACTGGGCTGGAAGGGGATAGAGCTGGAGGAGACTGGGCTGGAGGGAGATAGAGCTGGAGGATACTGGGTTGGAGGGAGATAGAGCTGGAGGTTACTGGGCTGGAGAGACGATAGAGCTGGAGGTTACTGGGCTGGAGGGGGATAGGGCTGGAGGTTACTGGGCTAGAGGGAGATAGAGCTGGAGGTTACTGGGCTGGAGAGACGATAGAGCTGGAGGTTACTGGGCTGGAGGGGGAAAGAGCTGGAGGATACTGGGCTGGAGGGCGATAGAGCTGGAGGTTATTACTGGGCTGGACGGGAAAAGAGCTGGAGGTTACTGGGCTGGAGGGGGATAGAGCTGGAGGATACTGGGCTGGAGGGAGATAGAGCTGGAGGATACTGGGCTGGAGGGAGATAGAGCTGGAGGACACTGGGCTGGAGGGAGATAGAGCTGGAGGGAGATAGAGCTGGAGGTTACTGGGCTGGAGGGGGATTGGGCTTGAGGGAGCTAGAGCTAGAGGATAGTGGGCTGGAGGGGCATAGAGCTGGAGGATACTGGGCTGGAGGGCGATAGAGCTGGAGGATACTGGGCTGGAGGGGGATTGGGCTGGAGGGGGATAGAGCTGGAGGATACTGGGCTGGAGGGGGATAGAGCTGGAGGATACTGGGCTGGAGGGCGATAGAGCTGGAGGTTATTACTGGGCTGGACGGGAAAAGAGCTGGAGGTTACTTGGCTGGAGGGGAATACAGCTGTAGCTTACTGTGCTGGAGGGAGATAGAGCTGGAGAATACTGGGCTGGAGGGAGATTGGGCTGGAGGGAGATTGGGCTGGAGGGAAATAGAGTTGGAGAATACTGGGCTGGAGGGCGATAGAGCTGGAGGTTATTACTGGGCTGGACGGGAAAAGAGCTGGAGGTTACTGGGCTGGAGGGAAATAGAGTTGGAGAATACTAGGCTGGATGGGAAAAAAGCTGGAGGTTAATGGGCTGGAGGGAGATAGAGCTGGATCATTTAAAAAATATATATATATATACACTGCTCAAAAAAATAAAGGGAACACTTAAACAACACATCCTAGATCTGAATGAAAGAAATAATCTTATTAAATACTTTTTTCTTTACATAGTTGAATGTGCTGACAACAAAATCACACAAAAATAATCAATGGAAATCCAATTTATCAATACATGGAGGTCTGGATTTGGAGTCACACTCAAAATTAAAGTGGAAAACCACACTACAGGCTGATCCAACTTTGATGTAATGTCCTTAAAACAAGTCAAAATGAGGCTCAGTAGTGTGTGTGGCCTCCACGTGCCTGTATGACCTCCCTACAACGCCTGGGCATGCTCCTGATGAGGTGGCGGATGGTCTCCTGGGGATCTCCTCCCAGACCTGGACTAAAGCATCCGCCAACTCCTGGACAGTCTGTGGTGCAACGTGGCGTTGGTTGATGGAGCGAGACATGATGTCCCAGATGTGCTCAATTGGATTCAGGTCTGGGGAACATCAATGCCTTCCTCTTGCAGGAACTGCTGACACACTCCAGCCACATGAGGTCTAGCATTGTCTTGCATTAGGAGGAACCCAGGGCCAACCGCATGCACCCGTTTGACCAGACACATGCACATTTGTGGCCTGCTGGAGGTCATTTTGCAGGGCTCTGGCAGTGCTCCTCCTGCTCCTCCTTGCACAAAGGCGGAGGTAGCGGTCCTGCTGCTGGGTTGTTGCCCTCCTACGGCCTCCTCCACGTCTCCTGATGTACTGGCCTGTCTCCTGGTAGCGCCTCCATGCTCTGGACACTACGCTGACAGACACAGCAAACCTTCTTGCCACAGCTCGCATTGATGTGCCATCCTGGATGAGCTGCACTACCTGAGCCACTTGTGTGGGTTGTAGACTCCGTCTCATGCTACCACTAGAGTGAAAGCACCGCCAGCATTCAAAAGTGACCAAAACATCAGCCAGGAAGCATAGGAACTGAGAACTGGTCTGTGGTCACCACCTGCAGAACCACTCCTTTATTGGGGGTGTCTTGCTTATTGCCTATAATTTCCACCTGTTGTCTATTCAATTTGCACAACAGCATGTGAAATTTATTGTCAATCAGTGTTGCTTCCTAAGTGGACAGTTTGATTTCACAGAAGTGTGATTGACTTGGAGTTACATTGTGTTGTTTAAGTTTTCCCTTTATTTTTTTGAGCAGTATATTTAACTAGGCAAGTCAGTTAAGAACAAATTCTTATTTACAATGACGGGCTAGGAAGAGTGGGCTAATTTCCTTGTTCAGAGGCAGAACGACAGATTTTTACCTTGTCAGCTCGGGGATTCGATCTAGCAACTTTTCGGTTACTGGCCCAACGCTCTAACCACTAGGCTACCTGCTACATGGACAACTCATAGAGAACTCATACCTCTCTAGCTCTCTGTATTCCCAGTCAGTTTCTATGGGCTCAATATGACACTGTTGACAGTACAGAAGGTACTCAGAACCATGTATAGCCGTGCGACTCTGTTGGCAGCTATTCTCACCTGTGTGCAGCGTGTCAGAATCCCCCGCGGTGATGCGTCGGCTTACACCATTGGAGCCTGGAAGACACATACGAAGGATTTTGTTAGATTTGTTGAAGAAGGAACAGGTCTCCTATGCCAAATGTCCCCTAGACATGACTCTGCTGCCCACAGCAACACCTAGTGGACATAGATGGAACAGCAACCCTGTGGACACACACACACACACACACACACACACACACACACACACACACACACACACACACACACACACACACACACACACACACACACACACACACACACACACACACACACACACCACACACACACACCACACACACACAAACACACACACCTTTAATGCCTTAACAGGGAGATCAACATGCAACAGAGAAAGAGAGACTGTAACATACTGTATGTGAAGACGTAGCCTATGGTCCCATACTGTGTACATACAGTGCATGAAAGAAGACTTCACTAGAGCACATAACGATAAGATCATGGCCTGTTCTATAGTATGTAGACTAGTATGGAAGTAGACTAGATGTGTGTGTGTGTTGGGGGAGTGTTAGAGCAGCACAGTCAGGAAGTGGAGTGTCCACATTCCAGGAAGAATTGTCATTTTATAATATAAAGCCACATCTCGGAATCAGAGAGCTGCAATGACAACACAGAAACACACACTCTTACATACCACAGAAACACACACTCTTACATACCACAGAAACACACACTCTTACATACCACAGAAGGTGGTTCAGGTCAACTATATAACATACTGGTTCTCTATTGATTCACTATATTTCAAACATCTGTCTAGCCCAGCCTCTCTGTCTCTCTGTCTCTCTCTCTCTCGCCTTAGTACTGGGATTGAACATGTGACCCTCAGACCACAGCTCACAGCTTACGTCTCTCCACCATCCCTGTCCACAACGCCCTAGCAAACCGGAAGCTTACTGGCGAGTGATCTTCCAACGTCCTAAGTCCTGTGGAATTCCACAGTGTCTCTAGAGCGACCTGGCTGGTGTGTGTGTCAATATGTGTCAGTGCATTCGGAAAGTATTCAGACCCCTTTCCTTTTGCCACATTTTATTATGTTACAGTCTTATTCTAAAATGGATTACAAGATTTTTCGCCCTCATCAATCTGCACACAATACCCCATAATGACAGAAATACTTTATTTACATAAGTATTCAGACCTGATTTGATTTGACATGATTTGGAAAGGCAAACACCTGTCCATATAAGGTCCCACAGTTGACAGTGCATGTCAGAGTAAAAACCAAGCCATGAGGTCGAAGGAATTATCCGTAGAGCTCCGAGACAGGATTGTGTCTCAGCACAGATCTGGGGAAGGGTACCAAAAAATGTCTGCAGCATTGAAGGTCCCCAAGAACACACTGGCCTCCATCATTCTTAAATGGAAGAAGTTTGGAACCACCAAGCTGTCAGTCTGGCCAAACTGAGCAATCGGGGAGAAGGGCCTTGGTCAGGGAGGTGACCAAGAACCCGATGATCACTCTCATAGAGCTCCAGAGTTCCTCTGTGGAGATGGGAGAACCTTCCAGAAGGACAACCATCTCTGCAGCACTCCATCAATCAGGCCTTTATGGTAGAGTGGCCAGTCGGAAGCCACTTCTCAGTAAAAGGCACATGACAGCCCGCTTGGGGTTTGCCAAAGGGCACCTAAAGGACTCCCAAACCATGAGAAACGAAATTCTCTGGGGATGTTTTCAGTGGCAGGGAGTGGGAGATTAGTCAGGATCGAGGGAAAGATGAACAGAGCAAAGTACAGAAAGATCCTTGATGAAAACATGCTCCAGAGTGCTCAGGACCTCAAACTGGGGTGAAGGTTCACCTTCCAACAGGACATCGACCCTAAGTACACAGCCAAGACAACGCAGGAGAGGCTTCGGGACAAGTCTCTGAATGTCCTTGAATGGCCCAGCCAGAGCCCGGACTTGAATCTCTGGAGAGACCCGAAAATAGCTGTGCAGCGACGCTCCCCATCCAATCTGACAGAGTTTGAGAGGATCTGCAGAGAAGAATGGGAGAAAATCCCCAAATGCAGGTGTGCCAAGCTTGTAGCATCATATCCAAGAATACTCGAGGCTGTAATCGCTGCCAAAGATGCAAAAAACAAAGTACTGAGTAAAGGGTCTGAATACTTATGTAAGTGTGACTTTAAAAAAAACATTTTTTTAACACATTAGCAAAAATGTCTAAAAAACGTTTTTTTTTGGTTTGTCATTATGGGGTATTGTGTGTAGATTATCCATTTTAGAATAAGGCTGTAACGTAACAAAATGTGGGAAAAGTCAAGGTATCTGAATGCTTTCCAAATGCACTGTATGTCAATGTGTGTGTGTGTGTGTGTGTGTGTGTGTGTGTGTGTGTGTGTGTGTGTGTGTGTGTGTGGTGTGTGTGTGTGTGTGTGTATGTATGTATGTGTGTGTGTGCACGCGTGTGTGTATATGTGTGTGTGTGAGTGCGTGCGAGTGTGTGTGTCTGTATAGAGTTGTTGATGTGTGTGTGTGTCTAGCGTGCAAGAGACTATAATTGAGATATCAGGAAGTGAAACTTTAGATATCAGGACGTGAACTGTCCAAGATTACAGCCTCCACACTTTTCCTGTGCATGGTTTTACCATAGTGTGTGTGTGTGTGTGTGTGTGTGTGTGTGTGTGTGTCCTCCTACTCTATGCTGATGAGTTGAGACTGTTGCTAAACATCTGGTCCATTCAGGCCATGTATTTTGCCTAATGCATCTTTTATTGGCATATGGCCTAATGTATTCATGTCATGAAGAGGTGAGTTGACAGCCTTAACCCAACACAAATAATGCTGTCCTTCCACACCGAGAATGAGGTGCCATAAAGTGTGATAGGCAACGGGTAAACATCCATCTACTGCAATAATCCATTTTGCGTGTGTATGTAAATTGTAGAGGTGCCATCTTTGTGTGTATGTCCACTATACACAATCCCTCCTCCCATACCCCCTTCCTCTGGAGAACAGCTGGCTGGAGGTGAAGTGCATGATCCATCCACTTGTACTCAGTGTACTAACACAAGATAACGTTGTATCTATCTACATGCAACTTGGCATCAGGTCAATAACTGTAGCCTCATCAAAGGTAGCTGGGGAGTGCCTGTTGGCTGTAGTGGGGCTTATGGAAAGTTGTCTGTTGTGGTGTGTGGACGTGTGTGCGAGTGCGTGTGTGTGCGTGCGTGTGTGAGTGAGTGGCTGACACAGCAGTCTGATGAACATTCAAAGTAGCAGCCATAAATTACAGACCTGGGTTAGATAGATAGATAGATATACAGTAGGGCTCTGAGAGGGAGCTGTGGGTGGGCGTGTGTGTGTGTGTGTGTGTGTGTGTGTGTGTGTGTGTGTGTGTGTGTGTGTGTGTGTGTGTGTGTGTGTGTGTGTGTGTGTGTGTGTGTGTGTGTGTGTGTGTGAGTGAGAGAGGGCGAGGGAGAGAGAGAGAGTTGGTCCACAGATGGCCTTTTTTTAAGGGAAATCATTTGGTTGAGTGCTTTGTGAATGTCTAAGTATCATTTGGGCACATAGAGTCCTGAATTACCACAGTGAAACTAATGGCTCTGAACACACACCACAGGCCTGAATTACCACAGTGAAACTAATGGCTCTGAACACACACCACAGGCCTGAATTAGAACAGTGAAACTAATGGCTCTGAACACACACCACAGGCCTGAATTACTACAGTGAAACTAATGGCTCTGAACACACACCACAGGCCTGAATTACTACAGTGAAACTAATGGCTCTGAACACACACCACAGGCCTGAATTACCACAGTGAAACTAATGGCTCTGAACACACACCACAGGCCTGAATTACTACAGTGAAACTAATGGCTCTGAACACACACCACAGGCCTGAATTAGCACAGTGAAACTAATGGCTCTGAACACACACCACAGGCCTGAATTACCACAGTGAAACTAATGGCTCTGAACACACACCACAGGCCTGAATTACCACAGTGAAACTAATGGCTCTGAACACACACCACAGGCCTGAATTACTACAGTGAAACTAATGGCTCTGAACACACACCACAGGCCTGAATTAGCACAGTGAAACTAATGGCTCTGAACACACACCACAGGCCTGAATTAGCACAGTGAAACTAATGGCTCTGAACACACACCACAGCACTGAATTACTACAGTGAAACTAATGGCTCTGAACACACACCACAGGACTGAATTACTACAGTGAAACTAATGGCTCTGAACACACACCACAGGCCTGAATTAGCACAGTGAAACTAATGGCTCTGAACACACACCACAGGCCTGAATTACTACAGTGAAACTAATGGCTCTGAACACACACCACAGGCCTGAATTAGCACAGTGAAACTAATGGCTCTGAACACACACCACAGGCCTGAATTAGCACAGTGAAACTAATGGCTCTGAACACACACCACAGGCCTGAATTACCACAGTGAAACTAATGGCTCTGAACACACACCACAGGCCTGAATTAGCACAGTGAAACTAATGGCTCTGAACACACACCACAGGCCTGAATTACCACAGTCAAACTAATGGCTCTGAACACACACCACAGGCCTGAGTTAGCACAGTGAAACTAATGGCTCTGAACACACACCACAGGCCTGAATTAGCACAGTGAAACCAATGGCTCTGAACACACACCACAGGCCTGAATTACCACAGTGAAACTAATGGCTCTGAACACACACCACAGGCCTGAATTAGCACAGTGAAACTAATGGCTCTGAACACACACCACAGGCCTGTATTAGCACAGTGAAACTAATGGCTCTGAACACACACCACAGGCCTGAATTAGCACAGTGAAACTAATGACTCTAAACACACACCACAGGCCTGAATTAGCACAGTGAAACTAATGACTCTGAACACACACCACAGGCCTGAATTACCACAGTGAAACTAATGGCTCTGAACACACACCACAGGCCTGAATTAGCAAAGTGAAACGAATGGCTCTGAACACACACCACAGGCCTGAATTAGCACAGTGAAACTAATGGCTCGGAACACACACCACAGGCCTGAATTAGCACAGTGAAACTAATGGCTCTGAACACACACCACAGGCCTGAATTAGCACAGTGAAACTAATGGCTCTGAACACACACCACAGGCCTGAATTAGCACAGTGAAACTAATGGCTCTGAACACACACCACAGGCCTGAATTACTACAGTGAAACGAATGACTGAACACACACCACAGGCCTGAATTAGCACAGTGAAACTAATGGCTCTGAACACACACCACAGGCCTGAATTAGCACAGTGAAACTAATGGCTCTGAACACACACCACAGGCCTGAATTAGCACAGTGAAACTAATGGCTCTGAACACACACCACAGGCCTGAATTACCACAGTGAAACTAATGGCTCTGAACACACACCACAGGCCTGAATTACTACAGTGAAACTAATGGCTCTGAACACACACCACAGGCCTGAATTAGCACAGTGAAACTAATGGCTCTGAACACACACCACAGGCCTGAATTACCACAGTGAAACTAATGGCTCTGAACACACACCACAGGCCTGAATTACCACAGTGAAACTAATGGCTCTGAACACACACCACAGGCCTGAATTACTACAGTGAAACTAATGGCTCTGAACACACACCACAGGCCTGAATTAGCACAGTGAAACTAATGGCTCTGAACACACACCACAGGCCTGAATTAGCACAGTGAAACTAATGGCTCTGAACACACACCACAGCACTGAATTACTACAGTGAAACTAATGGCTCTGAACACACACCACAGGACTGAATTACTACAGTGAAACTAATGGCTCTGAACACACACCACAGGCCTGAATTAGCACAGTGAAACTAATGGCTCTGAACACACACCACAGGCCTGAATTACTACAGTGAAACTAATGGCTCTGAACACACACCACAGGCCTGAATTAGCACAGTGAAACTAATGGCTCTGAACACACACCACAGGCCTGAATTAGCACAGTGAAACTAATGGCTCTGAACACACACCACAGGCCTGAATTACCACAGTGAAACTAATGGCTCTGAACACACACCACAGGCCTGAATTAGCACAGTGAAACTAATGGCTCTGAACACACACCACAGGCCTGAATTACCACAGTCAAACTAATGGCTCTGAACACACACCACAGGCCTGAGTTAGCACAGTGAAACTAATGGCTCTGAACACACACCACAGGCCTGAATTAGCACAGTGAAACCAATGGCTCTGAACACACACCACAGGCCTGAATTACCACAGTGAAACTAATGGCTCTGAACACACACCACAGGCCTGAATTAGCACAGTGAAACTAATGGCTCTGAACACACACCACAGGCCTGTATTAGCACAGTGAAACTAATGGCTCTGAACACACACCACAGGCCTGAATTAGCACAGTGAAACTAATGACTCTAAACACACACCACAGGCCTGAATTAGCACAGTGAAACTAATGACTCTGAACACACACCACAGGCCTGAATTACCACAGTGAAACTAATGGCTCTGAACACACACCACAGGCCTGAATTAGCAAAGTGAAACGAATGGCTCTGAACACACACCACAGGCCTGAATTAGCACAGTGAAACTAATGGCTCGGAACACACACCACAGGCCTGAATTAGCACAGTGAAACTAATGGCTCTGAACACACACCACAGGCCTGAATTAGCACAGTGAAACTAATGGCTCTGAACACACACCACAGGCCTGAATTAGCACAGTGAAACTAATGGCTCTGAACACACACCACAGGCCTGAATTACTACAGTGAAACGAATGACTGAACACACACCACAGGCCTGAATTAGCACAGTGAAACTAATGGCTCTGAACACACACCACAGGCCTGAATTAGCACAGTGAAACTAATGGCTCTGAACACACACCACAGGCCTGAATTAGCACAGTGAAACTAATGGCTCTGAACACACACCACAGGCCTGAATTACCACAGTGAAACTAATGGCTCTGAACACACACCACAGGCCTGAATTACCACAGTGAAACTAATGGCTCTGAACACACACCACAGGCCTGAATTAGCACAGTGAAACTAATGGCTCTGAACACACACCACAGGCCTGAATTAGCACAGTGAAACTAATGGCTCTGAGCACACACCACAGGCCTGAATTAGCACAGTGAAACTAATGGCTCTGAGCACACACCACAGGCCTGAATTAGCACAGTGAAACTAATGGCTCTGAACACACACCACAGGCCTGAATTAGCACAGTGAAACTAATGGCTCTGAACACACACCACAGGCCTGAATTAGCACAGTGAAACTAATGGCTCTGAACACACACCACAGGCCTGAATTAGCACAGTGAATCTAATGGCTCTGAACACACACCACAGGCCTGAATTAGCACAGTGAAACTAATGGATCTGAACACACACTACAGGCTTGAATTACCACAGTGAAACTAATGGCTCTGAACACACACCACAGGCCTGAATTAGCACAGTGAAACTAATGGCTCTGAACACACACCACAGGCCTGAATTAGCACAGTGAAACTAATGGCTCTGAGCACACACCACAGGCCTGAATTAGCACAGTGAAACTAATGGCTCTGAACACACACCACAGGCCTGAATTAGCACAGTGAAACTAATGGCTCTGAACACACACCACAGGCCTGAATTAGCACAGTGAAACTAATGGCTCTGAACACACACCACATGCCTGAATTAGCACAGTGAAACTAATGGCTCTGAACACACACCACAGGCCTGAATTAGCACAGTGAAACTAATGGCTCTGAACACACACCACAGGCCTGAATTACCACAGTGAAACTAATGGCTCTGAACACACACCACAGGCCTGAATTACTACAGTGAAACTAATGGCTCTGAACACACACCACAGGCCTGAATTACTACAGTGAAACTAATGGCTCTGAACACACACCACATGCCTGAATTACCACAGTGAAACTAATGGCTCTGAACACACACCACAGGCCTGAATTAGCACAGTGAAACTAATGGCTCTGAGCACACACCACAGGCCTGAATTAGCACAGTGAAACTAATGGCTCTGAACACACACCACAGGCCTGAATTAGCACAGTGAAACTAATGGCTCTGAACACACACCACAGGCCTGAATTAGCACAGTGAAACTAATGGCTCTGAACACACACCACATGCCTGAATTAGCACAGTGAAACTAATGGCTCTGAACACACACCACAGGCCTGAATTAGCACAGTGAAACTAATGGCTCTGAACACACACCACAGGCCTGAATTACCACAGTGAAACTAATGGCTCTGAACACACACCACAGGCCTGAATTACTACAGTGAAACTAATGGCTCTGAACACACACCACAGGCCTGAATTGCTACAGTGAAACTAATGGCTCTGAACACACACCACATGCCTGAATTACCACAGTGAAACTAATGGCTCTGAACACACACCACAGGCCTGAATTACTACAGTGAAACTAATGGCTCTGAACACACACCACAGGCCTGAATTAGCACAGTGAAACTAATGGCTCTGAACACACACCACAGGCCTGAATTGCTACAGTGAAACTAATGGCTCTGAACACACACCACATGCCTGAATTACCACAGTGAAACTAATGGCTCTGAACACACACCACAGGCCTGAATTACTACAGTGAAACTAATGGCTCTGAACACACACCACAGGCCTGAATTAGCACAGTGAAACTAATGGCTCTGAACACACACCACAGGCCTGAATTACCACAGTCAAACTAATGGCTCTGAACACACACCACAGGCCTGAGTTAGCACAGTGAAACTAATGGCTCTGAACACACACCACAGGCCTGAATTACCACAGTGAAACTAATGGCTCTGAACACATACCACAGGCCTGAATTACCACAGTGAAACTAATGGCTCTGAACACACACCACAGGCCTGTATTAGCACAGTGAAACTAATGGCTCTGAACACACACCGCAGGCCTGAATTAGCACAGTGAAGCTAATGGCTCTGAACACACACCACAGGCCTGAATTACCACAGTGAAACTAATGGCTCTGAACACACCACAGGCCTGAATTAGCACAGTGAAACTAATGGCTCTGAACACACACCACAGGCCTGAATTACCACAGTGAACCTAATGGCTCTGAACACACACCACAGGCCTGACTTACCACAGTGAAACTAATGGCTCTGAACACACACCACAGGCCTGAATTAGCAAAGTGAAACTAATGGCTCTGAACACACACCACAGGCCTGAATTAGCACAGTGAAACTAATGGCTCTGAACACACACCACAGGCCTGAATTAGCACAGTGAAACTAATGACTCTAAACACACACCACAGGCCTGAATTAGCACAGTGAAACTAATGACTCTGAACACACACCACAGGCCTGAATTACCACAGTGAAACTAATGGCTCTGAACACACACCACAGGCCTGAATTAGCACAGTGAAACGAATGGCTCTGAACACACACCACAGGCCTGAATTAGCACAGTGAAACTAATGGCTCGGAACACACACCACAGGCCTGAATTAGCACAGTGAAACTAATGGCTCTGAACACACACCACAGGCCTGAATTAGCACAGTGAAACTAATGGCTCTGAACACACACCACAGGCCTGAATTAGCACAGTGAAACTAATGGCTCTGAACACACACCACAGGCCTGAATTACTACAGTGAAACGAATGACTGAACACACACCACAGGCCTGAATTAGCACAGTGAAACTAATGGCTCTGAACACACACCACAGGCCTGAATTAGCACAGTGAAACTAATGGCTCTGAACACACACCACAGGCCTGAAATAGCACAGTGAAACTAATGGCTCTGAACACACACCACAGGCCTGAATTAGCACAGTGAAACTAATGGCTCTGAACACACACCACAGGCCTGAATTAGCACAGTGAAACTAATGGCTCTGAACACACACCACAGGCCTGAATTAGCACAGTGAAACTAATGGCTCTGAACACACACCACAGGCCTGAATTAGCACAGTGAAACTAATGGCTCTGAACACACACCACAGGCCTGAATTACCACAGTGAAACTAATGGCTCTGAACACACACCACAGGCCTGAATTAGCACAGTGAAACTAATGGCTCTGAACACACACCACAGGCCTGAATTACCACAGTGAAACTAATGGCTCTGAACACACACCACAGGCCTGAATTAGCACAGTGAAACTAATGGCTCTGAACACACACCACAGGCCTGAATTAGCACAGTGAAACTAATGGCTCTGATCACACACCACAGGCCTGAATTACTACAGTGAAACTAATGGCTCTGAACACACACCACAGGCCTGTATTAGCACAGTGAAACTAATGGCTCTGAACACACACCACAGGCCTGAATTAGCACAGTGAAACTAATGGCTCTGAACACACACCACAGGCCTGAATTAGCACAGTGAAACTAATGGCTCTGAACACACACCACAGGACTGAATTAGCACAGTGAAACTAATGGCTCTGAACACACACCACAGGCCTGAATTACCACAGTGAAACTAATGGCTCTGAACACACACCACAGGCCTGAATTAGCAAAGTGAAACTAATGGCTCTGAACACACACCACAGGCCTGAATTAGCACAGTGAAACTAATGGCTCTGAACACACACCACAGGCCTGAATTAGCACAGTGAAACTAATGGCTCTGAACACACACCACAGGCCTGAATTAGCTGGAGCGAGAGAGAGCACGGTCTCTAACCCGTTACCCCCCACTCTCCTCTCTCTCTCCTGTCACCTATCTGTCCAAGTCATGTGGTTTTAAACCATCCCTTGCTCGCTCTATTTCAATAAATGTCTCTCAAACGAGCTGCCTATTTGTTTGATTTGAAAGAAGCTGATTGTTAAATCAACGACTGAGTCAAGTCTTTAATCATCTGTGATGTGATGGTTAAAAGACATGATAAGTGCCTTTCATGTCTCAGTCAATGGATGCTTTCATACCAGTACAAGAGAAAACCCATCAGCAGGATGTCTATTTAGCAATAGACTTTTTCAATGGGCCTTTCTTTCTTTCAGTGATAGAAGGTTCCTCTGGTCCAGACACAACCAATGCAGCTCATGCTCAAGCTGCAAAATCAACCATTAATATTTCACATTTCAGTTTCTGCATCCCAAATAACAGCCTATTTATTTTCTTTAGAGTGCACTACTTTTGACCAGGGCTTACTATAGTATATACGGAATATGGTACCATTTGTGACATACCCATTGGTTGGGATGACTGGGCCACCTAATATGGTGGAATACAAAATACAGTTTAGTAATAGTCATTGCATACATAACACAGTGGAAAGCAGTGCTGTAGTATGTTCACGCAGTTACCAGAACTAAAATATTCTTATCACAATAGCCTGGGAAGGATATAGGGATATGGTCTAGGATCAGTTTTGCCTCACTCCTACTCTGAGATGCTTTATGAATATGGGGCTATATGATACATGTGAGTGGTGAATGCACTTGGTCCTGACTTAACATCGCAGCAGGGAGAAAGGAAAGAAATCAGGACAAAGATGTGATCTACACACTGTGATGTTGTCCAGCTCCATCTAAAACACTGACCCACCACAGAGAAGAGCAGAGAAGAGACACAGAGATTACCAATCTGGCATTTGGTTACATAATCCTCAAACAAAGAGAGAGAGAGAGAGAGCAGTGGAGAGAGGCGTGGAGAGAGCAGTGGAGAGAGGAGTGGAGAGAGCAGTGGAGAGAGGAGTGGAGAGAGCAGTGGATTGAGTAGTGGATTGACTAGTGGAGAGAGCAGTGGAGAGAGCAGTGGAGAGAGCAGTGGAGAGAACAGTGGAGAGAGCAGTGGAGAGAGCAGTGGAGAGAGCAGTGGATTGAGCAGTGGATTGAGCAGTGGAGAGAGCAGTGGAGAGAGCAGTGGAGAGAGCAGTGGAGAGAGCAGTGGATTGAGTAGTGGAGAGAGGAGTGGAGAGAGCAGTGGATTAAGTAGTGGAGAGAGCAGTGGAGAGAGCAGTGGATTGAGTAGTGGAGAGAGGAGTGGAGAGAGGAGTGGAGAGAGCAGTGGAGAGAGCAGTGGAGAGAGGAGTGGAGAGAGCAGTGGATTGAGTAGTGGAGAGAGCAGTGGAGAGAGCAGTGGAGAACAAAGGAGAGGATTAATTAATCAAATACAAATGGGCCTCCTGGGTTAGCACTGCAGAGAGCAGACTCACAGACACGTGCATGCACGAGCACACACACACACACGCATACACACACACACTTGTTTGTGTCATGGCTTTGGGCTGTGTGTGGAGGCAGCTCATACCACATGTAATCACGTCTTTAGCTTGCAGATACACAGAATAATTTGAATGCCAGATTTTCTTGAAAAACCCAAAGGGCCAAACAGAGGAAGAAAACAAAGAATGTGGAGTGAGCCTTGATGATGTGGAAGACAAAGTGTTGGCTGGCAGCCATGTGTGAGTGTGTGTGTGTGTGTGTGTGTGTGTGTGTGTGTGTGTGTGTGTGTGTGTGTGTGTGTGTTCACATGCCCTGACACCTTGCATGCCTGCCTGTTTTATGCAAATTATGACAGAGAGAGTGTCTCAATAGTCTACTGTGGCTTCATCTCCTCATCTCCTTCCCTTCATCTACACTGGTCTGAAAACATGGGATAGGTGAAATCACTATGGTAGATGTCTATCCAGTATTTGCTTTCTTTATTCCAGCTCTTCACATCAGTGCAGCTGAAGGAAAGGACATGAGGAGTCTAGGAGAGGAGGTCATGTTAGTCTAATTTTTTAGGGGGGGTGGCATTTTTTATGTTTCTACAAATAACAGACAGAACGAGTAGAGGTCAGAACACACACAGATCCCCTACCAAATCAAACCCTCCCCAACCCCCCATGCTCTAACAGAACACACACAGATCCCCTACCAAATCAAACCCTCCCCAACCCCCCATGCTCTAACAGAACACACACAGATCCCCTACCAAATCAAACCCATCCCAACCCCCCATGCTCTAACAGAGCCCCATCCCACAAAACCAGACTTAAAGCAGGCATGCTTTCTTTGTTCACTTTGTATATTAATGACATAGGAAACACTGTTAATAGTTGTAACATTCCTTTCTGTGCAGATGCCACAGTTTTGTATTCCTGTGCCACCTCAGTGCAGCAGGCCATTCGTGAACTTCAGCATGACTTTGATTCAATTCAGAAATCACTGAGAGATCTTAAATGAGTGTTAAATACAAGTAACACCAAGCTCATGCTGTTCTCTAGGTCACAAAATGTTGACCCTGAGCACCTGCATATTTACGCTATAAATGGAGTCCAAATTGAGCTTGTTTCTCAATATAAGTACCTGGGTGTCTGGATTGATGACAAGTTATCCTTCGTAACGCATATAGATAATCTGACTAAGAAGCTAAGATCCAAGATAGTTTTTTTATATCGAAATAAATCATGCCTTAGTATTAAAATAGGAGAAAGATTGTTCAAACAACACTTCTCACCTCTATTGGTTTTTGGCGATATTGTTTACATGCATGTGGCAACCTCTGTTTTAAAACCCTTGGATGCAGTCTACCATTCAGCAATACGTTTTATCACAGGGGCCAATTTTAGGACTCATCATTGTAGTCTGTACAAAAATGTGGGATGGACCTCTTTGTCTGTAAGTGTCACGGATTCCAACCGGTACTGCTGTTCATTCCGTTCACCAGCTCCGGAGGTCTACGTCACCGGCCTTCTAGGTGTCACTGAACTGGATCATCACCACCAACCCAGGACTGTCGTCCCATTACGCACACCTGGTTCCCATTCCCCCTGATTAGTATGTGTATATATGTGCTCTCTGTTCCCCATTGTCTTTGTCGATCATTGTCCTATGTCCGTTGGTCTTGTGAGTACCTGTGCTCTGTTTTATTCGGTTTTTGGTGCTATATTTATTTTTGTGCACTTGTTATTACGGGTCTCATCAACCCAACTTTTCATGTCTCTCCTCAGGCCAGTGGTGCCTGGTCCCCTAGCTGAGGCTGGACCCAGTGACGCCCCGCCTCCTCCTCTGGACATCGAGGGAGGTCCAGCGTACTCGGTCCGTGAAGTCCTGGATTCGAGGTGTCGGGCAGGTCGTCTCCAGTACCTCATCGACTGGGAGGGGTACGGCCAAACGGAGCGGTGCTGGGTTCCTGCGGGGGACATCCGGGATGCTTCGCTGACCAGGGATTTTCACCATCGGGGCCTGACCTTTCCCGCACCGCGTCCCTGTGGTCGTTCCCCGAGGCCGGTGTCGCCCCGCTGCTGGTGCAGCACGTAGAGGGATGGGGGGGGGGGGGGGGGGTTTCGGGGACTGTCAGACTCCCATGGCCATTTTGAGCCTGTAATCGAATCCACAAATGCTGATGTTCCAGATACTCAACTAGTCTAAAGAAGGCCAGTTGTATTTCTTCTTTAATCAGAACAACAGTTTCAACTGTGCTAACATAATTGCAAAAGGGTTTTCTAATGATCAATGTAATTCCAAGTCAATCACACTTCTGTGAAATCAAACTGTCCACTTAGGAAGCAACACTGATTGACAATAAATTTCACATGCTGTTGTGCAAATGGAATAGACAACAGGTGGAAATTATAGGCAATAAGCAAGACACCCCCAATAAAGGAGTGGTTCTGCAGGTGGAGACCACAGACCAATTCTCAGTTCCTATGCTTCCTGGCTGATGTTTTGGTCACTTTTGAATGCTGGCGGTGCTTTCACTCTAGTGGTAGCATGAGACGGAGTCTACAACCCACACAAGTGGCTCAGGTAGTGCAGCTCATCCAGGATGGCACATCAATGCGAGCTGTGGCAAGAAGGTTTGTTGTGTCTGTCAGCGTAGTGTCCAGAGCATGGAGGCGCTACCAGGAGACAGGCCAGTACATCAGGAGACGTGGAGGAGGCCGTAGGAGGGCAACAACCCAGCAGCAGGACCGCTACCTCCGCCTTTGTGCAAGGAGGAGCAGGAGGAGCACTGCCAGAGCCCTGCAAAATGACCTCCAGTAGGCCACAAATGTGCATGTGTCTGCTCAAACGGTCAGAAACAGACTCCATGAGGGTGGTATGAGGGCCCGACGTCCACAGGTGGGGGTTGTGCTTACAGCCCAACACCGTGCAGGACGTTTGGCATTTGCCAGAGAACACCAAGATTGGCAAATTCGCCACTGGCGCCCTGTGCTCTTCACAGATGAAAGCAGGTTCACACTGAGCACATGTGACAGACGTGACAGAGTCTGGAGACGCCGTGGAGAACGTTCTGCTGCCTGCAACATTCTCCAGCATGACCGGTTTGGCGGTGGGTCAGTCATGGTGTGGGGTGGCATTTCTTTGGGGGGCCGCACAGCCCTCCATGTGCTCGCCAGAGGTAGCCTGACTGCCATTAGGTACCGAGATGAGATCCTCAGACCCCTTGTGAGACCATATGCTGGTGCGGTTGGCCCTGGGTTCCTCCTAATGCAAGACAATGCTAGACCTCATGTGGCTGGAGTGTGTCAGCAGTTCCTGCAAGAGGAAGGCATTGATGCTATGGACTGGCCCGCCCGTTCCCCAGACCTGAATCCAATTGAGCACATCTGGGACATCATGTCTCGCTCCATCCACCAACGCCACGTTGCACCACAGACTGTCCAGGAGTTGGCGGATGCTTTAGTCCAGGTCTGGGAGGAGATCCCTCAGGAGACCATCTGCCACCTCATCAGGAGCATGCCCAGGCGTTGTAGGGAGGTCATACAGGCACGTGGAGGCCACACACACTACTGAGCCTCATTTTGACTTGTTTTAAGGACATTACATCACTTTAATTTTGAGTGTGACTCCAAATCCAGACCTTCATGGGTTGATAAATTGGATTTCCATTGATTATTTTTGTGTGATTTTGTCAGCACATTCAACTATGTATTGAAAAAAGTATTTAATAAGATTATTTATTTCATTCAGATCTAGGATGTGTTGTTTAAGTGTTCCCTTTATTTTTTACCCAGATGGACGCTACAATCTATCTGCAATATTAAAGCTGATCTACCTCTTTTTTTTAAAGAGTAAGAAATAATGATACAAATTCTCATTTGGGTTGGTTTATGGAGTTGTGAAATCCATGTCTTCTACAAAGGGTAGGAAAGGTTGCCAGATATTATCAAATGTAATTGCATATCCCCTAACGGAGTAGCGTATTTTCTCTAGCTTGAGATGTTGCATAACTTTCTTTATCCAATGGTTAAAAGTAGGAGGAAACCGATACTTCCACTTAAATAGTAGAAGATGTCTAGCTAGAAGAGTAGTACATGCCAGCCTGTTGCCCATAGAACTGTTTAGAGGGGCCCCCTGTGGTGCCACTCCATAGAGCTGTTTAGAGGGGCCTCTCCATAGAACTGTTTAGAGGGGCCTCCTGTGGTGCCACTCCCAGTAATGCAATGAAGGCAGGTTTTATAGGTCTCTCCAGTAAAAAGTCTTTAAAAAAATGATATCCTGAAATCTGTCAATTTCGGGCATGTCCAAAACATGTGTAATAAAGTAGCAGGAGAATGCTTACATCAGTCACAAGTGGGATCTATTTCTGGTCTAATCTTGGATCATTTTGCCTTTGACCATGTCTTAGACATATATATGAACGATGTATTGTCTGAAGCATACTCTGCCAAGTTTCATCTGAAAGTTGTTCGCCTAAATCCTCTTCCCATTGATTCTTAAGATAATTCAGGGAATCCAGATTGTGTGAGTTTAATAACGTATAGATCAAGTTTATAACCCCTTTGAAATAAGGGTTCACTATACAAATAGAACCGAGAAGGGAGGTAGGTGGGCGTGATGGGATGTGACTAGAGTATGAAGATGCAATTGGAGATAAATAAAGATTTTGTCAGAAAGATAGGAATACATTGAAATAAGTATACAAACTTAGGTAATACATTCATTTTAACAGTGTTAATTCTAACGCCCAAAGAAAGAGAAAGTAAATCCCAGTGTTCAAGATCCTGTTGGCATTATAGAGATCTTTGAAATTGTGTGTGACCCAAATTCCAAAAAAGTAAAAGTAAAAGTCACCCAGTAAAATACTACTTCAAATCAAATCAAATTTTATTTGTCACATGCACCAAATACAACAGGTGTCGATCTTACAGTGAAATGCTTACTTACAGGCCCTTAGCCAACAATGCAGTTTAAAGAAAATACCATAAAAAAAGTAAGATATAAGAATAACAAATAATTAAAGAGCAGCAGTAAATAACAATAACAGAGTTTAGGTCAGTTAGGATCAACACTTTATTTTAAGAATGTGAAATGTCAGAATAATAGTAGAGAGAATGATTTATTTCAGCTTTTATTTCTTTCATCACATTCCCAGTGGGTCAGAAGTTTACACTCAATTCGTATTTGGTAACATTGCCTTTAAATTGTTTAACTTGGGTCAAACGTTTCGAGTGGCCTTCCACGTTTCGGGTGGCCTTGAAGGTAGGCCTTGAAATACATCTACAAGTACACCTCCAATTGACTCAAATTATGTCAATTAGCCTATCAGAAGCTTCTAAAGCCATGACATCATTTTCTAGAATTTTCCAAGCTGTTTAAAAGCACAGTCAACTTAGTGTAGGTAAACTTCTGACCCACTGGAATTGTGATACAGTGAATTATAAGTGAAATAATCTGTCTGTAAACAATTGTTGGAAAGATTACTTGTGTCATGCACAAAGTAGATGTCCTAACAGATTTGCCAAAACTATAGTTTGTTAACAAGAAACTTGTGGAGTGGTTGAAAAACGAGTTTTAATGACTCCAAACTACATGCATGTAAACTTCCGACTTCAACTGTATATACAGGGGGTACTGGTACAGAGTCAATGTGCGGGGGCACTGGTGTCGAGGTAATATGTACATGCAGATAGTTATTAAAGTGACCATGCATTCGGGTTGCACATTTTGGGGAATATTCAGAGGTGGAAACTTTCCGTGGGAATTGACGGGAATATATGGGAATTAACGGGAATATATGCAAATTAATATTAATACCATTTAAATGTAGATGTTTTTTTGCATTGGATATGTTTACCATATCATATGGAGACAGAAACATAAACCTTTTACCTTATCATAAGAAAACAATTGCAAATGATTAATTCCTTCCAATAGAAATAAAAACTATTTAGTTACGAATTTAACATTAAATGAGTGTGACTCTTCACATGGGATGATTTTACTGAACAACAGAAGAATATTGAATGATCGCCAATTATCCATCGCAGCTCCCAAAAACATGAAACAACTCCATTGTAAGATAAATGTCTTAAAATGAAACATGTATGGAAACAGGTGAAATAACACTCCTCAGTTATCATGCTCAAGCAAGCTAAAATCCACATGGTAGCAAAAACTAGCAGAAATTGTTAACAAGATAGAAATGATTTAAACACACTTTGCTGTAGGCTACTATTTACTAGTTAACAAAAAATCATGTATGTCATATAACATCTATTCACCCCACACATTATTGTAATAAACACTTACCAGAAAGCATGTAGTCCTTGGCTCAGACAGTGTAGTAGTATGGGCTCAATAGCATCTAATTAGTGTGCAAGATCTTGAGAATCAGCTGTACATGTGATGTAAGAGTGCACGGCACATGTGATGGAAGAATGCGCTGTGCATGCAGAGGGTTGCAATTCCATTGAATTGGGGATAGTTTAACCAAAATATTCCACAAGACCTAGAATTGCCTTATGTGTATCCCACAAAAAAGGTTCACTGTTATAAGCTAACTTTTTTGATGAATTTAAGCCATATTCCCCAAATTCCAGGGCTTAATTTCCACTGGAAATTTTTCTGAACATTTTCTGAAATTTACCGGAAAGTTTCCGACCCTTTGCAACCCTACCATGCCGAGATAATAATAGAGAGTAGCAGCTGTGTAGAGGGGGGCAAATAGTCTGGGTAGCAATTTGATTAGATTTTCAGGAGTCTTATGGCTTGGGGTTAGAAGCTGTTTAGAAGCCTCTTGGACCTAGACTTGGCGCTCCGCTACCGCTTGCCGTGCAGTAGCAGAGAGAACAGTCTATGACTAGGGTGGCTGGAGTCTGACAATTTTTAGGGCCTTCCTCTGACACTGCCTGGTATAGAGGTCCTGGATGGCAGGAAGCTTGGCCCCGGTGATGTACTGGGCTGTACGCACTACCCTCTGTAGTGTCTTGCGGTCAGAGGCTGAGCAGTTGCCATACCAGGCACTGATGCAACCTGTCAGGATGCTCTCGGTGGTGCAGCTGTAAAACCTTTTGAGGATCTGAGGACGCATGCCAAGTCTTTTCAGTCTCCTGAGGGGGAATAGGTTTTGTCTTGCCCTCTTCACGACTGTCTTGGTGTGCTTGAGTAAAAGTCTAAAATTATATGGTTTTAAATGTATACTTAATTATCAAAAGTAAATGGAATTGCTAAAAATGTACTTAAGTATCAAAAGTTAACGTATACATCTTTTTAACTTCCTTATATGAAGGAAACCAGATGGCATAATTGTAGGAATGTTTATTTTTGAATTTTTTTTACGGATAGCCAGGGGCACACTCCAACACTCAGACATAATTTACAAATGAATCATTTGTGTTTAGTTATCTACAGTCGTGGCTAA
This sequence comes from Salmo salar, assembly GCF_965601325.2. Classification (NCBI taxonomy): domain Eukaryota; kingdom Metazoa; phylum Chordata; class Actinopteri; order Salmoniformes; family Salmonidae; genus Salmo; species Salmo salar. The sequence continues at coordinate 22,844,435 of NC_138317.1, forward strand.
ATGTTTTGAGAATGTCTGCTGTCTCAGTTTGTATGATGGCAATTTGCATATACTCCAGAATGTTATGAAGAGTGATCAGATGAATTGTAATTAATTGCAAAGTCCCTCTTTGCTATGCAAATGAACTGAATCACCACAAAACAATTCCACTGCATTTCAGCCCTGCCACAAAAGGACCAGCTGACATCATGTCAGTGATTCTCTCTTTAACACAGGTGTGAGTGTTGACGAGGACAAGGTTGGAGATCACTCTGTCATATTGATTGAGTTCGAATAACAGACTGGAAGCTTCAAAAGGAGGGTGGTGCTTGGAATCATTGTTCTTCCTCTGTCAATCATGGTTACCTGCAAGGAAACACATGCCGTCATCATTGCTTTGCACAAAAAGGGCTTCACGGGCAAGGATATTGCTGCCAGTAAGATTGCACCAAGAACTTGGATCATCAAGAACTTCAAGAAGAGCGATTCAATTGTTGTGAAGAAGGCTTCAGGTCGCCCAAGAAAGTCCAGCAAGCGCCAGGACCATCTCCTAAAGTTGATTCAGCTGCTGGATCGGGGCACCACCAGTACAGAGCTTGCTCAGGAATGGCAGCAGGCAGGTGTGAGTGCATCTGCATGCACAGTGAGGCAAAGACTTTTGGAGGATGGCCTGGTGTCAAGAAGGGCAGCATAGAAGCCACATCTCTCCAGGAAAAACATCAAGGACGTGAATAAGTGGTCTATACGTGAATAAGCTGTGTTTTTACTAATTAAAATGGCTGCTCCTCTAGTTGGAATTATATGATTGAACAATCCAGCCTCCTTTTAAACGAGAGTTGTCGAAAGTGCGGAGATGTGTCTCCTGAAGAAAGGTGATTTACATGAGAAAGATCCCTTTTACGTTTCACTGGGTGATTTAAAGATGTAACATTCCAGGTAGCAGAAGTGAGCAAGCAACCAGCTGCCCCTCTCATGATATTAGGCCTAGCCATATAAAGTCAGGTGGGAAAAGGATAGATGCCAGATTACATTAACAACTGATCGACTAAACATTTGTACAAAAATAGCAAATAAATAACCCAAAAGCTGAAGAATAAAAAACATAAACAAGCAATACTCTGAAGTCTGGTATGAAAAAGAAAACCCAATATGGTCATAGAACAAGCTAACCGCTAATCCCCATGTCACGGATCCCTCCGGAACCTTCATTACGCACACCTGTCCCCTATTCCCACTGATTAGTACTTGTACATGTGCTGTGTGTTTTTGGCTTTCGTGCCCTTATGGATTGCCCAGATGATTACAGGTCTCGTCCCGTGTGATAATCATCGTGCGCGTGTGTGATTTATTCGAGGTACTGCTCGCTCTTTTGTTTTGGGTTTCTACCCTGTGTTTTTGTTACGTGTTTGTTTGGTCTTCGTCCCCCTGCCTTTACACGACACACCATAATTTTGGCTTAATAAAAAACCCTATTATGCATTCCTGCACCTGTCTCCCTAATCATTCATGCCAACGTGACACCCCACGCAAAGATATCCATAGATATTAAAATGTTTAAACAAAGTTGGGATCCTTAACGTTAACAAAAATCCCTAACTGACAGTGCAGTTATCACAAAACATTATTTTCTGTGTTATAGACGAAAGGCTAAAAAGGCCTGAGAAAGTTGTGTAATTAAAAAACCCCAGAGAGGAACCAGAGAGGAACCAGAGAGGAAAAGGCGAACGTTAGGCTACTTTGGTGAATTTGCAAGGCATTCAAGACAAGACATTGCGAGATGCAGATCACCAAAACATATGAGCATGATTCTGCCTACCCCTCCTCTCTCTCCCTTGCTCTGGCCTGCCACCTCTCCTTGCTCTCCCTCGCGCTGGCCTTCCACCCCTCCTCTCTGTCCCTCACGCTGGCCTGCCACCCCTCCTCTCTGTCCCTCGCGCTGGCCTTCCACCCCTCGCAGCCTGCCTGCAGACCACTTTCTCCTAAAAAAGTACTTTAAAGTTTATTAAATACTGTGACCTAACAAGACATCTAGTAGAAATAAAACACATCTAGTTATCATACCATACAAAACTGCTGATCAGTGCTGTTTTCCATTTATTTTACTTATTTATTCATTTAGAAATGTGTGCAGCAGGATAAAATCTCTGGAGATTGACTGAATGTTTTGAAATGTTCTGGATAGGCTACCAATATATCCATCTAAAAATAAACATTGCCCGTATCTCAGCAACTAAAGCACAGTACTGAGAGAGAGAGAGACAGAGAGAGAGAGAGTCCCCTAAGCAAGCTGGTCCTGGGGCTCTGTTCACAAACCCAAACACACCCCACAGAGCCCCAGGACAGCAACACAATTAGACCCAACCAAATCATGAGAAAACAAAAAGATAATTACTTGACATTGGAAAGAATTAACAAAAAAACAGAGCAAACTAGAATGCTATTTGGCCCTAAACAGAGAGTACACAGTGGCAGAATACCTGACCACTGTGACTGACCCAAAGTTAAGGAAAGCTTTGACTAAGTACAGACTCAGTGAGCATAGCCTTGCTATTGCGAAAGGCAGCCGAAGGCAGAGCTGGCTCTGAAGAGAAGACAGGCTATGTGCACACTGCCCACAAAATGAGGTGGAAACTGAGCTGCACTTCCTTACCTCCTGCCCAATGTATGACCATATTAGAGACACATACTTCCCTGAGATTACACAGATCCACAAAGAATTTGAAAACGAACCCGATTTTGATTAACTTCCATATCTACTGGGTGAAATACCACTGTGTGCCATCACAGCAGCAAGATTTGTGACCTGTTTCCACAAGAAAAGATCAACCAGTGAAGAACAATCACCATTGTAAATACAACCCATATTTATGCTTATTTATTTTCCCTTTTGTACTTTAACCATTTGTACATTGTTACAACACTGTATATATACACATGATATAACATTTGTAATGTCTTGTAACGGGGTGCGTACTGGCGGCAGAGAAGTCAGGCGCAGGAGAGTGAAAACTGATCTACAACGGTGTCGTTTAATAAACATAAAAACCACCGTAAACAGAACAATCAATGAATGGGTCAAACAAAACCCGGTATCCACCAGCATAACGTACATAAGCACTACAAGAAACAATTCCGGACAAGGACATGGGGGGACCAGAGGGTTAAATACACAACATGTAATTGATGGAATTGAAACCAGGTGTGAGGGAAGACAAGACAAAACCAATGGAAAATGAAAGGTGGATCGGCGATGGCTAGAAGGCCGGTGACGTCGACCGCCGAACGCTGCCCGAAATAGGAGAGGGATCGACTTCGGCGGAAGTTGTGACAGTACCCCCCCCTTGATGCGTGGCTCCAGCAGTGCGCCGACACCGGCCTCGGGGGCGACCCGGAGGGCGAGGCGCAGGGCGATCCGGACGAAGACGGAAGAACTCCTGCAGCATTGAAGGGTCCAACACGTCCTCGACCGGAACCCAGCACCTCTCCTCCGGACCGCACCCCTCCCACTCCACGAGATACTGAAGGCCCCTCGCCCGGCGCCTCGAATCCAGTATGGAGCGAACGGAGTACGCCGGGGCCCCCCCGATATCTAGAGGGGGCGGAGGAACCTCCCACACCTCAGACTCCTGGAGAGGACCAGTCACCACCGGCCTGAGGAGAGACACATGGAACGAGGGGTTAATACGGTAATCGGGTGGAAGTTGTAACCTTGTTCACTCTCCTCAGGACTTTAAATGGCCCCACAAACCGCGGACCCAGCTTCCGGCAGGGCAGGTGCGAACACCGGGGCCACACTGCAGTGGCGATTTGTGTTCTCCTTTTGGCGCATCATGGCCTGCTGAAGGTGAACACAGACAGCTTCCCATGTCTCCTCCGCGCGCCTGAACCAGTCGTCCAGCGCAGGAACCTCGGTCTGACTCTGATGCCAAGGCACCAGAACCAGCTGGTACCCCAGTACGCATTGGAAGGGAGAGAGGTTAGTGGAGGAGTTTCGAAGCGAGTTCTGTGCCATCTCAGCCCAGGGCACGAACGCCGCCCACATCCCCGGCCGTTCCTGGCAATTGGACCGCAGAAACCAGCCCACATCCTGGTTTACTCTCTCCACCTGCCCATTACTCTCGGGGTGAAACCCTGAAGTAAGGCTGATCGAGACCCCAGACGTTCCATGAACGCCTTCCAGACCCTAGACGTGAACTGGGGACCTCGATCAGACACTATCCTCAGGCACCCCGTAGTGCCGGAAGACGTGTGTAAACAAGGCCTCCGCAGTCTGTAGGGCCGTAGGGAGACCCGGGCAGAGGGAGGAGACGACAGGACTTAGAGAAACAATCCACAACGACCAGGATCGCGGTGTTACCCTGTGAGAGTGGAAGATCGGTCAGAAAATCCACCGACAGGTGCGACCAAGGCCGTTGTGGAACAGGTAAGGGGTGTAGCTTACCTCTGGGCAGGTGCCTAGGAGCCTTACACTGGGCGCACACCGAGCAGGAGGAAACATAAACCCTCACGTCCTTAGCCAAGGTAGGCCACCAGTACCTCCCGCTCAAACAGCGCACTGTCCAACCGATCCCAAGATGACCAGAGGGGGGTGACGTGTGGGCCCAATAGATCAACCGGTCACGAACAGCAGATGGGACATACAGACGCCAGCAGGACACTGGATGGGAGCGGGCTCTGCACGTAACGCCTGCTCAATGTCCGTGTCCTGCTCCCACACTACCGGCGCCACCAGGCAGGGAGTATGGAAGTGGGATCCATGGGCCGCTCCTCTGTGTCATACAGCTGAGACAATGCGTCTGCCTTCACGTTCTGTGAGCCTGGTCTGTAGGAAAGGGTAAACACAACACGGGTGAAAAACGTGGCCCACCTTGCCTGGCGAGGGTCCAGTCTCCTCGCCAACCGGATGTACTCCAGATTACGGTGGTCAGTCCAGATGAGAAAAGGGTCTCTAGCCCCCTCAAGCCAATGTCTCCACGCCTTCAAGGCCTTGACGACAGCCAACAGCTCCCGGTCCCCCACGTCATAGTTTCGCTCCGCCGGGCTGAGCTTCTTCGAGAAGAAGGCACAGGGGCGGAGCTTCGGTGGCATACCCGAGTGTTGAGAGAGCACAGCTCCTATCCCAGCCTCTGACGCGTCCACCTCCACTATGAACGCCAAAGAGGGATCCGGATGGGCCAGCACGGGAGCCCAAGTAAACAGAGCCCTCAGTTGACTAAAAGCCCTGTCTGCCTCAGCTGACCACTGCAAGCGTACCGAGCCCCCCTTCAGCAGTGAGGTAATGGGAGCCGCTACCTGACCAAAACCCCGGATAAACCTCCGGTAGTAGTTGGCAAACCCTAAGAACCGCTGCACCTCCTTTACCGTGGTGGGAGTCGGCCAATTACGCACGGCTGAAATGCGGTCACTCTCCATCTCCACCCCTGAGGTGGAAATGCGATACCCTAGGAGGATACCCTAGGAAGAACAGGCATTTCTCAGCCTTGACGTACAGGTCATGCTCCAACAGGCGACCAAGCACCCTGCGCACCAAGGACACATGCTTGGCACGTGTAGCGGAGTATATCAAAATGTCATCAATATTCACCACTACACCCTGCCTGTGCAGGTCCCTGAAAATCTCATCTACAAAGGCTTGGAAGACTGATGGCGCATTCATCAACCCGTATGGCATGACGAGGTACTCATAGTGCCCTGAGGTGGTACTGAAAGCCGTCTTCCACTCGTCTTCCTCCCGGATACGCACCAGGTTGTTAACGCTCCTGAGATCTAGTTTGGTGAAGAAGTGCGCCCCGTGCATTGACTCAATCGCTGTGGCTATGAGCGGTAGCAGGTAACTATACCTCACAGTTGTCTGGTTCAGACCCCGATAGACAATACACGGGCGCAGACCTCCCTCCTTCACAAAAAAGAAACTTGAGGAGGCGGGTGAAGTGGAGGACCGAATGTACCCCTGACGCAGGGATTCAGAGACATATGTTTTCATAGCCTCCGTCTCCGCCTGTGAGAGGGGATACACGTGACTCCTGGGAAGTGCAGAGTCTACCAGGAGATTTATCGCACAATCGCCCCGCCAATGGGGTGGTAATTGAGTCGCCTTCTTTTTGGAGAAGGCGAGAGCCAAATCGGCATATACAGGGGGAATGCACACTGTGGAGACCTGGTCCGGACTCTCCACCGTAGTTGCACCAATGGAAACCCCTAAACACCTCCCCGAGCACTCTCGCGACCACCCCATGAGAGCCCTCTGTGGCCAAGAAACAGTGGAGTTATGACAAGCTAACCAGGGTAGGCCTAGCACCACGGGAAACGCAGGAGAGTCAATAAGGAAGAGACCAATTCTCTCCTTGTGACCCCCCTGCGTCACCATGCTCAGAGGAGCAGTGACCTCCCTAATCAACCCTGACCCTAATGGTCGACTATCTAAGGTGTGAATGGGGAAGGGCACAGCCACGGGAACAATGGGGATCACTAAACTATGGGCGAACGCTCTATCAATAAAATTCCCAGCCGCGCCTGAATCGACAAGCGTCTTATGCTGGGAATGTGGGGAAAACTCAGGGAAAGTGACATACACAAACATATGTGCAACAGAGGGCTCTGGGTGAGAATGGTGCCGCCTCACCTGGGTGACGCCAGAGCGCCCTGCCTGCTGCCTCGATACCTAGAGGAACCAACCCGGCACCGACTGGCAGTGTGACCTCTGCGGCCACCAGCTGGAACCCCCTCCGGTCTCCCTGCGCACCGCCCCTCCCAGCTCCATGGGTATCGGAGAGAGGGTGCATGGGGATGGAACCAACAGACCCCGATCTGAACGTCCACGGGTAGCCAGCAGGTTGTCCAGCCAGATGGACAAGTCCACCAGCTGGTCGAATGTGAGGGTGGTGTCTCTGCAGGCCAAATCCTGACGGACGTCCTCGCGCAGACTGCAGCAAAAATGGTCGATCAGGGCCCTGTCGTTCCATCCCGCGCCGGCAGCCAGGGTCCGAAACTCCAAGGCGAACTCCTCTGTGCTCCTCGTCCCCTGCCTCAGATGGAAGAGGCGCTCACCCGCCACCCACCCGGGCGGGTGGTCGAAGACTGCGGCGTTGGACCAATTTGAGGAGTTCACCCGCCGGGTGAACTCCAAGGCGAACTCCTCTGTGCTCCTCGTCCCCTGCCTCAGATGGAAGAGGCGCTCACCCGCCACCCACCCGGGCGGGTTGTCGAAGACTGCGGCGTTGGACCAATTTGAGGAGTTCACCCGCCGGGTGAACTCCTCAAATTGGTCCAACGCCGCATCTCCCTCTCTCCACACGGCGTTGGCCCACTCCAGGGCTTTCCTGGTGAGGCACGAGACGAGGGCGGACACTCTCTCACGGCCCGAAGGAGCCGGGTGGATGGTTGCCAGGTACAAGTCCAGTTGTAATAGGAACCCCTGGCAGTTCGCAGTCCTCCCATTGTATTCCTGGGGCAGGGAGAGGCGAATCCCACTGGGACCAGGAGAAGGAGGAGTGCTTAGTGGAGACCCTGGTTGTGCTGGTGGAGGCGATGGGAGAACTACCTGTCTCTCCCAGTGGTCCATTGTCTGGACAACGCGGTCCATGGCAGTGCCAAGATGGTGGAGCAGTGCTGCGTGCTCCCGGACGCGCTCCTCCACCCCTATACCCGGGGTACCTGCTCCTGCTGACTCCATAGGTTTGGTCCAGAATTCTGTAACAGGGTGCATACTGGCGGCAGAGAAGTCAGGCGCAGAAGAGCAAAAACTGATCTACAACGGTGTCGTTTAATAAACATAAAAACCACCGTAAACAGAACAATCAATGAATGGGTCAAACAAAATCCGGTATCCACCAGCACAACGTACACAAGCACTACAAGAAAAATTCCGGATAAGGACATGGGGGGAACAGAGGGTTAAATACACAATATGTAATTGATGTAATTGAAACCAGGTGTGAGGGAAGACAAGACAAAACCAATGGAAAATGCAAGGTGGATCGGCGATGGCTAGAAGGCCGGTGACGTCGACCGCCGAACGCTGCCCGAACTAGGAGATGGACCGACTTCGGCGGAAGTCGTTCCATTCTTTTGGAACTTCTGTAAGTGTAATGTTTACTGTTCATTTTTATTGTTTATTTCACTTTTGTATATTATCTAATTCACTTACTTTAGCAATGTTAACATATGTTTCCCATGACAATAAAGCCCTTAAATTGAATTGAGTGTGAGAGACATGGTCCATTTAAAATGCATTACATTTTTGTGATTTGGCCGCAGCGGACACTCTTAGCCAGAACAACGTACAAAATAAGTGCTGAATAACTACCCACAAATGGTAATCTTTGGCAAACCAAGTAATCTGTACAAATTAATACTTTGTGCATTTTTATGTATGTAAAAGCTTTTGCCAATATGAAATGGGTCTGGGACTGAGGTGGGAACAGTTAGCTGAATCAGAAGTAATTGTGCCCTAGGTGGATGTTAGCTGCAGTAAATTTAGTGAGTCAAGACTTATTATACTTCAAAGCACCAGCGAGAGAGAGAAAGAGTTGACTACAAAAAATGGCACCAAAGTAGCTAGGCCTATAGTTATGTCACGTCCTGACCATAGAAAGCTGTTATTTTCTATGGTAGAGTAGGTCAGGGCGTGACAGGGGGGGTTTCTAGTTTAGTTTTTCTATGTTGTTATGTTCTAGTTTTGTATTTCTATGTTGGGTTTTGTTTGGGATGATCTCCAATTAGAGGCAGCTGGTCATCGTTGTCTCTAATTGGAGATCATACTTAAGTAGGTGTTTTTCCCACCTGGGTTTGTGGGAGATTGTTTTTGAGTTAGTGTATGTTTCACCTCTGCGTCACGGTTGGTTGTTTCACAGTTTAATAATAAAATATGTGGAACGATAATCATGCTGCACTTTGGTCCGCTTCATCCTACGACAACAGTGACAGAATCTCCCACCACCAAAGGACCAAGCAGCGTGGAATGGACCAGTGGACTTGGGAGGAGATACTGGATGGGAAAGGACCCTGGAGGCAGGCTGGGGAGTATCGACTTCCTGAAGAGGAGATTGAGGCAGCGAAAGCGGAGCAGCGATATTACGAGGCACTATACCAACCACGAGGCAAGTGCGAGAGGCAGCCCCAAAAATATTTTGGGGGGGGCACACGGGGAAATTAGCAGAGTCAGGGTGGAGACCTGAGCCAACTCCCAGTGCTTACCGTGGGGAGCAAGTGACGAAGCAAGCACCGTGTTGTGCGGTGATGCGCACTATGTCGCCAGTGCGAATTCACAGCCCGGTGCGATCTGTGCCCGCGCCCCGCATTTGTCGAGCTAGGTTGAGCATTCAGCCAGGAAGGGTTGTGCCAGCTCAGCACTCCTGGTCTCCAGTTCGCCTTCTCGGTCCAGGATATCCTGCGACGGCTCTGCGCACTGTGTCGCCAGTGCGTATTCACAGCCCAGTGCGTCCTGTGCCAGCGCCCCGCGTTTGCCGGGCGAAAGTAAGCATCCAGCCAGAACGGGTTGTGCCAGCTCTACACTCGAGACCTCCAGTGCGCCTCCACGGCCCAGTATATCCTGTGCCTGCCCCACGTACCCGGCCTCCAGTGAGTCTATCCAGCCTGGTATGCCCTGTGCCTGCTCCTCGCACTTCCCTGAGGAGCGTGTCACCAGTCTGGCGCCACCTGTGCCAGCCCCACGCATCAGGCCTCCAGTGCGCATTCCCAGTCCGGAACCTCCGGCGGCGGCCCGCAGTCCGGAACCTCTGGTGATGATCCACGGTCCGGGTCCTTTGGCGACGATCCAGGGTCCGGTGACACAAAAGCAGAGGGATTAGCGGGCGGAGCGGGGGTTACGCCCCGAACTGGAGCCGCCTCCTCTGCTGGAGGATCCGCGGGATAAGAAGGTTCTCACTTAAGTAGGTGTTTATATTCTGAATGGAGTTGTTGTTGTTTGAACTTAAGTAGGTGTTTATCCCACCTGGGTTTGTGGGAGATTGTTTTTGAGTTAGTGTTAGTGTATGTTTCACCTCTGCGTCACGGTTTGTTGTTTTTGTTCTTTAGTTTATTTGTATGTATTGCATAGTTTCACAGTTTAATAATAAAATATGTGGAACGATAATCACGCTGCACTTTGGTCCGCTTCATCCTACGACAACCGTGACAAGTTATCTTAGGTTTGTGGCGTCTGTCTTCGGAGTCATTATTTAGTCAATAGTGCAAAATGTCATTATGCATCATGAAATGAATGAAATAAACATACCAACTGGTGGCTGTACTCTCAGTGCCTTCATAACAGCCTGCTGTATCCCTATCTAAGATGGCCTTTTGATAGCAGACTTGGAGCTTAGTCACACAAAACATTTCACAACGAGCAGAAGTCTTGTTTTGTTCTGATAGTTCATTTTCCAAGCTCGGGTTTAATAGTGTTATTTAATACGGCCTCGATCATCATCACGGCAACGTAGACATACTATAATAAAGGCACACAAACACACACACACAAACACACACACACAAACACAAAGGCCACCAGATGTTGTTTTCATAAAAAATCATTTGGCTGATAAAAGAATCTGAGTCACTTTTTGTTTGGTAGCCTTATCGTATTACATTAAGATGAAGCTAAACCACTAGGGGAAAACACTGTGTGTGTGTGTGTGTGTGTGTGTGTGTGTGTGTGTGTGTGTGTGTGTGCGCATGTCACCAAACCACTACAATCGAAACCCTGCTGTGTGTTCTGAAAGAGCACAACTTGAAAGTTCCAGTTGTGGTTAACAGAATTACAGCAGACTGCCGATCATAGAGATAGTATTTATCTCTAGGGAAATCTAAGTGAATTAAATAGTAATATAGTGGTAATTCTTGAGATCATTCATGTTTAATAATATGACCAACTCCTCTCAGGTATACCTAAATAACTAAAAATAATCAGGTCCTTGAAGTTGGAGACGCCCTTTCTAGACTCCCTAGACTTGACCTGTGTCTGTAACGGCCCTATGGGCCCTGGTCAAAAGTAGTGCACTACAGGTAACAGGGTGCTATTTGGTGAGTAGCCCAGGTCTAATGTTCTCTAGGTAGTAGCCCAGGTCTAATGTTCTCTAGGTAGTAGTCTAGGTCTAATGTTCTCTAGGTAGTAGTCCAGGGGTCTAATGTTCTCTAGGTAGTAGTCCAGGGGTCTAATGTTCTCTAGGTAGTAGTCCAGGTCTAATGTTCTCTAGGTAGTAGTCCAGGGGTCTAATGTTCTCTAGGTAGTAGTCCAGGTCTAATGTTCTCTAGGTAGTAGTCCAGGTCTAACGTTCTCTAGGTAGTAGTCCAGGTCTAACGTTCTCTAGGTAGTAGTCCAGGTCTAACGTTCTCTAGGTAGTAGTCCAGGTCTCAATGTTCTCTAGGTAGTAGTCCAGGTCTAACGTTCTCTAGGTAGTAGTCCAGGTCTAACGTTCTCTAGGTAGTAGTCCAGGTCTAACGTTCTCTAGGTAGTAGTCCAGGTCTAATGTTCTCTAGGTAGTAGTCCAGGTCTAATGTTCTCTAGGTAGTAGTCCAGGGGTCTAATGTTCTCTAGGTAGTAGTCCAGGGGTCTAATGTTCTCTAGGTAGTAGTCCAGGGGTCTAATGTTCTCTAGGTAGTAGTCCAGGGGTCTAATGTTCTCTAGGTAGTAGTCCAGGGGTCTAATGTTCTCTAGGTAGTAGTCCAGGCAGGTCTAACGTTCTCTAGGTAGTAGTCCAGGTCTAATGTTCTCTAGGTAGTAGTCCAGGTCTAATGTTCTCTAGGTAGTAGTCCAGGTCTAACGTTCTCTAGGTAGTAGTCCAGGTCTAACGTTCTCTAGGTAGTAGTCCAGGTCTAACGTTCTCTAGGTAGTAGTCCAGGTCTAACGTTCTCTAGGTAGTAGTCCAGGTCTAATGTTCTCTAGGTAGTAGTCCAGGTCTAATGTTCTCTAGGTAGTAGTCCAGGTCTAATGTTCTCTAGGTAGTAGTCCAGGGGTCTAATGTTCTCTAGGTAGTAGTCCAGGGGTCTAATGTTCTCTAGGTAGTAGTCCAGGGGTCTAATGTTCTCTAGGTAGTAGTCCAGGTCTAATGTTCTCTAGGTAGTAGTCCAGTTCTAATGTTCTCTAGGTAGTAGTCCAGGTCTAATGTTCTCTAGGTAGTAGTCCAGGGGTCTAATGTTCTCTAGGTAGTAGTCCAGGTCTAATGTTCTCTAGGTAGTAGTCCAGGGGTCTAATGTACTCTAGGTAGTAGTCCAGGGGTCTAATGTTCTCTAGGTAGTAGTCCAGGTCTAATGTTCTCTAGGTAGTAGTCCAGTTCTAATGTTCTCTAGGTAGTAGTCCAGGTCTAATGTTCTCTAGGTAGTAGTCCAGGGGTCTAATGTTCTCTAGGTAGTAGTCCAGGGGTCTAATGTTCTCTAGGTAGTAGTCCAGGTCTAATGTTCTCTAGGTAGTAGTCCAGGGGTCTAATGTACTCTAGGTAGTAGTCCAGGGGTCTAATGTACTCTAGGTAGTAGTCCAGGGGTCTAATGTACTCTAGGTAATAGTCCAGGTCTAACGTTCTCTAGGTAGTAGTCCAGGTCTAATGTTCTCTAGGTAGTAGTCCAGGTCTAATGTTCTCTAGGTAGTAGTCCAGGTCTAATGTTCTCTAGGTAGTAGTCCAGGTCTAATGTTCTCTAGGTAGTAGTCCAGGGGTCTAATGTTCTCTAGGTAGTAGTCCAGGTCTAATGTTCTCTAGGTAGTAGTCCAGGTCTAATGTTCTCTAGGTAGTAGTCCAGGTCTAATGTTCTCTAGGTAGTAGTCCAGGGGTCTAATGTTCTCTAGGTAGTAGTCCAGGTCTAATGTTCTCTAGGTAGTAGTCCAGGTCTAATGTTCTCTAGGTAGTAGTCCAGGTCTAATGTTCTCTAGGTAGTAGTCCAGGGGTCTAATGTTCTCTAGGTAGTAGTCCAGGTCTAATGTTCTCTAGGTAGTAGTCCAGGTCTAATGTTCTCTAGGTAGTAGTCCAGGTCTAATGTTCTCTAGGTAGTAGTCCAGGTCTAATGTTCTCTAGGTAGTAGTCCAGGTCTAAATGTTCTCTAGGTAGTAGTCCAGGTCTGAATAAGGAAGTTGGCTGGGCAGGTCTCATCTTTCAGAGACTGAGGAGAACTGCCTGACCCAGCCAGGTGTGTGTGTGTGTGTGTGTGTTAACCCAGCACACCAGGGGGTGTATTCTACTCAGTGAGATGAATAGTTCAAACTTCAAAATGTACATTGCAGATAGAAATGTACGTAGAAATGTAATGACTAGAGCTGGCATGGTACCTGTTCCCTATTCTACATTCATGTTTGTTGAAGACATTTCTATCTGAGCGTTCTGTAATGTTTTCCCATTCCTGAACAGGCCCCATATGGTTCTTAGAAAGCATAGACCAAATACTAATTTAGGCACACACACCAGAGGAGGCTGGTGGGATGAGCTATAGGAGGACGGGCTCATTGTAATGGCTGGAATGGAATAAAAGGAACGGTATCAAACACATAGAAACCACATTTGACTCTGTTCCATTTATTCTGTAATTGGGGGATCTGAATCTCGATTGGCTTACTCCTTTGTCTGATCGTCTTAAATCAGCATGTATTGATCTGAACTTAGTCCAACTGATTTCTGAGCCCACTCGTTTCAATGTAAACAACTCTGATTGATTTCATACTTACAAATAACCCTCATAAATACTCAACTAGTGGTGTATTTGCTATGGACCTCAGTGATCACTGTCCCATAGTCTGTCAGAAACACAAAGTTGCCTAAAACTAAACCACACCTTATCACTAAGAAACACTTTAAACACTTCCATGAGCAAGGGTTCTGACATGACCTTCACCATTCTAACATGCTCTTGAACCCTTTTCTAGTATGTTTATCTCTGTATCTGATAAACATGCTCCTATGAAGAGATGAAGAATGAAAGATAGAGCCAACCCACGGTTCACACCTGAACATGCTGAGTTCATTCAGCAAAAGAACAGACCTTGGTCTGAAGCCAGACACACTGGTAGCTCTACTGACTGGCTCACCTTCAGACACTTACAATCAAATGTACTGCTTCCATAGAAAGGGCTAAGTCATTAGTTCCATTTCTGACCATGTGTGTGTGCTGTTTATCTGAGGCCGGAGAAAGGGGCTGAAGTGAAGCTGACGGCTGTGGTCTCCTCTTTCCTCTCTGTATTGGCAGAGCTGAGGAGACCCTGGCATGCTGTGAGGCGCTCTGTGTGTGTGTGTGTGTGTGTGTGTGTGTTTGTGTTTGAGGTGTTGGACGCTGGCTAGCTGTCTGAGCATTGTGCAACAAAAGGCCATTCTTACCAGAGGGAGGTAGGGAGAGAGGGATAGAGAGAGGGAGGGAGCCGAGGAGTCTCCAGGCCGGATTGAGGAGCTGCCGAGCCCCGCCAGACAGAGCCCTGGAAGAACAAGAAAACCAGAGGAGAAATATCAGATTCTATTATACACACTGGTGCCTGGGCTCATCAAGACTATATGTCTCTTAATCAATCATAACAGTGTTTACATTCAAATACGTACAAAGAGGTAGATGTTTGTGGTGCTATAATCCAAAACAATGTCCATGGATAGGCCTAATCCTCAACAAGGGATTAAAGCACATGCATAAACAAATACATGTACTACCAAGCAAATAGTTTTAGAACATTTTTCAAAAACAATACATTAGGGACAGCGAGGATGGAAAGGCTTTGGAAAGATCTCCATTTAAGGGAGGAAAGCATTGGCCGTTTTCATTGAACTCTACACTATCACACACAAAAATACACACAGTCTAATGAATTGGGCCGCTGCAAGTACTGACCCTTTAAACGTTCTACTGTTTGAGTACTGGCACCTTTTTTCATTCCACTTCAAGCACTGGGTAACAGTAACACGTATGAAGGCCCTGCAACTACGAGGCTTTAAAAAGACTATATGAAGACATATGTGCAGTGACACGCTGGATGTGTGGAGTAGGAGGGAGGAGCCAGGTGCAGAAGCAGAGGGTTGAAGCTCTCAGACATGCTTTACGACATCATTAACCTCTGGTGTTGAACATATATAATCAGAAATACTTCTGCAGAAAGAAAAGGAGGAGGAGGGGAGCAGACTAAAGGTCTTCATGGAACCACCTGTTCCTGAATACCCCGAAACCCGATTTCGGACCCAAGCGTGTTCTAAATAATGTCACGGTAGGGGTTGGATCTGGTATATTGTCACAGGACCTCAGGTATGTGTAATTTTAACTGACTTGTCCGGGAGGACCCGTACAGATCCTAATGTGACTGCTGCAGTAGAAAGAGAGAGAAATTGTATAATTTATGCTGCTACTCCGTGCTTTTCACGAGAGTGGAGCGTGTAGCTTGTTGATGACCAATCATAAGTCATCAAAGCGGCAATAAGCTACAGTCAGAGTCTCTGTGTGGCAAAAGTTAGGAGATATCTAATCAATGGAAAATGGAATTAAAATGATGGAATAACATTTAAAGGAGAAGGACAGGCTACAGCAACCAAGAGCCAACAGGTAGGCTGCTACTTAATATTCTGAATGGAGTTGTTGTTGTTTGTAACTGTGTAGGACGCGAAAGTGCATGCAGCCTCAATTAGCATAGCTAGCTAGCTTTTCCCGGTTTGATCCAGTCAAGACAGGTACTTTGTAATCATATTGGATGATAAATAACCTAGCTATGTCAGCTATTAGTCTACTATAGCGCGAGTCAGCATGGTTGGTTGCTGTCTCTCATCTCTCCCTCCCACCTCCCCATGTCACTCACAGTAGCCTAAACACACAGCACAACCCCTGCTAGAGTGTCCGGGTTAATAAAGTAGCTTAAAAATGTAGTTTTCTGCTGCTTCCCTCACTCAGATCGGACCGTGTCTGGATCCGACCAGGCCTATACAGAATGGGTCTAGTTGTCTTCTAGTCCGTTTAGAACGGGTCTCTATGTTTGAAAGTGATTATTTATGCATATTAGTTCCGGATGGTCCATTTCGGAATGGGTCCAACATCTTGGACTCGTGAAGTCCTCTAGATCAGATCCCACAACAACCTCTTCCCTTCTTCTTTCTTTTTCACTAGGGCCTGTCTGCCTCTCCCTCACTCTCTCTCCCACTATCCCTCCTTCCCTCACCTTCCCCTCTCTTTCTCTCTCTCCTCTCTCTCTTATGACTCAGTATTTCTCTGCAAGTCATGTCTGATCTAGGGCTGGGCGATATGGCCTAAAAATCATATCTCAATTTTTTCAAACTTCTGGAAGATTCACAATATATATGTAGATTTTCATAATGTTTTCTGTTTGTTGTACAATTAAAGGTCAAATACACTGCATTTCAAACAGTCAGTAATCATCAAATCAAACCAAATGTTATTAGTCACACGCGCCAAATACAACAGGTGTAGACCTTACAGTGAAATGCTTACTTACGAGCCCCTAACCAACAATGCAGTTAAAAAAAATACGGATAAGAATAAGAAATAAAAGTAATAAGTAATTAAAGAGCAGCAGTAAAATAACAATCGCAAGACTATATACAGGGGGGTACCAGTACAGAGTCTATGTAGAGATGTGTCTGTTACTTGAACTCTGTGAAGCATTTATTTGGGCTGCAATTTCTGAGGCTGGTAACACTAATGAACTCATCCTCTGCAGCAGAGGTAACTCTGGGTCTTCCTTTCCTGTGGCGGTCCACATGAGAACGAGTTTCATCATAGCGCTTGATGGTTTTTGTGACTGCACTTGAAGAAACTAATCAAAGTTCTTGAAATGTTCCGGATTGACTGACCTTCATGTCTTAAAGTAATGATGGACTGACCTTTATCTTTGCGTATTATCTGTTCTTGCCAAAATATGGACATGGTCTTTTACCAAATATGGCTATCTTCTGTATACCAACCCTACCTTGTCACAACACAGCTAATTGACTCAAACGCATTTAGAAGGAAATAAATTCCACTATTTAACAAGGCACACCTGTTAATTGAAATGCATTCCAAGTGACTACCTCATGAAGCAGGTTGAGAGAATGCCAAGAGTGTGCAAAGCTGTCATCAAGGCAAAGGGTGGCTACTTTGAAGAATCTCAAACATAAAATATATTAATTTAACACTTTGTTGGTTACTACATGATTCCATATGTGTTATTTCATAGTTTTGATGTCTTCACTATTATTCTACAATGTAGAAAATAGTACAAATTTAAAAAAGCCTGGAATGAGTAGGTGTGTCCAAACGTTTGACTGGTACTATATATCGCCCAGCCCTAGTCTGATCCAATCTGGCTCTTAAAGTGGGCGAGGCCGTTACTGAGAAATTGAGATTCGTAGAAAGCGTTTAAATGAAACACTCCATGCTGCTATAAAACGGACATGCTCAGTGTCGGTCGGCAGGCACAGATCCAGGTTGTGTTTGAAGTTGTGCCAAAGGAAAACACAATACAATAAGGCTTCTTAGTTAATTTGGCAGCTCAAAGGAACCAGACAAACAACAACACAAACTGTAGGAAGCAGGCCAATAAAGTGCACAGGAATGAACACGAGGAAAGGAAACTAGGCTACTTGTTTATTTGTTTTCTTGACTCCATTAGTTCAGTGCCAGAAGGACTGGGTTAGCCATTCCTCTTCTAGTGACAGTGATCACTTGTATAACATCTCTCTCTCTCTCTAATAGTACAAGTAAATGCACACCTTTCAATAAAGATTTTCATTGAACTGCCATTCCCTTTTGGGGTAGCTCATAATAGTAAATAGGCTAATGCTAATATTTAATGAAGTACGGTTTACATACATGTTATAGTTTAACAGTCTGAAACAGATAATTTCATCCTTGTTGAGTGTGTGTGTGTGTGTGTGTGTGTGTGTGTGTGAGAGAGAGGGGTGAGTGACAGATCTAACCAATGCACTCTGATCAACTTTATCATTTCCCTGTGTTTCCATGGTGATTGAGTTATATCTGAAAGGGTTACTCAATGATTCAGAGGAGAGCTTGGCATTCATCTCTTATTTTCCTACATCTGATGCACAGCACTTAAAAACACTCCAGGCTTTAAAGTTCTTCATCAAGCAACAAATGGAACATATTAGAATATGAATATTATATCCATTTGAGTCTAAAATGATTCTGTAACGCTACAAATAATCTTGACATGACATGAGAGATTGAAATGATTCATTTTAGCTTTTAAATGTCATGTCACATCCAAGTTATTCCATAAGAACTGAATATACTAATGTAGTTTAAGACTATGAATACGCACCGAAATCTGCACAACAAATATTGAATGTTTCCTTCAAAGACCGACATGTACAGTTGAAGTGGGAAGTTTACATACACTTAGGTTGGAGTCATTAAAACTCGTTTTTCAACCACTCCACACATTTCTTGTTAACAAACTATAGTTTTGGCAAGTCGGTTAGGACATCTACTTTGTGCATGACACAAGTAATTTTTCCAACAATTGTTTACAGACAGAATATTTCACTTATAATTCACTGTATCACAATTCCAGTGGGTCAGAAGTTTACATACACTAAGTTGACTGTGCCTTTAAACAGCTTGGAAAATTCCAGAAAATGATGTCATGGCTTTAGAAGCTTCTGATAGGCTAATTGACATCATTTGAGTCAACTGGAGGTGTACTTGTGGATGTATTTCAAGGCCTACCTTCAAACTCAGTGCCTCTTTGCTTGACATCATGGGGAAATCAAAAGAAAATCAGCCAAGTCCTCCGAATAAAAATGGTGGACCTCCACAAGTCTGGTTCATCCTTGGGAGCAATTTCCAAACGCCTGAAGGTACCATGTTCATCTGTACAAACAATAGTACGCAAGTATAAACACCATGGGACCACGCAGCCATCATACCGCTCAGGAAGGAGACGTATTCTGTCTCCTAGAGATGAACATACTTTGGTGTGAAAAGTGAAAATCAATCCCAGAACAACAGCAAAGGACCTTGTTAAGATGCTGGAGGAAACAGGTACAAAAGTATCTATATCCACAGTAAAACGAGTCCTATATCGACATAACCTGAAAGGCCGCTCAGCAAGGAAGAAGCCACTGCTCCAAAACCGCCATAAAAAAGCCTAACTATGGTTTACAACTGCACATGGGGACAAAGATCGTACTTTTTGGAGAAATGTCCTCTGGTCTGATGAAACAAAAATTGAACTGTTTGGCCATAATGACCATCGTTACGTTTGGAGGAAAAAGGGGGAGGCTTGCAAGCCGAAGAACACCATCCCAACCGTGAAGCACGGGGGTGGCAGCATCATGTTGTGGGGGTTTGCTCCAGGAGGGACTGGTGCACTTCACAAAATAGATGGCATCATGAGGAGGGGAAATTATGTGGATATATTGAAGCAACACCTCAAGACGTCAGTCAGGAAGTTCAAGCTTGGTCGCAAATGGGTCTTCCAAATGGACAATGACCCCAAGCATAAATCCAAAGTTGTGGCACAATGGCATTGGAGTGGCCATCACAAAGCCCTGACCTCAATCCCATAGAAAATATGTGGGCAGAACTGAAAAAACGTGTGCATGTGTGTGCATGTAGGCCTACAAACCTGACTCAGTTACACCAGCTCTGTCAGGAGGAATGGGCCATAATTCACCCAACTTATTGTGGGAAGCTTGTGGAAGGCTACCCAAAACGTTTGACCCAAGTTAAACAATTTAAAGGCAAAGCTACCAAATACTAATTGAGTGTATGTAAACTTCTGACCCACTGGGAATGTGATGAAAAAAATAAAAGCTGAAATGAATAATTCTCTCTACTATTATTCTGACATTTCACATTCTTAAAATAAAGTGGTGATCCTAACTGACCTAAGACAGGGCATTTTTATTAGGATTAAATGTCAGGAATTGTGAAAAACTGAGTTTAAATGTAGTTGGTTAAGGTGTATGTAAACTTCCAACTCAACTATAGGTGTTGTTGTTAGGTATTATTACTGCTCTGTTGGAGCTAGAAACACAAGCATTTTGTTACACCTGCATTAACATCTGCTAATCTGTGTACACAACCAATAACATTTGATTTGATGTATTTCCAGTTAGGATTCAACCCCATACTACTCAGAATCTAAAAGAGTTTTCTACTTTCCATTTCTCTGCATATAATCTCTGGTTAGAAGACCATCTAATAAAGGTGTTATTTCCTCTGAAGATTGAAGCCCAGCTTGTCATGCAGTCTACTATACAATGAATGACTGAAAGTAGAACTCCTAGAAAGATTACAGACGGAGTATCCTAAAAATATGCTGCAGTGCTGCAACTGACCTAAAACACCCCGCTAACTGGTGAAATGAGTTGACAATACCTTACATGACAATTCAATCATTATGACCATGTGGAGGCTGCTACAACAGACAGATAGACAGACAGACAGGTCATCATGACAACATGGAGGCTGCTACAACAGACAGACAGACAGGTCATCATGACAACATGGAGGCTGCTACAGAGGGCAGACAGACAGGTCACGTGGAGGCTGCTACAGAGGGCAGACAGACAGGTCACGTGGAGGTTGCTACAGAGGGCAGACAGACAGGTCACGTGGAGGCTGCTACAGAGGGCAGACAGACAGGTCATGTGGAGGCTGCTACAGAGGGCAGACAGACAGGTTTCCTAGAAGGACAGTGTGTTTCTGGGAACCAGATAAATTCCAGTACACACAGCAATCTTGATTTAGGAAGTCCCCAGTTCAAACCCCAGATGTGATTTGTTTTTGTTATTTACAAATTATCCTCTGGCCCCCCTCGCCCGGGCTCCTGCCTCATTACTCCTGTGTCCCATTACTGTGGTGATTATGTGGCTAATTCTGTTTGATGTGCCCCAAAATGGCTGCCAGTAATGTAGCAGGAAGACTATGTCAAGGAAGGGATAGTCAGTCATTAGCAGAGAAAAACCTCTTCTTCACCAGAAGTATAGATCTACAGTGACAACATTGTGACACTAGACAAAATAAACAGTGCAGAATCGTTTAAAATGCATGAACCCCTTTGGCTCCCCAAGCCCCGCCCTCTCATTCTCTCTCTCACTATTTCTCCATCTCACTCCCCGTCCATCTCTCCCTCATCCCCCCTTTCACTACTGTGCCAGTCTGAGTGCAGGTCAGATGAGGACTGTGTGCAGCACGCTCCCAGACACAGTTCTCCACTCTGCTTTGTAACACTCTGTTTTCATCCACATGCACACAATTACACGGACAGAATGATAGAGAAAATATGTAGTTTGGGTGAACAGGGGAGAGGAGAGGAGGGAGGGAGGAGGAGGGGAGAGGAGGGAGGGAGGAGGGGAGAGGAGAGAGGGAGGAGAGGGGAGAGGAGGGAGGGAGGAGGAGGGGAGATGAGAGGAGAGGGGAGATGAGAGGAGGGAGGAGAGGGGAGATGGGAGGAGAGGAGGGAGGAGAGGGGAGATGAGGGAGGAGGAGGGGAGAGGAGGGAGGAGGAGGGGAGAGGAGGGAGGAGGAGGGAGGGAGGAGAGGGGAGATGAGAGGAGGGAGGAGGAGGGAGGAGAGGGGAGATGAGGGAGGAGGGGAGAGGAGAGGGGAGATGAGAGGAGGGAGGAGAGGAGAGGGGAGATGAGAGGAGGGAGGAGGAGGGGAGAGGAGGGAGGAGGAGGGAGGGAGGAGAGGGGAGATGAGAGGAGGGAGGAGAAGAGGGAGGAGGAGGGGAGATGAGGGAGGAGGAGGGGAGAGGAGGGGAGAGGGGAGATGAGGGAGGAGGGGGGAGAGGAGGGGAGAGCGGTGGGAGTGGGGTAGTTTGGTCTGAGAGCAGCACATATACAGACAGCATCACAACGTCTGGCTTCCTCTCTCCATCCCTCCTGCCTCCCTACCTCCTCCCTCCTTCCCCTCATCTCATCAAAACCGTGCGCCCGCTCTGACAGAGCACCCAAATCACCGAAGTGCATGCTGGGTAAAGGCGAGGACAACTCAGGACAAACGCAGGGACTTTAAGGATACTGCGGTAAGCTGTTTGGCAAAAAAAATAAAAAGATAGAAACGATGGAGAACGAAGGGAGGGGAGTAGGAGGAGGGGGGTGTACAGTAGAATCATAGACTGGTGAAATAAAAAATGCCTGTGTCAGCGAGTCTTGTATGCCATCCCGTTCAAGTTTTATCTCATCTTTCTTGGTAAGTCTCTAAGAGCTGTGAGTCTTTCTGGGTGAGTCTCTGAGAGCTGTGAGTCTTTCTGGGTGAGTCTCTGAGAGCTGTGAGTCTTTCTGGGTGAGTCTCTGAGAGCTGTGAGTCTTCCTGGGTGAGTCTCTGAGAGCTGTGAGTCTTTCTGGGTGAGTCTCTGAGAGCTGTGAGTCTTTCTGGGTGAGTCTCTAAGAGCTGTGAGTCTTTCTGGGTGAGTCTCTGAGAGCTGTGAGTCTTTCTGGGTGAGTCTGAGAGCTGTGAGTCTTTCTGGGTGAGTCTCTGAGAGCTGTGAGTCTTTCTGGGTGAGTCTCTAAGAGCTGTGAGTCTTTCTGGGTGAGTCTCTGAGAGCTGTGAGTCTTTCTGGGTGAGTCTCTGAGAGCTGTGAGTCTTTCTGGGTAAGTCTCTGAGAGCTGTGAGTCTTTCTGGGTAAGTCTCTGAGAGCTGTGAGTCTTTCTGGGTAAGTCTCTGAGAGCTGTGAGTCTTTCTGGGTAAGTCTCTGAGAGCTGTGAGTCTTTCTGGGTAAGTCTCTAAGAACTTTCCACACCTGGATTGTGCAACATTTGCACATTATTATTATTTGTATTCTTCAAGCTCTGTCAAGTTGGCTGTTGATCTTTGCTAGAGAGCCATTTGCAAGTCTTGCCATAGATTTCTACGCCGATTTAAGTCAAAACTGTAACTCGGCCACTCAGGAACATTCAGTCTTCTTGGTAAGCAAATCCAGTGTTTATTTCCCTTGTGTTTAGGTTATTGTCCTGCTGAAAGATGAATTAATCTCCCAGTGTCTGGTGGTAAGCAGACTGAACCAGGTTTTCCTCTAGGGATTTGCCTGTGCCTAGCTCCATTTCCTTTTCTTTGTTTATCCTGAAAAAGTCCCCAGTCCTTAACGATTACAAGCATACTGTAGTGTTACTGGATCATGTATTTACACAAGCTCCTAATCTCAATGTTCTCATTTCTACCTTAATAAAACGCCCACTGAATCACCACACTCTTACAAAAAATGGTTCCAAAAGGGTTCTGAGGCTGTCCCCATAGGAGAACCCTTTTTGGTTCTAGATAGCACCTTTTTTTATAAGAGTGTACAAGTGATTAGGCTGTGTTGTGTAAGTTATGTGTTAATGGGAAATACCACATTCCTTAGGAGTCAGAGTGGCATTTCAGTTAGACTTAATGACTGGTTCCAATGTATACTGAACAAAAATATCAACACAACATGTAAAGTGTTGGCCCCATGTTTCATGAGCTGAAATAAAAAATCCCAGAAGTTTTCCATAGGCACAAAAATGTTGTGCACAAATTTGTTTATATCTCTGTTGGTGAGCATTTTATCCTTTGCCAAGATAATCCATCCACCTGACAGCTGTGGCATATCAAAAAGATGGTTAAACAGCATGATCATTACACAGGTGCACCTTGTGCTGGGGACAATAAAAGGACACTCTAAAATGTGCAGTTTTATCACACAACACAATGCCACAGATGTCTCAGGTTTTGAAGGAGCGTGCAATTGGTATGCTGACTGCAGGAAGGTCCACCAGAACTGCTCCTAGATAATGTAATGTTAATTTCTCTACCATAAGCCATCTCCAACATCGTTTCAGAGAATTTGACAGTACATCCTAACTTTATATGTCCGAACTTAGAATGAAATAGGCTATCATGTTTATTTTGATTGGCGATTTTGTGCATTTATAAAAATCCCATCAGGTAGCCTGATTTCAGATGTAACGTAGGCTAAACAATATTTTTAGGGATATTGTTCTTCTTGCAGAGCTTGTAAATGTTTAAAATCAAACTAATATATTAATCTGACTATTCAAAATAATCATATTATTGTGTGCATACTCAGACCTTGTCAATGACATCTGGGATTGCAAAATCGTGGCACAAGACAGCTAAAATCATTCAGGCAGTGCGGGCCTTAACCCACAAAGAGATGACCTGGGAACACACTAGTGCTGAATGAATCAGAGGGGGGGCCGGATGAATCAGAGGGAGGGCCGGATGAATCAGAGGGAGGGCCGGATGAATCAGAGGGAGGGCCGGATGAATCAGAGGGAGGGCCGGATGAATCAGAGGGAGGGCGGAATGAATCAGAGGGAGGGCCGGATGAATCAGAGGGAGGGCCGGATGAATCAGAGGGAGGGCCGGATGAATCAGAGGGAGGGCCGGATGAATCAGAGGGAGGGCCGGATGAATCAGAGGGAGGGCCGGATGAATCAGAGGGAGGGCCGGATGAATCAGAGGGAGGGCGGAATGAATCAGAGGGAGGGCCGGATGAATCAGAGGGAGGGCCGGATGAATCAGAGGGAGGGCCGGATGAATCAGAGGGAGGGCCGGATGAATCAGAGGGAGGGCCGGATGAATCAGAGGGAGGGCGGAATGAATCAGAGGGAGGGCCGGATGAATCAGAGGGAGGGCCGGATGAATCAGAGGGAGGGCCGGATGAATCAGAGGGAGGGCGGAATGAATCAGAGGGAGGGCCGGATGAATCAGAGGGAGGGCCGGATGAATCAGAGGGAGGGCCGGATGAATCAGAGGGAGGGCCGGATGAATCAGAGGGAGGGCCGGATGAATCAGAGGGAGGGCCGGATGAATCAGAGGGAGGGCCGGATGAATCAGAGGGAGGGCCGGATGAATCAGAGGGAGGGCTGAATGCATTATATGTAACGTCTGCTTCCAACTCCCACTCTCAAACACGTAGATCCCCTGAACGCAGCTCACTCTCCAGATCCCAATCATCTGAATTCTGATCACCTGTTCACACACCTGTATGTCATTATCACACACTATTTAGTTCAGTTCTTTGCACTCCATCACTGTGAGGTATTGTTTGTTTTGTGACATACTTCTTTTCAGAGCTCTGTTTTTCCCGTGATTTACTCCTCCCGTGTATGATAGTTTTTGCCTGCCTCACTAACGATGCCTTTTGCCTATTCCCTGCCTGTACTTTAGCCTAATCGGATTTCCTGTTATCAACCTATTGCCTGATCTCCCAGACGACGTTACTAGCTGTTTCCCTGCCTGTACTGTTGCCTTTTTGGACCCCTGTGTATGACCTTCTGCCTGCTCCTGGAACCAGCTACCTGCCTCCTCCTGTGTATGACCATCTGCCTGTCCCTGGACCCAGCTACCTGCCTCCTCCTGTATATGACCATCTGCCTGCTCCTGGACCCAGCTACCTGCCTCCTCCTGTGTATGACCTTCTGCCTGCTCCTGGAACCAGCTACCTGCCTCCTCCTGTGTATGACCATCTGCCTGTCCCTGGACCCAGCTACCTGCCTCCTCCTGTATATGACCATCTGCCTGCTCCTGGACCCAGCTACCTGCCTCCTCCTGTGTATGACCTTCTGCCTGCTCCTGGAACCAGCTACCTGCCTCCTCCTGTGTATGACCATCTGCCTGTCCCTGGACCCAGCTACCTGCCTCTTCCTGTGTATGACCTTCTGCCTGCCCCTGGACCCAGCTACCTGCCTCCTCCTGTATATGACCATCTGCCTGCTCCTGGAACCAGCTACCTGCCTCCTCCTGTATATGACCTTCCGCCTGTCCCTGGACCCAGCTACCTGCCTCCTCCTGTATATGACCATCTGCCTGCTCCTGGAACCAGCTACCTGCCTCCTCCTGTATATGACCTTCCGCCTGTCCCTGGACCCAGCTACCTGCCTCCTCCTGTGTATGACCTTCTGCCTGCCCCTGGACCCAGCTACCTGCCTCCTCCTGTGTATGACCTTCTGCCTGTCCCTGGACCCAGCTACCTGCCTCCTCCTGTGTATGACCTTCTGCCTGCCCCTGGACCCAGCTACCTGCCTCCTCCTGTGTATGACCTTCTGCCTGCCCCTGGACCCAGCTACCTGCCTCCTCCTGTATATGACCTTCTGCCTGTCCCTGGACCCAGCTACCTGCCTCCTCCTGTGTATGACCTTCTGCCTGCCCCTGGACCCAGCTCTCTGTCTCCCATCGTGTTCATTACATTATAAAGGTTGTGAGTGTGTCCCAAATGGCACCCTTTTCACTATAGTGCAGATGGCTCTAGTCATAAGTCATGCACTATATAGGTAATAGTGTTGGCCATTTGGGACACAGTCAGAGATGAATGCGTTATAAAAGAGATCACATGATGGTTTTCACTGAGCTAAACAGGTTCCTAACCAGCTTGTTGACCGTACGGCTCCATATTAACTTCAACATGCAAATAAAATAAAGGGTGCAGTCCCTAGAAGAAATACATTTTCATGATTCTCATATTGACAGAAAGCTTTTCTTCAGTTATAAAGGCTTCTGATCAAGGGTTGTATCAAACTCCAATCTACAGAACGTTCCTGGGGATCCCATAACACACGGAGGGACTGAGTTGCTTTGGGGAAACAACCGCTAGATCACAGATGGGAGAAGGATGGAATGACGTAGGACTCGAGGCCACAGCATAACCAAAGAGAGAGAGAGCGAGAGATGTTGAGTGTAGAATTATAGGGGGAGTGCAGAGTGAAAGAGAGAGAGAAAGGGGTGGAGAGAGAGCTGAATAGCCAGTTATAAACGGATAAAAGCGTGCTTCATCAGTAAACAAACACAGAGAGAGACTGTGGAGTCTGAAGACACGGCGGCCTACAACAAAACAAAACAGACAGAGAGGAACAAAGTAAAGGGCCTATAGAACTTGACCTTGCTCTAAGGCAGACAGTGCTTCTCAAATGGCACCCTATTCTGATTTAGTGCGCTACTTTTGACCAGGACCTATTGCACTCAGCAATGCTACAAGAGATGGAGATGCACTCTGTTACTAACGAAAGAGGGTCCGGTCCATATGGTTGGGGAGGCTCAATCAAGAGCAGGTTACGGATTTGCAAGAAAAATACTATTTGAACCCAGGGTTTCTGTAGAGTGCAGTACACTCCAGTGTTTGACAACAAACGCTCGTACTACATCACGTGTGATCTAAAATATGTACGCCCATATTAAAAGGTCAGGGATTGGGCCACATCTGCTAACCACAGCCTGCTGTATGAGCGAGCACATGACCTGAGGCAATATAGAGACAAAAGACATAAGAACTGTAGATGGGAAGCATGTTTAACAAATGGGTCTGACCCTATGAACCTATAGCCTTTACAAAAAAACAATCAGGGCTTATACTAAATCTTCGTCACACAGGCCTATTCTGTTCTATATAAATAATAAACGTTCACAAAGGATAGACCCTGGCCTGAGGCAACATACAGAATATGCACTGGGACAGAGAAAGCCCCCATTCTCATTGATGGGGCTGTAGTGGAGCAGGTTGAGAGCTTCAAGTTCCTTGGTGTCCACATCACCAACAAACTAACATGGTCCAAGCACACTAAGACAGTCGTGAAGAGGGAACGACAAAACCTATTCCCCCTCCAGAGACTGAAAAGATTTGGCATGGGTCCTCAGATCCTCAAAAGGTTCTACAGCTGCACCATCGAGAGCATCCTGACGGGTTGCATCACTGCTTGGTATGGCAACTGCTCGGCCTCCGACCGCAAGGCACTACAGAGGGTAGTCCGTACGGCCCAGTACATCACTGGGGCCTCTATACCAGGCGGTGTCAGAGGAAGGCCTCAAAGACTCCAGGCACCCTAGTCATAGACTGTTCTCACGGCACGCAGTACTGGAGCGCCAAGTCTAGGTCCAAGAGGCTTCTAAACAGCTTCTACCCCCAAGCCATGACTCCTGAACATCTAATCAAATGGCTACCCAGACTATTTGCATTGCCCCCCCTCCCCCTCTTTTACACCGCAGCTACTCTCTGTAGTGACTATCTATGCATAGATATTCACTTTAATAACTTTTCCTACATGTACATATCACCTCGACACTGGTGCCCCCGCACATTGACTCTGCATATAGCCTCCACATTGACTCTGCATATAGCCTCCACACTGACTCTGTATATAGCCTCCACATTGACTCTGTATATGGCCTCCACATTGACTCTGTATATAGCCTCCACATTGACTCTGTATATGGCCTCCACATTGACTCTGCATATAGCCTCCACATTGACTCTGCATATAGCCTCCACATTGACTCTGTATATGGCCTCCACACTGACTCTGCATATAGCCCCGCTATTGTTATTTTACTGCTGCTCTTTAATTATTTGTTATCCTTATCTCTTACTCTTTTAAGGTATTTTCTTAAAACTGCATTGTTGGTTAAGGGCTTATAAGTAAGCATTTCACTGTAAGGTACCTGTTGTATTCGGCGCATGTGACTAATAACATTTGGTTTGATTCTGAATAGGAACCGTGCTTAGCTTCCTTTAAAGACTTTTCTTTTTTACCTTTTCAGTGTAAACTTGAACGACTAAAACCAGATATAAAGCATGTAGAAAAGACAATGGACCTATATATATATATTTCATATTTTTTTTTTATAAAATCACCTTTGAGAACTAACATTCACCAAATTATAAATGTTTTGTGTATTTCAATTGGAGGCTCAACTTACTGTTGAGAGCTAGAATAAAGAATACACAAGTTGTAATTTCAAATTTGGTTAAAATGTATTTAGCAGTTTTTTGTTTTTTAGTCACTGTCAGTCACTCAATTAGCCTTTATCAGCAAAGAAAATGATTGGTAAGTTATCTAAACTTACCGACCGTGGGGCCCCCATTGATTTTGTTAGTCACTCTCACTCAGATATCATATTAAAAACAGCAAACATTTCTCTCCACCCTATGGCAATATTTGTAGAATTACAAGAAATTTGTCATAAAATTGCAAAATCTTCTCTCTGCCCGATGGCTACATGGGTGGGGGGCAACACAATTTCACCTAGGGCCCCCAAAAGGCTAGGGTCTGACTGCATGTGTGGGTATGGATGTGGGTATGGATGTGGGTACGCTGATCTGCGAGCCACTGTCACCCTCATGATGATTTTAGAATTTTAGTGGCCTCCATGGCAAGATGTAAAGAATTGTAGGACATTTCATTTGAAACTACACATTTGTATCTCAGCCTGATTGCAAAATGTGAAGAATTGCAGGAAATGAGCTTTAAACTGCGGCCAACAGGAGGGCCTCTAAAATGTTTGGTTCGTGACTGCACCATTGGCCACACCCACCACCTAAGCCCCTATTTGATCCAGAAAAAAACGTGCAATGGAAAGGCTAACCGTACAGCTGAGGTCAGCTATTGGACCACATCTGTCAACAACAGCATGCTGCTGTATGAACATGGACATGACCCTGATGCTTAGCTCTGGGTCTGACACTATATGGCTTTTACAAGACCTTTCTAGTGGGCTTATACTAAGCCCTAGTCATACAGACAACCTATTCTGGATACTATAAAATATACTGTATAAAAATAAATATATACAGTATATAGCGTCTATGAACATATGGCATTTAAAAGACCTAGCTTATGCGAAACCTTAGTCAGACCTATTCTGGATACTATAAATCTTCACAATTGTTGTACGTGGGTAAATAGAGGGAAATAAATGTATACACTCCTTATGGGCCAGCTCTCTAACTACAGGTTTAACTGGTGCAAGACCAAACACATACATCCCAATAGAGATATAGGTGTTGTTATTTGTAACCATCTACCAATAGGTACCCTTCTTTGCGAGGCAAATCTCCCACATAGACCAAACGTGAAGGTTTGACAAGTCAATCCAACACCCATCACGTCATGATTCTTTTTCTCCCACAATACCTCCTGCTCTAGCTACTTGACAGTTGGAGTTTGGTTGAGTTACTGAGTCAGATGTGTTCGTTTGTTGGACTGAGTACTTTGAGTTCAGTTCTTTGAAAACACACACACACACACACACACACACACACACACACACACACACTTTGAGGTCTCGAACGACACAACAGCTCTCTCGCTCTCTCTTTCAGCTTGAGATGTTGTCGGGTTCAAACCAAAAACAGCATCCAGCACAGTTTTTACAGGCATTATTTTGGACAAACGGACTGAAATAAAAAAGGGAAAATAAGAGGGAGAAAATGAGGCCCACAAAATACTATGACTGCTTCTCAAATGGCATCCTATTCCCTTTATAGTGCACTACCTTTGACCAGGGCATGTAGAGAATAGGGAGCCATTTGGGACACACACACCCCTGAAAACCAAAATAGAAAATATTCATGTTAAAAGCAGCATTGCGCTGGGCTGAGCTCTAACTTGTTTTTGGAAAGCTTCCTCTCTCTCTTTCTTCTCTCTTGGTCTCTCACTCTCTATCCTTCTCCCTCGGTCTCTCCCCATGATTTAAATTAAACAGAAATACAGCCCAGGCTGTCTCTCACACACACACACAACAATCTATCTCCCTCTTTCATTCGCTCACTACTTCCTTCCCTCCCTCCCTCTTTCTCTATTCTTCCCTGTATCTCCTCCTCTCCCTTTTTCTCTCGTTCTGTGCTTGAAGGCAGCACAACTGCCAAGCAGCACATCACATGTTTTTTGGGTGGCGCCAATATGTTTTTTTCCATGTATCGTATCCAAATTCTAGCCCTTTTTCCTCCCACTGCTTTTGTTTTTGAGACAACCCTTGGCATCGGCAGACAACAGAGAGACAAAAGAAGAAACGATGTTGCAAGCTCTGTGAGCTAAACAAGTCTAAATCAGAGTGTGTTCCTGACAACTGTGTTTAACAACACCAAAACCAACCATAGACTAACAGTGTGAAGCTGGCGCTGTAGCCGACCCACCCCGGAGTGTGGACCTCTGACAAACTAAACCCAACAAAACCTCTGAAAGGGAAACAGGCCGTGAAGTTATCACTACTATGTGGTGAGGCAGACCTGGGTTTCAAATAGAATATGTACTTTCAAAAATGTTTTATCTAGCACAGCATTGAGCTTGCCTGGCACCAATGGAACAATCCTAAAAGTGCAAACCCTGTCCATCTGGCATGCACTCTAAATAAGCTTAATCAAACACTTCAAAGTATACAGCTGAAATATTAAGGAGAAACACCTGGGCTGTGATCAAGAGAGAAGTTGACATTGTTGTTTTCATACCTCAATCTTATCTGCAAATTACAAACAATGCGTCTAATCTCTGATATCCTGTAAGTGGTTCAAATCATTTCTGATCCCCACTATCCACAGCAGCCTCAAAGCAACATCATCTCTCACAGTATGCCCAGATCTAGGAGTTCATTCTGACCAGGAACAACTCTGGGCCCAGCTTGCTTATAAGTAAGGCCTAGTTGTAGGCTATTACTATGGCTTAGAGCCCTAGACCCTAAAGTTTATCCTGTTTAGGTCATGTGGTCAGAAAAACTCCTGGTCCTACCCATAAGGCATTATTATAACGCTTGGAATATCATTACAAGGTCTGGGGTAGGCCTACGTCTTACATAAGTTCTGAGGTGTCCTCTCTGCCAGGGAACAGACAGGAGTCAGTGCAGGCCTGTAAGCCCAACGAGATTCTTCCCTCCCTTCCTCCCCTCTCCTCTCAATCAGCTGTCTTCTCCTGGGAAAGTTCCTGCTGCTTTGTGAATAGTATTTTGGAGATGATGGCAGGGAGAGCGATCATAACTACAATGTCAGAGCGTGTACTGACATGAACTGCATCTCATGGTAGGGCGGGGTAGACAGTAAGTCAAGACCACAGCCAGCTAGTCCTTTACAGATCCTCTTCAATTAGGCATTTATTACTGTGCAGATCTTTGTCATTACTAGTTATTCGCCTTCTATCAAGTTGATGTGTATGTGTGTGTGTGCGGGAGGATTGGTAGGGGGTTAGGGGAAAAGTTTCTAATCATGGCTCATGGTTGTCCTAGCGCCTATGGCATGTCCTCGCTCTCCCCTCTCTCTCTCGCTCTCTGCCAGGTCATGTGCCTTCACCTTCAAGGAATGTGGTGGTGGCAGCGCCGCCCTCAGCATGGCAGGCAGTACAGTGCAGAGCAACACAGTGTGGCAGCAGCCCCTCCCCCAGCAGGCGCTACGGTGGTGTGGCCTGTTGGTTCAGTTATGTAACCGCTGGCTGTCCATCTCTCCCAGCCTGCCACATGGTCCCTGTGTGTGTGCTTGCGCGCGCGCATGCCCTCCTCTCCCGTCTGCCCTGCTGCCAACACGCACAGGAGGTTTCATCACCCCTTTTTCAGAGGGCCCTCTGGACATTTATAAAAAAAGTAACCTTTATTTAACTAGGCAAATCAGTACAGAACAAATTCTTATATACAATGAGAGCCTACACCAGCCAAACCTGGACGACGCTGGGCCAATTGTGCACCACCCTATGGGACTCCCAATCACAACCAGATGTGATACAGCCTGGATTCAAACCAGGGACTGTAGTTACACCTCCTGCACTGCGATGCAGTGCCTTAGACCGCTGCGCCACTCAGGGACATGACTGTGTGTCAACGCTGCTACTATGCCTTTCTCACTCTTACTCCTTTTTCTTTCTTTCTCCCTCTAACAGTGTCCCTCTTTAACCCGTCTGACTTCCTCTCTCTCCATCACTCTTTCTCCTTTCTCTCTCTTTCTCTACAACAGTGTCTCTGTTTAACACATAAATCTGCCTATCCCTATACACTCTCTCTTTCTGTCTCACTCTCTGTCTCTCTCACTTTCTCTCTCTCTCAGTCTCTCTCACTTTCTGTGTTTCTCCCTCTCATTCTCCTCTCTCTAGCTGCTGGAAAATGTAATCAGAAAATGTAATCAGAAAACGTAATCAGAAAATGTACCATTGTAATTTTGATGTTATTAGTCAAATAGTCAAAACATCTCAAACCAATGTGCATAACATCCTCTCTCGCTGGTTCTGGCAAATGGAGGAATGCATGCTATTTGTATTAGGGGCGGCAGGTAGCCTTGAGGCTAGAATGTTGGGCCAGTAACCGCAAAGGTTGCTAGATCAAATCCCCGAGCTGACAAGGTAAAACTCTGTCGTTCTGTCCCTGAATGATGGTCACTGACGGCGCTGTGTTCCTAGGCTGTCATTGTAAATAACAATTTGTTCTTAACTGACTTTCCTAGATAAATAAAATGTCTGTAATACTTCTGTGTGAGATGTTCTTTGGAGGATGACCTATTTAGATTGTGTGTAAAAGTATTTGGTACTGTCTATCTACATGTCTATTTGTGGGAGAATTTCTTGGCTGTATGACTTATTTCCAACTGTAAATCAAATGCTGGCCTGCTTTCCTGAGTAGTAAGTCAGATGAGTTGAAGCAGAAAGATATGGGGCACGGGGATGTAACAGGAGAGCATAACATTAAGGCCTAGAGAGCTTCTTTGGAACTAACATTTTTGTATAGCCTGTTTTGTTTATGTGTGGGTAAGAAATGGACTGGATGTTGGCCCCTCAAGGGCTTAAGCTCATTATTCTATTAAGTAACAACAAAGTCTGTGCTAATGTTTCAAGACATCAGCTACTTCAATCCAATCCGGAAAAATAACAAAAAGCCATTCAGGCTCATGTTGTTTTCACATGGGGTTTTCAGGCTCTTGATTGGCTCGAACCGGTAGTTCCTTAGGCTGTTGATTGGCTTGCGGGCCATTCAGTTGGACCAGTCAAGACACTGGGGTATTTGCTTCTGGGCTCACTCTGCTAGTTCACTCCTTGAGTTCACAAGTTCACAGTTCAGACCGTAGCGAGGAAATTTGGCATGGACATTTCACAATGGCTGTGTGTCTATCCATGGCTGTTAGCCTGTTAGCGAGGTTGTTAGCCAGTTAGCGAGAGCCATGAAGGCTTGGACTGCGTCCCAAATGGTACCCAATTAGTGCATTATTTTTACCAGAGCTTTATGGGTCCTGGTCAAGAGAGAACTACATACAGTTAAGGTCGGAAGTTTACATACACCTTAGCCAAATACATTTCAACTCAGTTTTTCACAATTCCTGATATTTAATCCTAGTAAAAATTCCCTGTCTTAGGTCAGTTAGGATCACCACTTTATTTTAAGAATGTGAAATGTCAGAATAATAGTAGAGAGAATGATTTATTTCAGCTTTTATTTCTTTCATCACATTCCCAGTGGGTCAAAAGTTTACATACACTCAATTAGTATTTGGAAGCATTGCCTTTAAATTGTTTAACTTGGGTCAAACACTTCAGGTTGCCTTCCACAAGCTTCCCACAATAAGTTGGGTGAATTTTGGCCCATTCCTCCTGACAGAGCTGGTGTAACTGAGTCAGGTTGTAGGCCTCCTTGCTCGCACACGCTTTTTCAGTACTGCCCACACATTTTCTATAGGATTGAGGTCAGGGCTTTGATGGCCACGCCAATACCTTGACTTTGTTGTCCATAAGCCATTTTGCCACAACTTTGGAAGCATGCTTGGGGTCATTGTCCATTTGGAAGACCCATTTGCAACCAAGCTTGAACTTCCTGACTGATGTCTTGAGATGTTGCTTCAATATATCCACATAATTTTCCTCCCTCATGATGCCATCTATTTTGTGAAGTGCTCCAGTCCCTCCTGCAGCAAAGCACCCCCACAACATGATGCTGCCACCCCCGTGCTTCACGGTTGGGATGGTGTTCTTCGGCTTGCAAGCCTCCCCCTTTTCCTCCAAACATAATGATGGTCATTATGGCCAAACAGTTCAATTTATGTTTCATCAGACCAGAGGACATTTCTCCAAAAAGTACAATTTTTGTCCCCATGTGAAGTTGCAAACTGTAGTCTGGCTTTTTTATGGCGGTTTTGGAGCAGTGGCTTCTTCCTTGCTGAGCGGCCTTTCAGGTTATGTCGATATAGGACTCGTTTTACTGTGGATATAGATACTTTTGTACCCGTTTCCTCCAGCATCTTCACAAGGTCCTTAGCTGTTCTTCTGGGTTGATTTGCACTTTTCGCACCAAAGTACATTAATCTCATGGAGACAGAACGCGTCTCATTCCTGAGCGGTATGAAGGCTGCGTGGTCCCATGGTGTTTATACTTGCGTACGATTGTTTGTACAGATGAACATGGTACCTTCAGGCGTTTGGAAATGTTCATCCTTGGGAGCACAGACTTCGGGAGGTCTGCAATTTTTTTTCTGAGGTCTTGGCTGATTTCTTTTGATTTTCCCATGATGTGAAGCAAAGATACACTGAGTTTGAAGGTTGGCCTTGAAATACATCCACAGGTACACCTCCAATTGACTCAAATGATTAATTTGAATAGTCAATTAGCCTATCAGAAGCTTCTAAAGCCATGGCATCATTTTCTGGAATTTTCCAAGCTGTTTAAAGGCACAGTCAACTTAGTGTATGTAAACTTCTGACCCACTGAAATTGTGATACAGTGAATTATAAGTGAAATAATCTGTCTGTAAACAATTGTTGGAAAAATTACTTGTGTCATGCACAAAGTAGATGTCCTAACCAACTTGACAAAAGTATAGTTTGTTAACAAGAAATTTGGGGAGTGGTTGAAAAACAAGTTTTAAATGACTCTGACTTCAACTGTATGTGCAGAACAGCCAAGGAATGACTATAAACCCAGTCAGTAATAGTTAACAATTATAAAAACTCACTTAAGTCTCCTTTTGAATGCTCTCTGGATAGCTTCAGCCAGTGGAGGCTGCTGAGAGGAGAATGGAAAGTGTTTGATGTATTTGATATCATTCCACTCATCCTGCTCCAGTCATTATCACCCCAATTAAAGTGCCACCAACCTTCTATGCATTCAACTGTCTTCAACTGTATTTGATTGGGCCTATTATCAATAGCAGAAGCCATTTCTGCTAATGGTGTAGCATAAGTAGCAGTAGCCATGCTAACTCTGCCTCTAGACTAGAAGTACCATTGGTTTTCCTTGAACAGGTATACTACTAGTCCTGATGTTTGTTTGGTTTCCTGTTGTTGTCAAGGATGGAGAAACTAACAGTTCTCTCTGAGTCTGTACTGTATGTACACACACCCACGCACAATAACTTCTCTCTAGTTCTCCAGCTGAGGCTTCAGCTGGCCTCGCTGCTCCGTGTGGGCTGCCCTGCTTTGGCCGAATATGACCACAGTCACCACACACACACACACACACCACGGGGAGCCTAGGAGAGAGAGTGGGTTTGACAGGACTTCTGTGGGCAAAACAAGTCTGTGGCATAACAGCACTGTGTGTCCTGGACTGACTGACTGTCTGTTCAGGACTGTTGGGTTCACTTTGCATCTGTCTCTCCTCTGTGTGGCGTGGCCTAAATTCACCAAATTGGATGGATCCATTTTTGCATGCCCTTTCTGTAGATAGTTCCTATCAACAGTTATCCGTTGGACATGCATCTTTTTCAGTGATCCTGGATGTATTGTTTTTGCACCTTTCTAAGAGTGCATTTGTAGGAAGATAGCAGATGGTGAATCCATTTCACAACTAATTGTAAAAGCGAGCGAGTGCACCCTGCGTTTTTCATTGCGACATATCAGTGAGAGAAAATGGTGGTCAGACTTATGATTTTCTCCTAATGTAATCTTACATTATTTTGCTGGACGACAGTACAGAACACCATGGCCCAAACCAAATCTGAGGAAATCCATCTAAACCCTGTATCAACAACACTCAGTCTGTAAAGAAACACTAAGACTGTGTGCCTGGTTCGGCAAGGCAGGGCAAATACTTCCAGGGACCATGGAGCCCGAACTCTGTTTAAAGAGACTTATTTATTGATATGTGTTTATTTTCCTAAGGAGTTTAGCTGGGAACTAATCCTCTCCCCAACGAACACGGTCAACAAGTGCAAAGTGGTATTTGATTACATTATTACTGGTGTGCGGTTGGAGCGGGGTTGGAGCGGGCGACTTAGATTTGAGAGAGATGTGGTGGGACGCGTCAAGGGGATGAAACCTAAACCCCTCGTTTAAATAAACTGTGGATGGAGCTGGCTGGGCCTGGGAGCTAGGTCTGCACTGTACTGTATACCCTGGTCCCTGGCAGAGAACAGAAAAGAGAAAGGGGAGAGGAGAAGGGTAGTCACTATGAGGGGAGAGAGAGGAGAGGGGTAGTCACTGAGAGGGGAGAGAGAGGAGAGGGGTAGTCACTGAGAGGGGAGAGAGAGGAGAGGGGTAGTCACGAGAGGGGAGAGAGAGGAGAGGGGTAGTCACTGAGAGGGGTAGTGATTGGGAGGGGAGAGGAGTGAGAGAGGAGAATATAATAGAGGGGGAGAGAGGAGAGGAGAAGAAGAGAGGAAGGCGAGAACAGAAGAGAGAAAGGTCCCATACTTGTTATTTTGGAGCGCTGTAGTCACCATGGCCAGGGCACAGTGTGCATGTGTGTGTGTGCCCCTGTCCCCAAAGTCTGACTGTCTGCCACCTAAAGCTATGTTCTATCCTGTCACTGATTCACAGGAATCCCACTTCTCTTTGCCAGATCACTCCCAGGTTTCCCCCAGTCTACTGTAAGAATGAGAAGTAAGCAGGACTTTCAGAAGAAAATGCATATTCCCACATGTGCATGCTCAATATGTAATCGCTAATCCACCTTTAAATGTATGGCCCTAGTACACTAGCATGCGGTAAATTGCCGCAAGCCGCTCAATCACTCTGGTGGCAAACAAACTGTTTTCCCCTGTCTCCAATCGTCCACATGGCTGGAAAAACCTATTCAAGTAGGTAAATACATTTAGAAAACATATTTTTTCAATAATGTATTATTAGCCATCTTGCTACAGTGCAGATTTTCTCAAATGAGCTGTTAACATAGCTAGCTGGATATCTAGCCAACTGAACATACAGTTTAGCTAGCTAAGTACATGAAATATCAACAGCTACCTTACATTTTATTAGCTAGCTATTTGGATGTATTTATCATTGTAAATTAAAAACACAAACACCAAATACATTTGTAGGTAGCTTTAGGTAATAGCCATGGAAGAGGGTGAAAGGATAGCAGCTCCAACAGTCAAAACACGGAGAGTAGGCTATTCTGGATGGGGCAGGTACTGTTGTGTAGTTCCAGTCCCTAGAAAGAAAAACTGGGGACAGGGATAATAGCAACATAATATTCAGTGCTGTCTAATATGAGGGGACCTACAACTCGCCGTGTGCCAGAGGTCTGCTGCTCTGTAGGATGTTGCACGGATGGGGGCCAACAATGCAGCATGGGAGGAAATCCGTGTGCGGGAGACCTACACCTACCATTTCTTTGAAAAGTGTGCTGTTCCCTAGCAACACCTTATGCCAAAGACTACACTATGCACAACCAAAGGCTCTTTTAAGAGACACCCACATTGCAATAAGATTATTCTTCCATTTACAGTGCATTCAGAAAGTATTCAGACCCCTTGACTTCTTCCACATTTTGTTATGTTACAGCCTTATTCTAAAATTGATGAAATTAGTTTTTTTCCCCTCATCAATCTAAACAACAAACCCCATAATGACAAAGCAAAAACTGTTTTTTTGATTTTTTTGCAAATGTATTAAAAATAAAAAACATAATATTACATTTACATAAGTATTCAGACCCTTTATTCAGTACATTGTTGAAGCACCTTTGGCAGCGATTACAGCCTCGAGTCTTATTGGATATGACAATAAAACCTTGGCACACCTGTATTTGAGGTCTTGAGAGGATCCCATTCTTTTCTGCATATCCTCTCAAGATCTGTCAGATTGGATGCGGAGCGTCGCTGCACAGCTATTTTCAGGTCTCTCCAGCGATTCAAGTCCGGGCTCTGGCTGGGCCACTCAAGGACATTCAGAGACTTGTCCCGAAGCCAATCCTGTGTGGTCTTGGCTGTGTGCTTAGGGTCATTGTCCTGTTGGAAGGTGAGCCTTCGCCCCCAGTCTGAGGTCCCGAGCGCTCTGGAGCAGGTTTTCATCAAGGATCTCTCTGTACTTTGTTCCGTTCCTCTTTCCCTCGATCCTGACTAGTCTCCCAGTCCCTGCTGCTGAAAAACATCCCCACAGCATGATGCTGCCACCACCATGCTTCACCGTAGGGATGTTGCCAGGTTTCCTCCCGACGTGACGTTTGGTATTCAGGCCAAAGAGTTCAATCTTGGTTTCATCAGAAGAGAGAATCTTAGTCCTTTAGGTGCCTTTTGACAAACTCCAAGCAAACTGTAAATTTTTTTATTTAACCTTTATTTAACTAGGCAAGTTGTAATGATGTGCGCTGAGAGTTTCGGAAAGAAAGTTCAGGGAGTGAGTGTTTTAATAAATAAACACAACATAATACAAAAAAAGAAAACACAGACAACGGACAGACATGACACAGGAACAGAAACAATAACACCTGGGGAAGGAACCAAAGGGAGTGACATTTATAGGGAAGGTAATCAAGGAAGTGATGGAGTCCAGGTGAGTCTGATGAGACGCAGGTGCGCGTAACAATGGTGACAGGTGTGCGCCATAACGAGCAGCCTGGTGACCTAGAGGCCAGAGAGGGAGCACACGTGACAAGTCAATTAAGAACAAATTCTTATTTACAATGACGGCCTACCCCGGCCAATGCTGGACCAATTGTGTGCCGCCCTATGGGACTCCCAATCATAGCCAGTTGTGACGCAGCCTAGAATCGAACCAGGGTCTGTAGTGACGCGTCTTGCACAGAGATGCAGTGCATTAGACCACTGCGCCACTACAAGGCCCTTCTCCCCCGATTGCTCAGTTTGGCCGGGCAGCCAGCTCCAGGAAGAGTCTTGGTGGTTCCAAACTTCTTCTATTTAAGGATGATGGAGGCCACTTCTTGGGGACCTTCAATGCTATAGAAATGTTTTGTCACCCTTCCCCAGATCTGTGCCTCGACACAATCGGAACTCTACGGACAATTCCTTCGACTTCATGGCCTAGATGTTGCTCTGATATGCACCTTTAATTACTTAAATACATTGTTTTAAAAATGTGCAAATTTGCAAAAATTTATAAAAACCTGTTTTTGCTTTGTTATTATGGTGCATTGTGTGTAGATTGATGACGGGAAAAAAAATGTAATCCATTTTAGAATAAGGGTGTAACGTAACAAAATGTGGAAAAAGTCAAAGGGTCTGAATACTTTCTGAATGCACTGTACTTACTGTAGCTATGTCAACTGTAGTTATTCAATTCCCAGTTTATCTCCCTTTGATATCTTCTTTTCAGGTGAGGGTGCTGTTCAGGTAAGAGTAATGTCAGCACATAAACAAAACAGGCTCTCTTAAGAGTCACCCATATTGAAAAAATGTACAACAACTAGACACCCTACAACACACAGCAACAGACTCTTGTATCAATCTGATTGATGAATTGCGTTGTGCAGTAAACAGGCTCAGGTGTATAACTGTGGCTCCTTCCACCATCAAAGAATAGGCAAGAGGACCATCCATGGAGAATAGTAAGACACTCCATTATTTATGCAACTATGCTATATTGTTTGTCCTTGTTTGTATGTGCATGCTTTTCAGTATAAAGTACTCTGCAGCCACTCAGTGACGACACCAGTTGAGGCCACACACTCAGATTCTTGTTGAACACTGTCTCTTTCACCATCTCCCACTCTCCCCTTCTCCCTAAATCCTCTAGGTTATATCAGCTGTGTCGGTGAACCCCTCCCGC
This sequence comes from Salmo salar, assembly GCF_965601325.2. Lineage (NCBI taxonomy): Eukaryota > Metazoa > Chordata > Actinopteri > Salmoniformes > Salmonidae > Salmo > Salmo salar. The sequence goes on from NC_138317.1 coordinate 22,884,979, forward strand.
TTCTGAACTGCGTGACAGAGGGCACAGCATGATCAGAGGTGAGAGGTCACTTGGTTGGGTCAACAGGAAGTACACTGCTCAAAAAAATAAAGGGAACACTTAAACAACACAATGTAACTCCAAGTCAATCACACTTATGTGAAATCAAACTGTCCACTTAGGAAGCAACACTGATTGACAATAAATTTCACATGCTGTTGTGCAAATGGAATAGACAACAGGTGGAAATTATAGGCAATTAGCAAGACACCCCCAATAAAGGAGTGGTTCTGCAGGTGGTGACCACAGACCAGTTCTCAGTTCCTATGCTTCCTGGCTGATGTTTTGGTCACCTTTGAATGCTGGCGGTGCTTTCACTCTAGTGGTAGCATGAGACGGAGTCTACAACCCACACAAGTGGCTCAGGTAGTGCAGCTCATCCAGGATGGCACATCAATGCGAGCTGTGGCAAGAAGTTTTGCTGTGTCTGTCAGCGTAGTGTCCAGAGCATGGAGGCGCTACCAGGAGACAGGCCAGTACATCAGGAGACGTGGAGGAGGCCGTAGGAGGGCAACAACCCAGCAGCAGGACCGCTACCTCCGCCTTTGTGCAAAGGGGTGCAGGAGGAGCACTGCCAGAGCCCTGCAAAATGACCTCCAGCAGGCCACAAATGTGCATGTGTCTGCTCAAACGGTCAGAAACAGACTCCATGAGGGTGGTATGAGGGCCCGATGTCCACAGGTGGGGGTTGTGCTTACAGCCCAATACCGTGCAGGACGTTTGGCATTTGCCAGAGAACACCAAGATTGGCAGATTCGCCACTGGCGCACTGTGCTCTTCACAGATGAAAGCAGGTTCACACTGAGCACGTGACAGACGTGACAAGAGTCTGGAGACGCCGTGGAGAACGTTCTGTTGCCTGCAACATCCTCCAGCATGACCGGTTTGGCGGTGGGTCAGTCATGGTGTGGGATGGCATTTTTGGGGGGGCCGCACAGCCCTCCATGTGCTCGCCAGAGGTAGCCTGACTGCCATTAGGTACCGAGATGAGATCCTCAGACCCCTTGTGAGACCATATGCTGGTGCGGTTGGCCCTGGGTTCCTCCTAATGCAAGACAATGCTAGACCTCATGTGGCTGGAGTGTGTCAGCAGTTCCTGCAAGAGGAAGGCATTGATGCTATGGACTGGCCCGCCCGTTCCCCAGACCTAAATTCAATTGAGCACATCTGGGACATCATGTCTCGCTCCATCCACCAACGCCACGTTGCACCACAGACTGTCCAGGAGTTGGCGGATGCTTTAGTCCAGGTCTGGGAGGAGATCCCTCAGGAGACATTTACATTTAAGTCATTTAGCAGACGCTCTAATCCAGAGCGACTTACAAATTGGTGCATTCACCTTATGATATCCAGTGGAACAACCACATTACAATAGTACATCTAAATATTTTAAGGGGGGGGGGGTTAGAAGGATTATTATATTCTATCCTAGGTATTTCTTAAAGAGGTGGGGTTTCAGGTGTCTCCGGAAGGTGGTGATTGACTCCACTGTCCTGGCGTGGTGAGGGAGCTTGTTCCACCATTGGGGTGCCAGAGCAGTGAACAGTTTTGACTGGGCTGAGCGGGAACTGTGCTTCCTCAGAGGTAGGGAGGCGAGCAGGCCAGAGGTGGATGAACGCAGTGCCCTTGTTTGGGTGTAGGGCCTGATCAGAGCCTGAAGGTACGGAGGTGCCGTTCCCCTCACAGCTCCGTAGGCAAGCACCATGGTCTTGTAGCGGATGCGAGCTTCAACTGGAAGCAAGTGGAGAGAGCGGGGTGACGTGAGAGAACTTGGGAAGGTTGAACACCAGACGGGCTGCGGCGTTCTGGATGAGTTGTAGGGGTTTAATGGCACAGGCAGGGAGCCCAGTCAACAGCGAGTTGCAGTAATCCAGACGGGAGATGAAAAGTGCCTGGATTAGGACCTGCGCCGCTTCCTGTGTGAGGCAGGGTCGTACTCTGCTAATGTTGTAGAGCATGAACCTACAGGATCGGGTCACCGCCTTGATGTTAGTGGAGAACGACAGGGTGTTGTCCAGGGTCACGCCAAGTTTCTTAGCACTCTGGGAGGAGGACACAATGGAGTTGTCAACCGTGATGGCGAGATCATGGAACGGGCAGTCCTTCCCCATGAGGACGAGCAGCTCCGTCTTGCTGAGGTTCAGCTTGAGGTGGTGATCCGTCATCCACACTGATATGTCTGCCAGACATGCAGAGTTGCGATTCGCCACCTGGTTATCAGAAGGGGGAAAGGAGAAGATTAATTGTGTGTCGTCTGCATAGCAATGATAGGAGAGACCATGTGAGGATATGACAGAGCCAAGTGACTTGGTGTATAGCGAGAATAGGAGAGGGCCTAGAACTGAGCCCTGGGGGACACCAGTGGTGAGAGCATGTGGTGCGGAGACAGATTCTCGCCACGCCACCTGGTAGGAGCGACCTGTCAGGTAGGACGCAATCCAAGCATGGGCCGCGCCGGAGATGCCCAACTCGGAGAGGGTGGAGAGGAGGATCTGATGGTTCACAGTATCAAAGGCAGCAGATAGGTCTAGAAGGATGAGAGCAGAGGAGAGAGAGTTAGCTTTAGCAGTGCGGAGAGCCTCCGTGACACAGAGAAGAGCAGTCTCAGTTGAATGACCAGTCTTGAAATCTGACTGATTTGGATCAAGAAGGTCATTCTGAGAGAGATAGCAAGAGAGCTGGCCAAGGACGGCACGTTCAAGAGTTTTGGAGAGAAAAGAAAGAAGGGATACTGGTCTGTAGTTGTTGACATCGGAGGGATCGAGTGTAGGTTTTTTCAGAAGGGGTGCAACTCTCGCTCTGTTGAAGACGGAAGGGACATAGCCAGCGGTCAAGGATGAGTTGATGAGCGAGGTAAGGGAGAAGGTCTCCGGAAATGGTCTGGAGAAGAGAGGAGGGGATAGGGTCAAGCGGGCAGGTTGTTGGGCGGCCGCCACCTCATCAGGAGCATGCCCAGGCGTTGTAGGGAGGTCATACAGGCACGTGGAGGCCACACACACTACTGAGCCTCATTTTGACTTGTTTTAAGGACATTACATCAAAGTTGGATCAGCCTGTAGTGTGGTTTTCCACTTTAAGTTTGAGTGTGACTCCAAATCCAGACCTCCATGGGTTGATAAATTGGATTTCCATTGATTATTTTTGTGTGATTTTGTTGTCAGCACATTCAACTATGTAAAGAAAAAAGTATTTAATAAGATTATTTCATTCATTCAGATCTAGGGTGTGTTATTTTGGTGTTCCCTTTATTTTTTTGAGCAGTGTATTATTAAAGAAATGCTTTACATTGAAATAGAGATACATGTTGTAGTCCCAGAGTTAATGATCCAAGGACAGTTGTTGCATTTCACCTCCTGATGATTATGATGACTGACATAGATAGTGTTATAATTAAAAAGACAAAGCTTAATCATGCCATCTCTCTCCGTCTCTCGTCTGCAGGTATGTTTTGATGTGAGAGGATGCCAACCCCCATGTCACATCTTCTCCAGCTCCTCCCCTCCGGCGTACGACGTCGCCAGAATACTAACCACTGGTCCTGGGATTCATCATTACGACACATGGCACTCATCATTACACGCACATATTAATCATTATGATTCACACCTGGACTTCATTACCTCCCCTTTATATGTCACTCTCTGATGTTTTCTCACCAGTTGGTATTATCCTTGTGTACCGGCGTTTAGCTACATGGATTTGTCTTGTTCCTGGTTTTGTCATTTTATTAAACATTTCACCTGCACCTGCTTCCCGACTCACAGATCCATTATTACACACCAGTCCCATCATCACTACCTCACCTGTTCTAAGAAAACCAATCGGGCCAACTGGGGGCCCAACGCTGGTTGGGAGACACCGCTAGAGACTAGTGATGCACCGATATGACATTTTTGGCAAATATGATATCCGATGTTTTACTTGCCAAAAAAAAAACGATACCGATACTTAACATTTTAGCAGCCTTTTAAGCATTCTAGTACAGTTAAATAGTTAACACACACACATGGACGCAGCGGTCTAAGGCACTGCATCTCAGTGCAAGACGTGTAACAACAGTCCCTGGTTCGAATCCAGGCTGTATCACATCCGGCCGTGATTGGGAGTCCCATAGGGCAGCGCACAATTGGCCCAGCGTCGTCCGGGCCGTCACTGAAAATAAGAATTTGTTCTTAACTGAATTGCCTAGTTAAATAAAGGTTACACACACACACACACACACACCACACTGACCAAAAGTTATTTTGTTGGCATTTATGCATGTCCCCATTACTAGTAAAATATAATCAAAACCTACTTCTTTCACTTACTTGCTGTGCTGTTTTGTTGTTCATTTGTTTCATTCTCAACCAGGATTTCTATGGAACGCCATTTGGGTCTTTGCGAGTGTCAAAAAAGATGTGTCAAATTTGACGTGTCAAATAACACTATTTGACGTGTCAAATTGACATGTCAAATAAACTTGCTGACCAATCAGGACCTGAATATGACTGCACGTCACGTAATAATTTACCGCGTTCATACATTTTTTTATGTAGTTATTACACATTGATTACACTATCACTCATATGTCACAACGATTCATCGATACGTATGCTATGATGCTGGTAAAGTTGTCTCATGCACCTACAGTGCTGGTCATAAGAAAAAAGCTAGCCAGGTCATGGATGCAAACAATGTTCTTCCCCCAAAACATAGCAAAACGACATCTGTTTCAGCTAGATAACTACATAGCTAGCTGTCATCTAAAATAACTCTAATTAATTTACAAGATAATCAAATAAGAACTAACGGTGGTCGAACCAATCTATGTGAAGCTAGCCACAATAAGGATTAGCCACAATAGTGGACTTTGTGGTTAGCCTTCAGAAAAAAAGTATGGCATAATGCTACTATTTGTATTCATTTGCATCACTGTCAATGACATACTTTTATTTTGAAGGCAAACCGCAAATTCCACTATTGTGCCTAATCCTTATTGTGGCTAGCTTACAACACATAACCCGGTCTGGTCGAGCCTCACTAGCCAGATGAACCTAGCTGGCTGCTTATATCATTAGCTTTGGGCAACAGGGTTAAGTAGCTGGCTAGCTAATAACTTTAATGAACTGAAGTTCAATTTCAATAGGCGAACAACAACAAATCGTGTGCGCTAGGTTAGGAATGCGGTGTTGCACGTGTAGCGCAACATTTTACGTGGCGTCATTACGTCATGTTATATGTATGTTATATGCATACCTATGTTATATAGGTATGCACGATAGCTTTGACATCGTTTTTTAACATCGGGGTTAAACTAGACATCGGCAAATACCGATGTTGGCATTTTTAGCTAATATTGGCCGATTCCAATATGTTCACCGATATATCGTGCATCCCTACTAGAGACACTATGTAATCGTGATGACCTGAGAGACTATTAAGTTGAGTAGCACTGTAATTCATTAATCATATGCTTACTGCACAACAGTGTAACAACTGATGTTCCAGGATTGGTAAACACTGTTGATGAATATAATTCTAATATATACAAGCAGACACAGCACCATTCAAAAACTGGAGTTTGATACTCCTGGTATTGGATATCACTGAAAAAGAATGTCTCACACATTCACACCTGAACCGCACCTGTATTTGCCAAGGTAGAGTACATGATCAGCGAATATTTTCAATGTACAGGCTACAATATGGGGAACTCATGCTTGGTAATAACTACATGTATATACGACTTGCATCCTTGGCACAATTCATTTGTATTATATTCTACTCAATCCATAGGCTTCATTGATGCCATTCAGAGTGTCTTGAAGTCAATACAACCGGCTATGATAGCTGAGAGGTCCATAGCTAGGTTCATAGCCTGGTAGCTAATATTGACACAATAATATTGACATGTAACAGTCATGTGTGTTACAGTCATTTTCTGCAATTTCTTGGGGATTCATGTTTCTATCAATCAATAGCCCTTTTTACATCAGCAGATGTCACAAAGTGATATTCAGAAACCCAGCCTAAAACCCCAAACAGCAAGCAATGCAGATGTAGAAGCATGGTGGCTAGGAAAAACTCTCTAGAAAGGTAGGAACCTAGGAAGAAACCTAGATAGGAACCAATCTCTGACGGGTGGCCAGTGCTCTTCTGGCTGTGCCGGGTGGAGATTATAACAGTACATGGCCAAGATGTTGAAACGTTCATAGATGACCAGCAGGGTCAAATAATGATAATCACAGTGGTTGTAGGGGGTGCAACAGGTCAGCACCTCAGGAGTAAATGTCAGTTGGTTTTTCATAGCCGAGCATTCAGAGTTTGAGACAGCAGGTGCGGTAGAGAGAGAGAGAGAGAGTAGAAAGCAGCAGGTCTGGGACGAGGTAGCATGTCCGGTGAACAGGTCAGGGTTCCATAGCCGCAGGCAGAACAGTTGAAACTGGAGCAGCAGAACAACCAGGTGGACTGGGGACAGCCAGGAGTCATCAGGCCAGGTAGTCCTGAGGCATGGTCCTAGGGCTCAGGTCCTCCGGGAGGGGAGGGAGCGGGAGAGAGAGAATTAGAGGGAGCATACTTAAATTCACACAGGACACCAGATAAGACAGGAGAATAACACTAGATATAACAGACTAACCCTAGCCCCCCAACACAAACTATTGCAGCATAGATACTGGAGGTTGAGACCAGAGGGGTTGGGAGACATTGTGGCTCCATCCGACAATACCCCCGGACAGGGCCAACCAGGCAGGATATAACCCCACCCACTTTGCCAAAGCACAGCCCCCACACCACTAGAGGGATATCCGCAGACCACCAACTTACTACCCTGAGACAAGGCTGAGTATAGCCCACGAAGATTACCTCCACCGTACAAGCCAGAGGGTGCGTCGACCTGGACAGGAAGATCACGTCAGTGACTCAACCCACTCAAGTGACGCACCCCTCCTAGGGACGGCATGGAAGAGCACAAGTATGCCAGTGACTCAGCCCCCGTAATAGGGTCAGAGAGGGCAACCGGCCAGGCCGACACAGGAAGAGCGATTCGTCGCTCCAGTGCCTTTCCGTTCACCTTCACACCCCTGGGCCAGACTACACACAATCATAGGACCTACTGAAGAGATGAGTCTTCAGTAAAGACTTAAAGGTCGAGACAGAGTCTGCGTCTCTCACATGGATTAACAAACCATTCCATAAAAATGTAGCTCTATAGGAGAAAGCCCTGCCTCCAATGATTAACCGGTGGAAGCAATTTAAACCACTGTTCTTAACTAATACCAAACTTCTTAGGGTCCATACACAGATCGGCTACCTAGCTAGCTACACATCCATAGGCATACAAGGAATTTTTTCCTCCACAACACAATAAACAAGAAAATAGTTAGTTAGCTACGTTGCTTCAGCTGCATTGCACGGCAAATATCAGCAAGGGAAGCTAACAAAATTGTACATTCAATTTGCAGTAAATGCTTTAGCTATATTATTTACATCCACTGTTTCACAAGACAACAGCCTGGTTTGCTGGTTTTCTGAGGAGTCTCCAAAACAACAATTTCATTACAATTTCATACTCATGTCAAATTGGCCATAAAGCTAGCTAGCTAAATTGCATGATTCGTTATGACGTTATAATTACTTACATTTGCTTCCATCCTAGTATTTTTGTCAGCCATCTTGGATGAAGAAAGTCTCCAGCGTTGGGTCGCACAGCATCAAATTCATCATGGAAACCACTCGATATGATTGGTCATCGCCCATCGTTCGCTGCTGGTGATTTGCATAAAGTTGGGAAATGCTGAACTTTTCCACCGCCTCCCACTCAACGTTCGCGCCGCCCAACGGTCCCCCACGCACTCCGCTTCTAACCGCTTTCCTTTCATTGAAAATTAATGGGAAGTGGTGTTTCACTGTGCGGTGCCGCCCCTACTGTACAAGGGCCGTTACCTGCATATTATGAGAACAATTAATCCACACTCCATTTCCCCAGGGGGCAGCAGCAACCGTGTCCAGATGCTGAGCCTGGTTGTTAGGCACATTAGGTGCTGCCAATTAAGTGAGGCTGCTGGTTGGTTTGGTGGCCATGAGGGCTTTCATTTTGAATCTTTAGTTTAGGCATGCCTGTTTGCATTTTTATTTTTGCATATATGGTTTCCGTCACTATGTGAACCTAATAATCCATTTGGGCTGGCCGACCCAAAGGATTTAAGACAGAGCTGACCCTAGACCTAAGGTTGCTGTCTCCCTGGACACATGTACATTCAACACCTGGTCGCATATGCTGATTTCACACATTTTTTTTTACATTTTTACATTTTAGTCATTTAGCAGACGCTCTTATCCAGAGCGACTTACAGTAGTGAATGCATACATTTCAATTCATATACTTTTTTTCCCCCCCATACTGGCCTCCCGTGGGAATCGAACCCACAACCCTGGCGTTGCAAACACCATTGCAAACACCATGCTCTACCAACTGAGCCACAGGGAGGCTGCACACATTCATTCAGGTTACAAATCATGTAACTAGGCCTAAGACCCCTATACTTAGCAAGTGCAAAAATATTAGTAGGCTAGTTATTGGTTTCGTAACGCCTCTCTAACCCTCCTCACCCAGCTTGACCTGGCTATGTAAGTGTGTGATTTTGTGGATTGTGTGTGAAGGTAAAAAAGTAAAGATGAAGGCTTTCTCCACCCATTAATTATTCAACCCCTCCCCGTCCGTCCATCCATCCATCCATCCCTGGGTGTGTGTGTGTGTGTGTGTGTGTGTGTGTGTGTGTGTGTGTGTGTGTGTGTGTGTGTGTGTGTGTGTGTCTCCCTCACTGGACCATGCTCCCTGAAGCGCTTAAACGCACTTCAGCAGGCCAGAGTCAGATCTAGGATACTTTTTCTTACAGATACTTAATCACACTTTATTGAGCTTGCCTGGCGCAACGGAACCAACGGAATATATCCCAAAAGTCCACACCCAAGTGTGTCCATCTGGCACACAAGGCAAGCTCAATGAAACGCTCAAAGTAATAGAAAGAAAACAAACACTATTTGAGCCCAGGTGTGCAGCAGAGCAGCCCACTGCATCCCAGGCGGGTCACTTCAGACTCTCCTCACTGCAGAGGTTGCATCAGTACACTCCGTATTATACAAGTAGTACGTGTTTATTTATTTCTTTCCTTTAATTCGACTGGGAGTCATGCTGAGACCAAGCCCACTGGGCACACATGTCAATTCAGCATCTATTCAATTTCTTTTAAATTACGTTGATTCAACAAGTGTGTGCCCAGTGGGATAAGTCTCTTTCACCGATGAGCCCTGTATTCACATCAATACATGTAAGGTCTGGACTAGAGGTCAACCGATTAATCGGCATGGCCGATTAATTAGAGCTGATTACAAGTTTTCATAACAAATCGGTAATCGGCATTTTTGGATGCCGATTATGGCCGATTACATTGCACTCCATGAGGAGACTGCGTGGCAGGCTGACCACCTGTTACGAGAGTGCAGCAAGGAGCCAAGGTTGCTAGCTAGCAATAAACTTATCTTATAAAAAAACAATGAATCTTAACATAATCACTAGTTAACTACACATGGTTGATGATATTACTAGTTTAACTAGCTTGTCCTGCGTTGCATATAATCAATGCTGTGCCTGTTAAGTTATCATCGAATCACTGCCTACTTTGACAAACGGGTGATGATTTAACAAGCGCATTCGCGAAAAATGCACTGTCGTTGCACCAATGTACCTAACCATAAACATCAATGCCTTTCTTTAAAATCAATACACAAGTATATTTTTTTAAACCTGCATATTTAGTTAAGATAATTTCATGATAGCAGGCAACACTTCTCTTGCGTTCTGTGCAAGCAGTCAGGGTACATACAGCAGTTTGGGCCGGCTGGCTCATTGCGAACTGCGTGAAGACCATTTCTTCCTAACAAAGATCGTAATTAATTTGCCAGAATTTTACATAATTATGACTTAACATTGAAGGTTGTGTAATGTAACAGCAATATTTAGACTTTGGGATGCCACCCGTTAGATAAAATACGGAACGGTTCCGTATTTCACTGAAAGAATAAACGTTTTGTTTTTGAAATGATAGTTTCCGGATTTGACCATATTAGACCATATTAATGACCTAAGGCTTGTATTTCTGTATGTTTATTATATTATAATTAAGTCTATGATTTGATATTTGATAGAGCAGTCTGACTGAGTGGTGGTAGGCAGCAGCAGGCTCATAAGCATTCATTCAAACTGCACTTTCCTGCGTTTGCCAGCAGCTCTACGTAATGCTTGAAGCACAGCGCTGTTTATGACTTCAAGCCTATCAGCTCCCGAGATAAGGCTGGCAATACCATAGTGCCTATAAGAACATCAATAGTCAGGTAAATGGTAAATGAAAATACAAATGGTATAGAGAGAAATAGTCCTATAAATCCTATAATAACTCCAACCTATAACTTTTTAACTGGGAATATTGAAGACTCATGTTAAAAGGAACCACCAGCTTTCATATGTTCTCATGTTCTGAGCAAGGAACTTAAACGTTAGCTTTTTACATGGCACATATTGCACTTTTACCTTTTTCTCTAACACTGTGTTTTTGCATGATTTAAACCAAATTGAACATGTTTCATTATTTATTTGAGACTAAATTGATTTTATTTATGAGTTATATTAAGTAAAAATAAAAGTGTTCAAATCAGTATTGTTGTAATTATCATTATTACACACATATATATACATACACATATATATATATATATACATACATAAATCAGCCGATTAAATCGGTAGCGGCTTTTTTTGGTCCTCCAATAATCGGTATAATCGGTCGACCACTAGTCTGGACACACACACACAAAGCGCATTAACGTATGCACATACACACGCATGCAAACACACACTTCAGCTAAGAAAGTAGACACAGACCCAGTCATATCCACACACTCAGATGGCTCACTATGGGAAAGGACTTACCTGTTAGTAGAGGGAGAGGAGAGGAAAGGAGGGGTCCATTCACATAAAAAGAGAAAAATTATATTAGTAACAATGCAACTACAAGGCCAATCTGCTATCTACTACTGTACATGTTACATAGCTGTTTTAATAAGTAGCTAACAGTATGGCGCTAATTCAGAATGGGGCAAAGCCAGCGGGACAGAGTTCTGTCATAACTTGCAAAGTCAAGCTCAATTATTTATTTCTAAGGACTTTGATCTCTGATAGAATTGCTGGGTACACAATGACAAAGATTGAGTCCCAAAGGGCAAACTATTGCCTACAGCACATACTGCATTACTTTGGCCAGGGACCAAATGGCAACATATTGCCTATAGTACAGTACATACTGCATTACAGTACATATGTACTGTAGGCAATAGGTTGCCATTTGGTCCCTGGTCAAAGTAATGCAGTATGTACTGTAGGCAGTACAATCCGTCAGCAACTACAAAATGTTGACAGGACATTGGATGCCAAACCAATCCGTCAGCCACTACAACATTTTGACAGGACATTGGATGGCAAACCAATCCGTCAGCCACTACAAAATGTTGATAGGACATTGGATGCCAAACCAATCCGTCAGCCACTACAAAATGTTGATAGGACATTGGATGGCACTACAGACTATCACATGCATATAATGAAGGCCAATATGTTTTTCTCAATCCACTGCTTGAAGGGAAGGTCCGGATTTAAGGAATGGGGACGATTTAAGAAATGGTACCCTAATCCCTACATTGTGCACCTAGGGCCCTGGTCAAAAGGGAATATAGGGAATATGGTGCGATTTGAGACGCAGCCGGGAATCCAGGGAGTTCACATTAGGATAACAGATAGCAGACTGGAGGACATCAACATTTACCCTCCAGTGATTCAGACCCTCAGCCTCAACAACATGTTGTTTTCTTCTCCTCCGTCACTTATTTTCTTCCTTCATATCAGGGCACATCATTTGATTGGTTAAATGCCCCCTTCAAATCTAATTACCTTGATGTGGCCTAATCTTTCTGTCTTTCATTCTACCTGTCTGACAACTTCTCTGAGGACATAGAAAAACAGAGCCTTTCTCTTTGTATGGGAGACCCAAGTAATCAGTCAGGTATACAGGGGTTTGCGTAGCCTGGTTCCAGATCTCTTTGTGCTGTCTTGTCAACTAGTGACGTGCAGATCGCTTAGAACAAGTCTTTTTACTGACTCGAGAGTCATTGTTCATTCGAGCCGAGTGACTCATTCATTTTAGTCGTTTATTTGACCCGCTGGCCGCAATACACACAGCCGGATTAATACACGCTCCTCCGGCTAAGGAGGCTGCAGAGATGTGCTCCGACCACCAACTGTCTATCACGTGCACGCTGGAAAATAGCTCAACTAAAAACATATAGCCTACAGCCAGCATCTGCTTAACAAGCTCCAACTCTAGAACGAATCGTTTTGTGAGGGCTGCTGCAGTTCGCAAACGCTATTGTGCTAATCTCCCTCGCTGCAGTCAAGCAATTGCATTCCACCAAGAGTTGTTCACAATCTAGCCCAGCTGTTACCACAAATAGATCTTGTTTCAAAGGTGTGTATGACTAGCAATCCCAAATGTACATTGTTTGAAGCACACTCGAAGCACAATTCTCAGTCACAAATGACACCTCCAATAAGCCCCCTACGGTGAACGGACCTGGATCTATGTGTACTGTATAGCCAGAGATATAACTTATGGGCCCTGGGGCTCTGGTCAAAAGTTTTGTGCTTTATACAATGCCTTCGGAAAGTTTTCAGACACCTTGACTTTTGGCACATTTTGTAACGTTACTCCCTTATTCCAAAATGGATTAAATAAATAAAAATCCTCATCAATCTACACACAGTACCCGTAATGACAAAGTGAAAACCGGTTTTTATAAATTTTAGCAAATTTATAAAATAAATAAACAGAAATACCTTATTTTTTAATGTAAGTATTCAGACCCTTCGCTATAAGACTCGAAATTGAGCTCAGGTGCATCCTGTTTCCATTGATCATCTTTGAGATGATTCTACAACTTGACTGGAGTCCACCTGTGGTAAATTCAATTGATTGGACATGATTTGGAAAGGTACACACCTGTCTATATAAGATACCACAGTTGACAGTGCATGTCAGAGCAAAAACCAAGCCATGAGGTCGAAGGAATTGTCTGTAGAGCTCAGAGACAGGATTGTGTTGAGGCACAGATCTGGGGAAGGGTACCAAAAAATGTCTGAAGCATTGAAGGTCCTTCATCATTCTTAAATGGAAGAACCTTCCAGAAGGACAACCATCTCTGCAGCACTCCACCAATCCACCAATCAGGCCTTTATGGTAGAGTGGCCAGACGGAAGCCACTCCTCAGTAAAAGGCACATGACAGCCCGCTTGGAGTTTGCCAAAAGCCACCTAAAGACTTTCAGACCATGAGAAACAAGATTCTCTCTTCTGATGAAACCAAGATGGACCTCTTTGGCCTGAATGCCAAGTGTCATGTCTGGAGGAAACCTGACACCATCCCTACGGTGAAGCATGGTGGTGACAGCATCATGTTGTGGGGATGTTGTTCAGCAGCAGGGCCTGGGAGACTAGTCAGGATCGGGGGAAAGATGAACGGAACAAAGTACAGAGAGATACTTGATGAAAACCTGCGCTCAGGATCTCAGACTGGGGCGAAGGTTCACCTTCCAACAGGACAACGACCCTAAGCACACAGCCAAGAAAACGCAGGAGTGGCTTCGGGACAAGTCTCTGAATGTCCTTGAGTGGCCCAGCCAGAGCCCAGACTTGAACCCGATCGACCATCTCTGGAGAGACCTGAAAATAGCTGTAAAGCGACACTCCCCATCCAACCTGACACAGCTTGAGAGGATCTGCAGAGCAGAATGGGAGAAACTCCCCAAATACAGGTGTGCCAAGCTTGTAGCGTCCTACCCAATAAGACTCCAGGCAGTAATCTCATCCAAAGGTACTTCAACAAAGTACTGAGTAAAGAGACTGAATACTTATGTTAATGTGACATTTCAGTTGTTGTTTTTGCTTTGTCATTATGGGGTATGGTGTGTAGATTGATGAGAGAAAAAAAACAATTTAAGAAATTATAGAATAAGGCTGTAACGTAACAAAATGTGGAAAAAGTTAAGTGTCTAGATACTTTCTGAATGCACTGTATGCCCAGTAACCATCAATAGTAAAGGTAATAGGAACACTGATAGTCAATAGGAACACTGATACCAAGACATAATGGAATAACAGGCGTGACCATCTTTCTGCCAGCGTACAGGCTTGACCATCTTTCTGCCAGCGTACAGGCGTGACCATCTTTCTGCCAGCGTACAGGCGTGACCATCTTTCTGCCAGCGTACAGGCGTGACCATCTTTCTGCCAGCGTACAGGCTTGACCATCTTTCTGCCAGCGTACAGGCTTGACCATCTTTCTGCCAGCGTACAGGCTTGACCATCTTTCTGCCTGCGTACAGGCTTGACCATCTTTCTGCCAGCGTACAGGCTTGACCATCTTTCTGCCAGCGTACAGGCTTGACCATCTTTCTGCCAGCGTACAGGCTTGACCATCTTTCTGCCAGCGTACAGGCTTGACCATCTTTCTGCCAGCGTACAGGCTTGACCATCTTTCTGCCAGCGTACAGGCTTCGTAGTTTTTCAATGAACACTGCACGCTAACACTTTGCCAACTGCTCTGAAAGGCCCAACTGAGGTCAAGTAGTTCGTTCCAAGACAAATTCATCTCTTCCAAATCCATCTCCGCTTGACTGTTTTCTTTCATTTGTCATCTGCTGAGAAATGTTAACTATGAAATGTGAAATATGTAAATAAGGAGAATCAATCCCACATGATTTATCCTAGATTATGACATCCTTGTACCAGAGGCTTCATGAAACCTAGATTTTTTTGAGGGCCCACTGATGGCCAAATGTCATATATTTGAGGGAATTATGCATAAAGGAAACAACATCTTCAAGCAGCTTATATTTCCAGTGGATAAATCTTGAATTGGCATGCATGATGCCCAAGCCTGATACCATTTTAAGTCCCAAATGGCACCCTTTTCTCTACATAGTGCACTTAAGGAATAGGCTTCCATTTGGGATGCAAACCAAGTGTATCAGTTCTAGACTAGTGGCCCGTTCATATGAAGCATCATAAGTGTCTGTATTCTAAGTGTTGGCCTGGCTGTGACGTCCTGTGAAGTCATTGTGGTGAAGAAGTGGCTAGGTACTTTGGCATAACGGCTTCTGACTGTGGAGGGGGTTGAGCAGCGGCCAATTACAAGCAGCTCTCTCACGATGAAGTGCTTTTTTTGCTTCTCTTTCTCTCTATCAATTTATCTCCCTCTCTCTATTACTCTCTCTATCTTTGATGCTCACTCTTACTCAATCACACTATCAGTATCCACAATGTGTTGGTTGTTGCCACTCCGATGAAGTGTTTATGTCCTGAGCAGATAGAAAGGAGGGAGGGAGAGCCAGAGAGAGAGAGAGAGAGAGAGACAACAGAACGGCACCCTTTTCCTCTCCACCAGGAAGCTGGCCCAGTGTACAGGACGGGAGTTTGTGTGTGGAAGTAGTATCCCTGCTGATTATAATGGAAGCAATCAGTGAATGTCAAACAACCAGCTAGCGCTGAACACACACAATCACTCACTCTCTCCCTCTTTCTTTCTGTCAGTCTCTCTCTCTCAACACAGGACTCTAAAACATCTCCAAGTACGTCTAAGACTACCCATGCAGTACATACACACATAGATGGGGATTTTTTAATTACTTTACTTAGATTGACGCCCAGATTTTTCACCTAGTCAGCTCTGGGATTCAAACTAGCGACATTCCTTTTCCTGGCCCAATGCTCTTAACCTCTAGACTACCTTACCACCAACTCCCTTAAAACATACAGAAGCAAAGTTTGGACACACCTGCTCATTCAAGGGTTTTTCTTTGTTTTTACTATTTTCTACATTGTAGAATAATAGTGAAGATATCAAAACTATGAAATAACACATATGGAATCATGTAGTAACCAAAAAAAGTGTTAAACAAATCAAAATATATTTTATATTTGAGATTCTTCAAAGTAGCCACCCTTTGTCTAGATGACAGCTTGGCATTCTCTCAACCAGCTTCATGAGGTAGTCACCTTACACCTTAACAGGTGTGCCTTGTTAAAAGTTAATTTGTGGAATTTCTTTCCTTCTTATTAATGCGTTTGTGCCAGTCAGTTGTGTTGTAACAAGTTACGGTTAGTATCCATCATTACTTTAAGACATGAAGGTTAGTCAATACGGAACATTTCAAGAACTTTTAAAGTTTCTTCAAGTGCAGTCGCAAAAACCATCAAGCGCTATGATGAAACTGGCTCTCATGAGGACCGCCACAGGAAAGGAAGACCCAGAGTTACCACTGCTGCAGAGGATAGGTTCATTAGAGTCATCAGCCTCAGAAATTGCAGCCCAAATAAATGCTTCACAGAGTAAAAGACATCTCAACATCAACAGTTCAGAGGAGACTGCGTGAATCAGGCCTTCATGGTCGAATTGCTGCTAAGAAACCACTACTAAAGGACACCAATAAGAAGAAGAGACTTGCTTGGGCCAAGAAACACGAGCAATGGACATTTGGTCTGATGAGTCCAATTTTTTTTATTTTTGGTTCCAACCGCTGTGTCTTTGTGAGACGCAGAGTAGGTGAACGGATGATCTCACCATGTGTGGTTCTAACCGTGAAGCACAGAGGAGGTGGTGTGATAGTGTCACCAGCAAAGCACCGCCACACCGTCAGTGATTTATTTAGAATTCAAGGCACACTTAACCAGCATGGCTACCACAGCATTCTACAGCGAAACGCCATCACATCTGGTTTGCGCTTAGTGGGACTATAATTTGTTTTTCAACAGGACAATGACCCAAAACACACCTCCAGGCTGTGTAAGGGCTATTTGACCAAGAAGGAGAGTGATGGAGTGCTGCATCAGATTAACTAAGCTCCACAATCACCCAGCCTCAACCCAATTGAGATGTTTTGGGATGAGTTGGACCGCAGAGTGCAGTATGTGTCCCTCAGGACATTTTAATGCATTCATCTCAGAGTACAGTATGTGTCCCTCAGGACATTTTAATGCATTCATCTCAGAGTACAGTATGTGCAACGTGCATAGCAGACCTGGGTTCAATCCTCATTTGAGATCTTTCAAATACACTGAGAGTTTGTGTGTTTTTGGGGTTGCAAGAAGGGCAGTGCTTACTATTTTTGGACTATTCTACTGGGGAAAGGGAAAGGAGGGATACCTAGTCATTTGAATGCATTCAACTGAAATGTGTCATGTGAAATGTGTCATGTTTCGCATTTAACCCAACCCCTCAATCAGAGAGGTGTAGGGGACTGCCTTAATAAACATCATCGAAGCCCTGGGAGGAGTTGTTGTTGGGGTTAACTGCCTTGCTCAAGGGCAATACAGCTATTTTTTTCACCTTGCCTGCTCAGGGATTCAAACCAGTGACCTTTCGGTTACTGGCCCTACGCTCTTAACCACCAGGCTACCTGCCACCCTTAAATTGTGCTACCTGTGTTACTTTGTACCAGGAAAACTCCAAGTACAGCTTAAGTATTTTAAATTAGTTAAAATAGTATTCAAACCCAGGTCTGCAATTTTCAGAATAGGTAGCCAAGCATTGCAGAAAGAGAGCTCTTCCAGACAGCATTGACCACTGTTGTTGCAAGGAGCTTTACGGTCTCTACACTCATTGGTTACAAAACAGTTGCTTCTGACAGCTGCGAGTAGAACCCGGTCAGCCAATCAGTTTACTGCACCCTGCAGTTCATCCAGCCAATGAGCAGATGGAATTTAGCTCAGAGTTCCATTTTATACTGTAGTATGGAGTCCATTGCTGTATCCCAAATGGCACCCTATTCCCTATGGACAAAAGTAGTACACTATATGTGGAATAGGATGCCATTTGGGATGCAGCCAAGTGTTTTTGGACACCCACAGAAACTGCTGAACAGCAAAAACTCTAGAGCTGTATAATAGCAAATGGCTGCACAGTAAATCAAGAATAGTTGAAATCACAAAAAAAAAAAACTCCCAGTAAAGTCAATTTAACCCAATTTATCTTAACCCTCAAGAGAGTGATACACTCCCTGTAGTTCAATGTTGTATTGGTAAGCAACTCCAGTGTATATTTGGCCTTGTGTTTTAGGTTAACCTGTTGGGTCTAGGGGGCAGCATTTGCACGTCTGGATAAAAAAAATGTACCCGATTTAATCTGGTTACTAATCCTACCCAGTAACTACAATATGCATATACTTATTATATATGGATAGAAAACACTCTAAAGTTTCCAAAACTGTTTGAATGGTGTCTGTGAGTATAACAGAACTCATTTGGCAGGCAAAACCCTGAGACATTTTCTGACAGGAAGTGGATACCTGATGTGTTGTATTGACTTTAAACCTATCCCATTGAAAAACACAGGGGTTTAGGAATATTTTGGCACTTCCTATTGCTTCCACTAGATGTCACCAGCCTTTACAAAGTGTTTTGAGTCTTCTGGAGGGAGATCTGACCGAACAAGAGCCATGGAACGATGATGTCCCATTAGACACCTGGCGCGCTACTTCATGTTGGGTACCCTCGTTCCAATACGTTATAAAAGAGTATGCATTCGTCCACCTTGAATATTATTCATGTTCTGGTTAAAAAAGGCCCTAATGATTTATGCTATACAACGTTTGACATGTTTGAACGAACGGAAATATATTTTTTCCCCTCGTTCATGACGAGAAGTCCGGCTGGCTTACATCATGTGCTAACGAGACGGAGATTTTTGGACATAAATGATGAGCTTTTTTGAACAAAACTACATTCGTTATGGACCTGTGATACCTGGAAGTGACATCTGATGAAGAGAATCAAAGGTAATGGATTATTTACATAGTATTTTCGATTTTAGATCTCCCCAACATGACGTCTAGTCTGTATCGCAACGCGTATTTTTCTGGGCACAGTGCTCAGATTATTGCAAAGTGTGATTTCCCAGTAAGGTTATTTTTAAATCTGGCAAGTTGATTGCGTTCAAAAGATGTAAATCTATAATTCTTTAAATGACAATATAATATTTTACCAATGTTTTCTAATTTTAATTATTTAATTTGTGACGCTGACTTGACTGCCGGTTATTGGAGGGAAACGATTTCCTCAACATCAATGCCATAGTAAAACGCTGTTTTTGGATATAAATATCAACTTGATAGAACTAAAAATGCATGCATTGTCTAACATAATGTCCTAGGAGTGTCATCTGATGGAGATTGTAAAAGGTTAGTGCATCATTTTAGCTGGTTTTATGGTTTTGGTGACCCTGTCTTTGACTTGACAAAACATTACACACAACTCTTGTAAATGTACTGTCCTAACATACTCTAAATTTATGCTTTCGCCGTAAAACCTTTTTGAAATCGTAAAACGTGGTTAGATTAAGGAGATGTTTATCTTTCAAATGGTGTAACATAGTTGTATTTTTGAAAATTTTGAATTTTGACATTTATTTGGATTCAAATTTGCCGCTCTTGAAATGCACCTGCTGTTGATGGAGTGCACCACGGGTGGCACGCTAGCGTCCCACCTAGCCCCAAGAGGTTAATGTCCTGCTGAAATGTGAATGTGTCTCCCAGTGTCCATTGGAAAGGAGAATTAACCTGGATATGCCCCAAACATAATGATTTGCATTCAGGACATAAAGGTCATTTATTTGCCAAATTTGTTGTAGTTTTACTTCAGTGCCTTATTGCAAAAAGGCATATTTTTTATTATGTACAGGCTTCCTTCTTTTCAGTCTGTAATTTAGGTTAGTATTGTGGAGTAACTACATCCTCAGTTTTCTCCTATCATAGCCATTCAACTCTGTAACTGTTTTAAAGTCACCATTGGCCTCATGGTGAAATTCCCGAGCGGTTTCCTTCCTCTCCGGCTACTTAGGTAGGAAGGACACCTGTATCTTTGAAGTGACTGGGTGTATTGATACACCATCCAAAGTGTAATTAATAACTTTACCATGTTCAAAGGGATATTCAATGTCTGCTTATTTTTATTTGACCCATCTACCAAAAGGTGCCCTTCTTGACAAGGCATTGGAAAACCTCCCTGGTCTTTGTGGTTGAATCTGTGTTGGAAATTCACTGCTTGACTGAAGGACGTTCCAGATAATTATATATGTGAGGGGTACAGAGATGAGGTAGTCATTAAAAAAATATTTTAAACACTATTATTGCACACAAAGTGTGTCCATGCAACTTACATACACCTTACACGGAACCCAAACCGACTGCGCGCGTGCACCATCATGCATAAATGTATTTTGTCCCCCTACACCAAACGTGATCATGACACGCAGGTTAAAATGTCAAAACAAACTCTGAACCAATGACATTAATTTGGGGACAGGTCGAAAAGCATTAAACATTTACGGCAATTTAGCTAGTTAGCTTGCACTTGCTAGCTATTTTGTCCTATTTAGCTAGCTTGTTGTTGCTAGCTAATTCGTCCTGGGATATAAAAATTGAGTTGTTATTTTACCTGAAATGCACAAGGTCCTCTACTCCGACAATTAATCCACACATAAAACGGCCAACCGAATCGTTTCCAGTCATCTCTCCTGCTTCCAGGCTTTTTCATCTTTGAACTTATATGGTCATTGGCATCTAAACTTTCATAGTATTACAACACCGACCGGCAACACAGTTCGTCTTTCAATCACCCACGTGGGTATAACCAATGAGGAGATGGCACGTGGGTACCTGCTTCTATAAACCAACGAGGAGATGGGAGAGGTAGGACTTGCACCGCGATCTGCGTCAGAAATAGAAAGGAGTTCTATTTTAGCCCTTGGCAACGCAGACGCTCGTTGGCGTGCGCGAGCAGTGTGGGTGCAATAATTGAATAACATACATTTCTAAATTTATTTTGCAACGCTCACGTCGCGGTATTGGTCAGCCTATTAGCAAATACATTTAAACTCAGTTTTTCACAATTCCTGACATTTAATCCTAGTAAAAATTCCCTGTCTTAGGTAAGGTAGAATCACCACTTTATTTTAAGAATGTGAAATAGTAGAGAGAAAGATTTGTTTCAGCTTTTATTTCTTTCATCACATTCCCAGTGGGTCAGAAGTTTACATACACTCAATTAGAATTTGGTAGCATTGCCATTAAATTGTTTAACTTGGGTCAAACGTTTCGGGTAGCCTTCCACAAGCTTCCCACAATAAGTTGGGTGAATTTTGGCCCATTCCTCCTGACAGAGCTGGTGTAACAGAGTCAGGTTTGTAGGCCTCCTTGCTCGCACACGCCTTTTCAGTTCTGCCCACAAATCTTCTATTGGATTGAGGTCGGAGCTTTGAGTTGACCACTCCAATATAGAGGTCGACCGATTAAATCGGAATGGCCAACTAATTAGGGCCGATTTCAAGTTTTCATAAATCTCGGAAATTTGAATTTTTGGCCACCTTTATTTAACTAGGCAAGTCAGATTAAGAACACATTCTTATTTTCAATGACGGCCTAGGAACAGGGGTTAACTGCCTTGTTCGGGGGGGGATTTGTTTTTGCAACCTTCCGGTTACTAGTCCAACGCTCTTACCACCAGCCTTACATTGAACTCCACGAGGAGCCTGCATGGCAGGCTGACTATCTGTTACGCGAGGGCAGCAAGAAGCCAAGGTAAGTTGCTAGCTAGCATTAAACTTATCTTATAAAAGAGGATCAATCTTAACATAATCACCAGTTAACTACACATGGTTGATGATATTACTAGTTTATCTAACGTGTCCTGCATTGCATATAATCGATGCGGTGCCTGTTAATTTCTCATCGAATCACAGCCTACTTCGACAAACGGGTGACGATTTAACAAGCAAATTTGCAAAAAAAGCACTGTCATTGCACCAATGTACCTAACCATAAACATCAATGCCTTTCTTTAAAATCAATACACAAGTATATATTTTTAAACCTGCATATTTAGTTAATATTGCCTGCTAACATGAATTTGTGTCACTTCTCTTGCGTTCCGTGCAAGCAGTCAGGGTATATACAGCAGTTTGGGCCGCCTGGCTCATTGCGAACTGTGTGAAGTCCATTTATTCCTAACAAAGGCCGTAATTAATTTGCCAGAATTGTACATAATTATGACATAACATTGAAGGTTGTATGTAACAGGAATATTTAGACTTAGGGATGCCACCCATTAGATAAAATACGGAACGGTTCCGTATTTCACTGAAAGAATAAACGTTTCGTTTTCGAAATGATAGTTTCCGGATTCGACCATAAACCTGTTGGGGCTAGGGGGCAGTATTTGCACGGCCGGATAAAAAAAAACGTTTCCGGATTCGACCATAAACCTGTTGGGGCTAGGGGGCAGTATTTGCACGGCCGGATAAAAAAAACGTACCCGATTTAATCTGGTTACTACTCCTGCCCAGTAACTAGAATATGCATATAATTAGTATATTTGGATAGAAAACACTAAAGTTTCTAAAACTGTTTGAATGGTGTCTGTGAGTATAACAGAACTCATATGGCAGGCCAAAACCTGAGAAGATTCCATGCTGGAAGTGGAAATCTGATTTGTGGAATCACCTTCAACACTTTGCCTATGAAACACACCGTGAGTTAGGATTCATTTAGCACTTCCTAAGGCTTCCACTAGATATCAACAGTCTTTACAAAGTGGTTTGAGTCTTCTCCGGTAAAAACTGACCGAACGAGAGGCTTGGAAAGTTGGTCATAGGGGGAGGGCCATTACCCGGGCGCCCATAGAGGGTACCCATGACGCGGGCGCCCATGGGTACCCTCTCATTCCGAAACGTTTAGTAAGACAATGCAATCGTCCGCCTTGAATATTATTGAAGCTCTGATTGAAAAAGGCCCTAAAGATTTATGTTATACAACGTTTGAAGGAACGTAAATATATATTTTTTGCACATTCGTGACGACAAGTCCCGCGCGCTTCAGTACATTATGAGTAGCCTTCGGAACGCGCTAACAAGAACGAGCTATTGGGACGTAAATTATTAACTTTTTCGAACAAAACTACATTTGTTGTGGACCTGGGATCCCTGGAAGTGCCTTCTGATGAAGATAGTCAAAGGTAAGGGAATATTTACAATAGTATATTTGATTTTAGATGGTTCCAAGATGGCGCTAACCTGTATCTCCTAGCCTATTTTTCTTAGCATAGCACCTCGTTTATTGCGAAGTGTGATTTCCCAGTAACGTTATTTTTAAATCTGGCAATGTGGTTGCATTCACGAGATGTTAATCTATAATTCTTTGAATGACAATATTACATTTTAACAATGTTTTCGAATAGTAATTTTGTAAATTGTAGCGCTGATTCACCGGAAGCATTTGAGGGAAAATATTTTCTGAACGTCACGCGCCGATGTAAAATGCTGTTTTTATATATAAATATGAACTTTATCGAACAACAAATGCATGTATTGTGTAATATGATGTCCTAGGAGTGTCATCTGATGAAGATTGACAAAGGTTAATGCTGCATTTAGCTGTGTTTTGGGTATTTGTGATGCATGCTAGTTGCTTTGAAAATGGCAGTGTGATTATTTTTGGCAGGGTACTCTCCTAACATAATCTAATGTTTTGCTTTTGCTGTAAAGCCTTTTTGAAATCGGACAACGTGGTTCGATTCAGGAGAGGTGTATCTATAAAATGGTGTAAAATAGTCATAGGTTTGAGAAATTGAAGTTATAGCATTTATGAGGTATTTGTATTTCGCGCGACGCGCTTCCACTGGCTGTTGACTAGGGTGGGACGCAAGCGTCCCAGGTTCCCAGACAGGTTAATGACCAAAGGCTCATATTTGTGTGTTATGTTATAATTCAAGTCTATGATTTGATATTTGATAGAGCAGTCTGAGTGAGCAATGGTAGGCACCAGCGGGCTCGTAAGCATTCATTCAAACAGCACCTTCGTGCGTTTTGCCAGCAGCTCTTCGCAAGCATTGCGCAGTTTATGACTTCAAGCCTATCAACCCCCGAGATTAGGCTGGTGTAACCCATGTGAAATGGCTAGCTAGTTAGCGGGTGCGCGCTAATAGCGTTTCAAACGTCACTCGCTCTGAGACTTGGGAGTGGTTGTTCCCCTTGCTCTACATGGGTAACGCTGCTTCAAGGGTGGCTGTTGTCCATGTGTTCCTGGTTCAAAACCAGGTTGAAGCGAGGAGAGGGACGGAAGCTATACTGTTACACTGGCAATACTAAAGTGCCTATAAGAACATCCAATAGTCAAAGGTATATGAAATACAAATCGTATAGAGAGAAATAGTCCTATAATTCCTATAACAAACAACCTAAAACTTCTTACCTGGGAATATTGAAGACTCATGTTACAAGGAACCACCAGCTTTCATATGTTCATGATCTGAGCAAGGAACTTAAATGTTAGCTTTTTAACATGGCACATATTGCACTTTTACTTTCTTCTCCAACACTTTGTTTTTGCATTATTTAAACCAAATTGAACATGTTTCATTATTTATTTGAGGCTAAATTGATTTTATTGATGTATTATATTAAAGTTTAAGTGTTCATTCAGTATTGTTGTAATTGTCATTGTTGTAATTGCCACAACTTTGGAAGTATGCTTGGGGTCATTGTCCATTTGGAAGACCCATTTGCGACCAAGCTTGAACTTCCTGACTGATGTCTTGAGATGTTGCTTCCATATATCCATATAATTTTCCTCCTCATGATGCCATCTATTTTGTGAAGTGCACTAGTCCCTCCTGCAGCAAAGCACCCCCACAGCATGATGCTGCCACCCCCATGCTTCACGGTTGGGATGGTGTTCTTCGACTTGCAAGCCTCCCCATTTTCCTCCAAACATAACAATGGTCATTATGGCCAAACAGTTATATTTTTGTTTCATCAGACCAGAGGACATTTCTCCAAAAAGTACGATCTTCGTCCCCATGTGCAGTTGCAAACCGTAATCTGGCTTTTTTATGGCGGTTTTGGAGCAGTGGCTTCTTCCTTGCTGAGCGGCCTTTCAGGTTATGTCAATATAGGACTCGTTTTACTGTGGATATAGATACTTTTGTACCCGTTTCCTCCAGCATCTTCACAAGGTCCTTTGCTGCTGTTCTGGGATTGATTTGCACTTTTCACACCGAAGTTCGTTCATCTCTAGAAGACAGAACGCGTCTCCTTCCTGAGCAGTATGACGGCTGCGTGGTCCCATGGTGTTTATACTTGCGTACTATTGTTTGTACAGATGAATGTGGTACCTTCAGGCGTTTGTAAATTGCTCCCAAGGATGAACCAGACTTGTAGAGGTCTACATTTTTTTCTGTCTTGGCTGATTTCTTTTGATTTTCCCATGATGTGAAGCAAAGATACACTGAGTTTGAAGGTTGGCCTTGAAATACATCCACAGGTACACCTCCAATTGACTCAAATTACGTCAATTAGCCTATCAGAAGCTTCTAAAGCCATGACATCATTTTCTGGAATTTTCCAAGCTGTTTAAAGGCACAGTCAACTTATGTATTTAAACTTCTGACCCACTGGAATTGTGATACAGTGAATTATAAGTGAAATAATCTGTCTGTAAACAATTGTTGGAAAAATTACAAGGGGTGTGTGTGAATACTTTCTGAAGCGCGAAACAGGTCTTACCAGTTCATTTAACAAGGCCTCGCCTCAATACAGATGTAGGATTTTAATTTGAGCCAGTTGGCTACAGCATAATTTTTGTTGTTGTTGCAGCAACAGGAAATGTGAATCATTAAGTGGATTATAATTAATTAACATTTTTGTAGGGGCCGATAAATTTTCCCTTAGGAAAAATATAAGTCAGAAATTTGAAAGTGGAAATTACAAACATCAGAAGGTTTTTTAAACCTCACACTACAAGTTTTACATTTCCTGCAACAGGGTCATCAAATTAAGTTCCCATCTCTCCCAACCCACATCACATCATTTGGTACGTTGTAAAGAAAACAAACCAGAAATACATGAATGTGTATTTATGTTAAAACATGTACCAGATTTGCAGAAAGAAGATGGAAAAAAATTCTTGATTTGTGACTGTTTGGGCAAATCTCTCTCTTTAGCTTTTTTCTGTGATCGTGATAAATCGTAAGAATCATTAAGATGTTCCTGAACACATGCTGGGCTGATTATCTGAGCTTGTGCTAAAGCATTGCAGATGCTCGGGTTGTGTCCCAAATTGCACCATGTTCTTGTGTCCCAAATAGCACCCTATTCTCTATTTAGTGCACTACTTTTGACGTAGCCCTATGGGCCCATTTGGGAATAGGGTGCCATTTGGGACGTAGCCTTGGTGCTGATGTTGGTAGTCAAGAGGCCAGAGACACTTTGCTGCCAAGCTGCCCAATTTGTCCTGGATTGAGAAGAAACGGCTTGTATACCCCCGCCCCCACCCACCCCCCACATACCACATCACAGGAACACAAGACAATTTCATATCATTTCACAAGTCGTCATTCTCATACAGTCCTCTCCTCAAACAGCTGTGTTCTGCTCTGTGTGTGTGTTCTGTTCTATACAGCACCAGGAATGGGTTTGCTGCGTCATCAGTCACCGGTTGGCAGCTCGGTCCGTGCAGAAACTGACAGCCATTAAACTACGCTGTTCAGTCAAAACAGAAAAACAATAATTCTTTAAAACATCTCGTCTCTGCCAAAGCGTGGCTTGCCTTCCCTGCTGTATGCTATCCAAACCCTCCCAGGGCCTCTAGCCACATGGGTTCAAATATTATTCTAAATCATTTTAAATACTTTATCTAGGCTTGATTGAGCTTGCCTGGTGCAATGGATCCGATAGAATAGAGTGCAGACCTGCCACTACAGCCAGACTAGCGCAAACATTGAAAGCATATCAAATATTTCAAATAGTATTTGAACCCAGGTCTGTGGCACATCAGGAGACATCTCCCAGGGAGGAGACGGATCAGGTACAACTCCTTCTAGAGCATTCTGGGGGCTCAACCTTCCTAACATACTAGCGTGATGCTACCTGTAGCGGCCTGCCTGCCTGTCTGTTTGCCATCTGCACAATGTCTATTTTCTGCAACATTCATAAACACCCCTATAGGAACATTTAGGAAAAAACAACCAGCCTCTGTGGAGATGTGCTGAATCAGCAGGAGTAAACAACCTGTATCTACCTGACCTGTCCAATTCCCTTCCTTCACGTCACAGGAACATATACAAAGGATTTGCAGCCAGGAGTGGTTTGTATTCAGTGGCTACGTCCCAAATGACACCCTATTCCCTACATAGTGCGCTACTTTTAAACAGGACCCATAGCCCAACAAGTATCTCTGCTCTCCTTGCAGGATCATCATACGGTAGGTTAAAGTTTAGGCCAGGATTCAAACCAACACAGATTTAACGACCTGCACACAGCGTTTGACTTTTAAAGGCAATTTCCTGTTTCCTGAAAAAGATGCCAATGTCAGCTGGAGCAAAAATCTCCTTTAAAAGTCAAACGCAGGGCCTCCCGAGCAGCGCAGCAGTATTGAGGTGTCACTACAGCCCCGGGTTCAATCTCAGGCTGTGTCATAACCGGGAGACCCATGAGGTGGTGCACAATTGGCCCAGGGGAGGGTTTGGCCGGCTGGGATTTCCTTGTCCCATCGCACTCTAGCGACTCCTTGTGAGGGGCCGAGCGCCTGCAAGCTGACTTCGGTCGCTAGCTGGACGGTGTTTCCTCCGACACATTGGTGCACTGTGTCAAGAAGCAGTGCGACTTGGCAAGGTTGTGTTTCGGAGGACGCATGGCTCTCGACCCTCGCCTCTCCTGAGTTCGTAGGGGAGTTGCAGCGATGGACGAAATTGGGGAGAGAAAAAAAGGGATTAAAAAGTCAAACGCAGAGCACAGGTAACTTATTTGTTTGTTTGAATCCAGCCTCTATGTTAAATTTCGCTAAAGTGCAATACCATTCCAAGTTGGCATTAGCGTGCTGGCCTGAACACAGTCAAAACAGTTAGAACACGGCATAGCTTGCAGCCAGCCACCGGTCAGTGATGGAAGGAGAGAGGGAGAGATGTAGAAGGTGGTTTGTTCGTTTTAGCTCTCATTGGTCCTATTATTCGAGTCACAAGCAAGTCTCAAGGTCCAAGTCTCAAGTCGATTCCCAAGTAGAACGGGTTGAGTCTTGAGTCAAGTCCATGTCGTGCATTCTAACAGCAAGTCGAGTCAAATGTTTTTTCAAGTCAGGTAAAAAATCTAATCTAGGTAATGACTTGTTGAACTACAAATATTTGTCTATTTATTGAGGCTACCAGACAGCCCTTTTTATTATTTTGTCTACCACACATTTTGATTATGTAATAATTCATTTGAACATTAAATTCCAAATGCAAGCACAAGTAAATGATCAATTTCAAGCAATTTTTACATACCAAAAGACCAGTAGGCCTATGCTAGTAATTGCTGCTTAATGCACTATTGCTGGTGAGCTAACAAAGTAAAGGGTTCATATTCTTCATCACCAAACCATTTTTGGAGTTACAAATTCATTTATGGCAATCCTCTCTCCCAGTGGTGTATAGTATTTAAGTAAAAATACTTTACAGTACTACTTAAGCATTTTTATGGAGTATCTGTACTTTACTTCACTATTTATATTTTTGCCAACTTTTACTTCACTACATTCCTAAAGAAAATAATGTACGTTTTACTCCATACATTTTCCCTGACACCCAAAAGTACTTGTTACATTTTGACAGGAAAATTGTCCAATTCACACACTTATCAAGAGAACATCCCAGGTCAACCCTACTGCCTCTGATCTAGCAGACTATTTAAACACAAAAGCTTAGTTTGGAAATTATGTCTGAGTGTTGGAGTGTAGCCCTGGCTATCCATCAATAAAAAACAATTTTAAAAAATGGTGCCGTCTGGCTTGCTTAATATGAGGAATTTTTTTATGATTTATACTTTTACTTTTGATACTTAAGTATATAAGTTTATTTTCCATCAAGTCGAGTGAGTCTCAAGTCACCAAATTTGTGACTGGAGTCCACACCTCTGGAAAACTCTGCCCATTCACCAAGGGTGCTGAGCTAGCGAGCTAAAATGAACACACCCTGCCAGTCAATCAGCTAAGGATCACCTCTCTGTCTACTTCGATCCCTCTCTTTATCTGCCTCAAAGCCACAGACGAGGACCAAAACAAAGTGAGTGAGTCAGATATGGTACTGTAACGGATACGTCACAAATGCTATCCTATTCCCAATATAGTGAACTATTTCTGACCAGAGCCCTACAGGACTTTTATAACTTTACATTTTTTGACCAGGGTTTTTCGTGTGGGTTTGCACTTTTCGGACTATTCCATTGGTTCTATAGCACCATGCAAGATCGGTAAGTATTTGAAAGAAAACAAATAGTATTTGAACCCAGGTCTGAGCAGACCTATAGGGAAGACATTGAGCCCTTACAACAACTCTGAGGTGGCACGGAGCAGGGTGTATTTGGGAACGCTGTGTTTCCCGAGGCATGATATCCATCCACTGATTATTGACATGGAGAAAGGATAATTCAGGCCCCAGGACTCAGAGTGGAACATTTGAGTCTTGTCTGACATGTAATAGCCCATGAAATGTTTGTGTGTGTAGGGTGAGACTACAAGTCAGAGAAAGAAACTGGTGACTAAGACTTTCATGAAGAGTGACTGGCCTAACATGGAATAGATCAGGATGGAGAATGCATGTACAGACAGACAGACACACAATCATTACCAATCATTGGTTGAGGACATACTGTACGGAGATACTATATATTGCACTTTATATTGGACTACATAGGTAATAGGCTGCCATTTGGGACACAGACACAGTATGCTTTAATTGGATGGGAATACGAGGGTGGTAATAGTTTAGTTATTCAACTGTGCAGGAAATGTATGTTTGAACTTGGCTGTGCCATTAAAATGAATCATAGCTTTTAAAATATGTGCTTTTTAAAAACCTCTGGAAGATATAAGAAAACGGGTATTTTGTCTGGTAAACCTTTTCGGCGTACCACATGTGTGACTTAAGGTACCACAGTGTCCCATAGGACTGGTCAAAAGTAGTGCACTATATAGGGAATAGGGTGCCATTTGGGACTCAGTTGAGCTATTTAGCACAGTGAAAGATCAACACTGACAACCTTCCTATACACAGTGCAGTATCTACATGCTGACAGTGTCTACTCAACCTTTCAAATCAAACAATCACCACTACAAATACTCAATCAAATCAAGCAATTTCTGCAACATTAATGCATTAAAATCTACACAATTAATTATCACAACCATGATTCAATAGTAATATTGTTTTATATATATTTTTTTTTGTACTTTCCCCCCCAATTTCGTGATATCCACTTGATAGTTACAGTCTTGTCCCATCGCTGCAACTCCCATACGGACACAGGAGAGGCAAAGGTCGAGAGCCATGCGTCCTCCGAAACACGACCCTGCCAAGCCGCATTGCTTCTTGACACACTGCTCGCTTAACCCGGAAGCCAGCCACACCAATGTGTTGGAGGAAACACTGTACAGCTGGCGACCTAAGTCAGCATGCACTGCGCCCAGCCTGCCACAAGGAGTCGCTAGAGTCCGATGGGACAAGGACATTCTGGCCAGCCAAACCCTCCCGTAACCCAGACCACGCTGGGCCAATTGCGCACCATCTCATGGGTCTCCCGGTCACGGCCGGCTGCAACACAGCCTGGGATCAAACCCGGGTCTGAGGTGACGCCTCAAGCATTGCGATGCAGGTTGTTCTTTTAAGCTCTTGCATTGAACAGTTAGAAATTACCGGACTCATGAGGGAATAAGCAGAAAATCCAGAATCTTCCTAACAGGGTTTCTGGAAAGCTTGAGAATTTGGACAAAGTTACCAGAATTTTGTAGTCAAAGCGGGAATAACAACCAACCATGTAGCACCCAATTTGTTCCATCTCGGTTTTCTCTTCAATAAAACAGGATTAGGCTAAGCGGTGTGTTACACTCAAATTGCTCCTGACACAATGCATGCAGGGTTCGAAAGGGCAGACATTTAAAAAAAACACCTCTTAGTAGCATACCATGCAAGTCTCCGTAGAAATCCAATAACGGTTACAAAGTCACATTAAGTCAAAGGAAAAGAGTGTGGCAAAGTCTGCATCTCAAATGGGGCCTTACTCCCTATATAGTCAACTACTTTGAGTCCTGGTCAATAGTAGTGCACTATATAGGGAATAGGGTGCCATTTGAGATGCAAGCTGTGTTGTTGTGTGACCTGACCACAAGGCCTAAGAGGATGTGAACAGAGATCATTGAGCCAGGTTCTGTCCTTAGGTCAGCCGTAGAAGCAGAGGAACATTGAGAAACACTCAATTAGTGGTGACAGTAGTCCTCTTCCTACTTTCTATGGAAGTCTATGTCTGCCTCCCAAAAGGCACCTGTGTGTGCCAGTGGGCCATTGCCAGAGGAGAGAGAGACACACATTTGTGCAACAGGTAAAATAATGATATACAACAGACTAACTGGAGAGCCAATTCAAAACGTGTAGTTTGGCTGGTTATCTCGCTAGTTAACTATTTAGCTATTAGCATGTATTAATGTCATGTCCTAACTTTCCACCAGCACTCATGTATAACCACAAATGGCCGACACGCAGTTGATATGAGTGCACTGTTGATGAAATGAACCAATGTTGCACCAACGTTCCGGTTGTAAAACTCTCAAGCGCTCAAAATTGGCTAGGCTTCATCTCTATTCAACACTGCCCATGTAATTCTGTTACAAAAATATTCCTAGAAAAGCCTAATTGACAATTAACTCCTACTGTATGCTGTCAACATCTCCCCTGAACACTGAATATTTTAGCCTTACAAATAAATAAACATCTTAGTTATCTACCTCCCACACCTTAGCCATTTGATCCCTGGTTCATAGAATGAGGGAATTATTTTATAAAGACATAAAAAAGTATTTGGTTGTAATTGTAATGTTGCAGTGTGGCCAACCATCCTCCAGCAGATTCCAGGAGAGCTGCTGGGTATGCAGACTTTTTCTCCAGCCCTGCTGGAAGACACCACGTTGTAAAACATCTGAACACCCAGTAGCTCTCCAGATGGAGGGTTGACAAACCACAGTGCTGTATTTTACTTTGTGGGAGGTTAAGTGCCTTGCTCAAGGCCACAACGGCAGGAGATAGTGTATAATACATGGGATCAGAGACCAGCAGCTTTCCATTGTCAACACCAGTGATAATAAGGAATGTTATTTTGTGAAGTGGTTCCTTGTATCATACATCACAATTTTCAGTCACCTTTTTGGCCCATGATGTAACAGACCTTTTTGTGTGTGTGTGTGTGTGTGTGTGTGTGTGTGTGTGTGTGTGTGTGTGTGTGTGTGTGTGTGTGTGGGGGGGGGGGGGGGGGGGGGGGGGGAGCCCTGCGTTCAGATTCAATGTCTAGTTTGTGTTCAAGTTTAGGCTCAAGCTGGTCAAAACCTGTACCACTAGAGAAGTACAAAAGACATTCCCTAACAAGATGAATAAAGGGTCTGAAACAGAAGACCAACTACTCCAGGAGACCCATCATCACATAATGAGAATCTAACTCTGGAAGTTACCCGCCATCTGAACCATATAGACATTCTGAATGAAACAACTGTATCAGAGCCGATTCAGGAAGCATTTTCAAAGGAATTTGAAATTTAAGAGGCACAGAATTTCTGTTAATTGGATCTTCCTTCTCCATAATCTTAGAGGGAGAGCAAGATGCACATCTTAAGACAGGTAACAGTACCAGTTAGGTCAAACTTTAGTTGAATGGGGTATAGGCTGCATAAGGCCTTCATAACGCCAGTCATCATTCACAAGAACATAGGGGTTTGGGAGAGTCAAGGGGAAAAGGTCCAAATTCTAGATAGCAGAAGACCTAAGAGATGTTATGAAGGTTACTCTACCTAATGATCGTGAGGAGAAAACCCTGCACACTCCTCGTAATAGTATTTTTAGAACGTTAATTGGTGTGTCAACACTAAAGAATCTGTAAAAAAATTAAATGTACATCTCATTTAGCAAAAAGCACTAAAACACAGGACCGGACCATGACGCACAAGACCATGATACAAGGTAACAGACAATGTGCTTTGTTTCAAGAAATGGTGACTTTGCTATTATTCTCCATTTTTGTTTGATTCCACCCTTGCACACAATGAGGAAACCACTGGCTCATTCATTCCACAAACATGGAAAATAAATCGCTAACTGTTAAAGAACATGACATATCAAAGCTCAGTCGGCTTTAAAACCAGCATCTGAAGAGATTAACTGGGTCTCCTGGGGGCATTTGGGAACCGTTGGGAAAACTGTGGTAAATATTGGCTACATAGCATTGCACTACATGTTCACAACAAAATGCTAATGGAGAGATTGTGATATTATCCCCACAAAGCATGTTTGATGGGTTGCTTTGTTGCTTAAACGGTTTAAGAGCATGCTATAAATGCATAGTTATCTGGTGTCATTCGGACTATATTCTTGACCTGATACGTACCCTGCATGGCCTGATGCTGGTTTTGTTTGCTCCATGTGTGCCAGGAAAGAGCCCGGTCAAAACTAGTAGTTCACAATAGGGAATATGATGCCATTTGACATTTCGGCTACAGTAGCCTACACTGATACACACAGTACCAGTCAAAAGTTAGGACACACCTACTCATTCAAGGCTTTTTCTTTATTTTCACAATTTTCTACATTGTAGAATAATAGTGAAGACATCAAAACTATGAAATAACACATATGGAAACTAATCAAAATATATTTTAGATTCTTCAAAGTAGCCACCCTTTGCCTTGATGAGAGCTTTGCACACTCTTGGAATTCTCTCAACCAGCTTCATAAGTTAGTCACCTGGAATGCATTTATATTAACAGGTGTGCCTTGCTGAAAGTTAATTTGTGGAATTTGTTTGGTTCCAATCGCTGTCTTTGTGACATGGAGAGTAGGTGAACGGATGATCTCTGTATGTGTGGTTCCCACCGTGAAGCACGGAGGAGAAGGTGTGATGGTGCTTTGCAGGTGACACTATCTGTGATTTATTTAGAATTAAAATGCACTTAGTGGGACTATCGTTTGTTTTTCAACGGGACAATGACCCAACACACCTCCAGGATGTGTAAGGGCTATTTGACCAAGAAGGAGAGTGATGGAGTGCTGCATCAGATTACTTGGCCTCCACAATCACCCGACCTCACCCCAATTGAGATGGTTTGGGATGAGTTGGACCGCAGAGTGAAGGAAAAGCAGCCAACAAGTGCTCAGCATATGTGGGAACTCCTTCAAGACTGTTTGAAAAGCATTCCTCATGATGCTGGTTGAGAGAATGCCAAGAGTGTGCAAAGCTGTCATCAAGGCAAAGGTTGGCTACTTTGAAGAATCTCAAATATAAAATACATTTTGATTTGTTTGACACTTTATTGGTTACTACATGATTCCATATGTGTTATTTCATAGTTTTTATGTCTTCACTATTATCCTACAATGTAGAAAATAGTAAAAATAAAGAACAACCCTTGAATGAGTAGGTTTGTCCAAACTATTGACTGGTGCTGTATATTTGGTTAATCGACAGGTAATTATGTAACTAACAATAGAGCTCTGGCCAAAAGTACTGCAACATATATGGAATAGGGTGCCATAAATAGAGACTACTCTGTTCAGAAGTCGTGCACTAAATAGAGGACACTGGTCTAAGTAGTGCACTAAATAGGACATAGGGTGCCATTTGGAACTAATCATTGTCAATAGGATTCATTGAATAATAATGCTTAAATATTATCAGAAGTTATCCTGCAAGCCCACTGATAGTACTGGCCAACTGAGGACAATCGAAAGGCTGCTATAACGCCGTGTCAAACTAACAAACTCGAAGTTTCAATAGCCTCAATACAGAACCGTGGCAGATCAGAAACGATTGGACATTAAATGTACGTAATCCAGTGGCTATCAGGCATCCACTGCAGGCGTGCTTTGAATAGGGCTACATTAGGCTATAGCCCGGTTAATTCACACTAGGTCGAACTCGTGTCACAAAGTATCCTAACGCATTTCTAATCGATGTAGGTGTTGTAAGTCTACTCATACCGTCAGGTCAGCTGCTGATTTCTTCACCAGATCGCAAATTGACTTCAATTTTCACAACGCAACGTTTCAAAAACTGTCGTTTGACCTGAAATACCCCCAGCCAGAACGCGGAGAATTCAGATACATTGCATGTCTCGAAATTATATCTACGGCAACGCTGGAGGGACAATTTCATTCAGAGGCACTATGATAAGTGGTTGCGGTACATGTTTATCAGATCGACGTGTCGTTACACTGTAACCATTCGATCGAAATGTTACATTGTAACTACCCACAGTGTTAATAGAGGTGTATTCGTAATTCGCTTTCCACAATGAAATAAAACGCATTACAGCACTTTATCGCCTATTTAGGCTTATAGAATTATAGTCCAAAATAATCTTAAAGTTACATTGGCTACTTCAAAATATGACTGATATGCTTTCAATAGGCTAGAGCACCTGCACAGCGCACGATCAATTTATTTTGCCGACTTAGACAATAGCCTGCGTGACAAAATTGTATTCAAATTTGGGGCAGACTATCCAGATGTTCCGGGCAACGCTTGCGAATTAAACAAAACCCTAGTCTGTGTGTCTGAAGACAGACGAGCAACAAACAGTACACCATATATAAAATACTCGTTGACTGACTAATGACATGCAGCAGTTGTAGCCTAATTCTGATACAAAATGTAGCCTACACAGCGGATGTTCGAAAAGCACACATTCATTTTCCGATTCTGCCCCAAAATTATTTCACATCAGGCCACATTATCAAACCTTTATATCGGACCGCCATTAGCCTGAACAACAAACACCAACTCAAGAGAGAAAAAAAACAATTTGACTAAGTCAACAATAGTCAGGCAAAGTGAGTTTCTGATTGAGAGACGAATTAACAGTCTAGCGACTTATTGAATGTCTGTCTACAAACGGACGTCATTTTTTCGACAGCATTTTTTTTCCCTGCACCGGAATATCGATGTTTCAAAGAAGAACATAAAAATGGGGCAACATACCTCATACGCAGGTCCGCAAACAGAAATGTTATTTTCCAACACTCCACTGGTGCATTACTCTCCAACTGAGTTCGCGCGGGTGTAGTCGGTTATCTTCTACCTGCGAGCGGGACGAGCGGGGTCAAACGGATGCAACGCGTGCCCTGGAATGACCTGACGAAGCGAGTATGCGAGAAAGTCTGGGTTGACAAACTTCAACATGGACCCGGGAAAACGTACTGTAGCTACTGACAACTGCAGTGCTCGGATTAATCGCTATGGGGAATCAGAGAGTTTGTTTGAATCCCTGTCAACCAGGAACCAAACCAAGCCTCGCCCCTACTAGCCTACATCTCTGTGTCTGCTGCAAAAATTTACATAAAAACGTTTTCTTCTGATGATGTAGTGTAGTCTAAATTGAAAATATGCACATTCATACAGTTATTACTTTAACAATTTTGACTTCACTTACTCCCAAAATAATATTAGTGTGTGTGTTTTATTTCATAGCATCAGTATGCTCCTGTCCTCAACTACATACATGGCTCTACCACTGAATAAACAGTAGTAGGTTTAATGTCATTGATCCAATTTCTCTCTCTTGGACCTTGACCTGGTTGGAAGAATTAGTTAACCTTTGTGTGTCTGTGTCTGTGTGCGTATGCATGTGTGTGTGTTTGAATCGCATAGCATCAATGTGCTCCTCTCCTCAAATTGTAGGCTGCTATGTACATGGCTAGACCACTGAATAAACAGTAGTAGGTTTACTTGTAATGTCATTGATCCAATTTCTCTCTCTTGGACCTTGTCCTGGTTGGAAGAATCCCCCCAACTGTGAGGGGAATTAGAGGCAGAATCTATCATGGGCTACGTCCCAAATGGCAACCTATTTTGACCAGAACGGTTCTGGTCAGAAGTAGTGCAATACATTGGGAATATGATGCTATTTGGGATGGGCCATGGTGCTATAAAGAAACAATTGCAGAAAATCATGGCTGCTGTACCAACATAAACAACTTGCACTCAGCTGCCATCGCCAAGATAAATCCATTTTCCCTTTTTGGCTTCTTATAACGTGTTTCAACAGCACTAAACACCCCCTACAGTGAGGGGAAAAAGTATTTGATCCCCTGCTGATTTTGTATGTTTGCCCACAGACAAAGAAATGATCAGTCTATAATTTTAATGGTAGGTTTATTTGAACAGTGAGAGACAGAATAACAACAAAAAAATCCAGAAAAACGCATGTCAAAAATGTTATGAAATGATTAGCATTTTAATGAGGGAAATAAGTATTAATTGTACTCTGAGAATAAATAAAATAATCGCAGGCACACATACATTTTACACAAGTGTCAAAAACATCCTCTTATATTATATTCTAACGTATGCCTCATTGGGGCGGCAGGTACCTCATTGGGGCGGCAGGTTCATCTGACTCTGTACTGCCCCTGAACAAGGCAATTAACCCACTGTTCCTAGGCTGTCATTGAAAATAAGAATTTGTTCTTAACTGACTTGCCTAGTTAAATAAAGGTACACATTTTTAATGTGGTTATCAAACCATCACTCTAACAGTAGAAAATTACATTGACGCTGCTTAGCATTTGGCCATCAATCTTTCTGCTCTCAGTGGCATATATGTTTCGAAATGCTCTCGCTCACTCATTTATAAAAGCCTACTGTACAGCTACCCTGTCTACCTTCTCTAAACACGTAGTCCTTGCCTGGCTGTGGCTGTGCAGGACCCGAGCCAAGCACTAGGGAATACAGTAGTCTGCTCTATCTGCTGTGTTATGCATCAGTGACTTTTAGCATCAAAGATTCATGTCTTTGAACAGAATCTACATTCCTATATGTTTCTGAAAGGAAGGGCTCACCATTAATGTGCCTGAACTGAATGAACTTCATAATCCATTCCTTTCAGGAATTTCAATAGAGAGATGGTCACAAGGAGGGAGAGTAAATTAAGTGGTGTTTTATGGTGCGGGAAACTAGGAATATTGGAGAGAGCTCCCAAACAATCCCAAAGTTGTTTTGCTTTGGCCTGAGGAAAAGCATGAAGGCTCTCTTGAACTTCCTATTATGACATCCTTCAGTATTGGATAAATTCTTAGTCAACAGAAATAGTAACATTTAATTGTGTTTATTTTATTTAAACTGAATTAAACCAGAAAAGATCGTTGAGGTTGGAAACCTCCTTTCTCATATCCCACTTCTTTGTTAAAACTGCTAAAATAAATGGTCCTATAGAACTACAAAGCACCCCATATTTTTAGCAGTATACTGTTGGTTCTTGACCTCCGTAAAAACATAAACAAATAGTGGTTCGCCTGCTGTGTATATTGTGGTGCTGAAGACTCTCCAGCCATGCTAAGGAGGGCTACAGTAGCAGTTGTGCCCAGATTGCAGTGTGGACCCAGCAGACCTAGGTTCAAATATTATTTGAAATCAGACATGTGGGAGGATACAGCAGCAGAGAGAGAGAGGGAGGATCAGACTAAAGGAGGGACACAGGGAGAGAGCAGCGGACCAAACCACAGAAGGTCAAACCACATAACCTCTCACATCCACACAGAGAAAAAAGCCATTGGACAGCAACTGCATGCATGTATTCTGTCTGTCTGTGTCTGTCTGTCTGATGTTGGATACTGCAGTCAGTAGCCTATACCAATACATTTAATGACCTAATGACAGCGGTTGATATATTTTACTAGGGTAATAATTTCTTTATATGTCTCTATATAGCTTACTACCATGGTGACTTGAAAGTTCCATCTCGTCTTTTTTTGGAACCAAGCCTGAGTGGTAGAGAGGTCTAACTTTCCCCCTTTTTGTTATTTTAAACTGAAAAAAATTCAGAATAATATTGGAAATGTGATCCAACTCCTGTACTGTATGGGCCATGGTCAAAAGTAATGCCCTATATAGGGAATAGGGTGCCATTTGGGATTGGCTTTAGTGGATAAACCAAGAAGACCTATGATTGCAATCCAACTTGGACTTAGGTAACCTCTCTCATCCATAGAATGCTAGACGCTGCCCAGAACCATGCAGTTTATCAGGTGTGATGGAGTGCTGTTTTGTGAACTGATAAACTTCCCTCATTTATTCAGGTCACCACACAAAGAAATGCTGGTTTAAAAATAACACTGCGCTGGGTAAATAGTGGACAGAACACACTTAATAAAAACTTCTTACGGATCAAATCCCTTTAGCGGGATCGATTTGACAACAGTCAGTGAAAGTGCGGGCGCCAAATTCAAACAACAGAAATCTCATAATTAAAATTCCTCAAACATACAAGTATTATACACCATTTTAAAGATAAGCTTCTCGTTAGTTCAACCACAGTGTCCGATTTCAAAAAGGCTTTACAGCGAAAGCACACCAAACGATTATGTTAGGTCAGCACCAAGTCACAAAAAAACATACAGCTATTTTCCAGCCAAAGAGAGGAGTCACAAAAAGCATAAATAGAAATAAAATTAATCACTAACCTTTGATGATCATCAGATGGCACTCATAGGATGTCATGTTACACAATACATGTATGTTTTGCTCGATAAAGTTCATATTTATATCTAAAAATCTCAGTTTAAGTTGGCGCGTTATGTTCAGTAATGTTTTGCCTCCAAAACATCCGGTGATTTTGCAGAGATCCACATCAATTAACAGAAAAACTTATCATAAACTTTGATAAAATATACAAGTGTTATACACAGAATTAAAGATACACTTCTCCTTAATGCAACCGCTGTGTCAGATTTCAAAAAAGCTTCACGGCGAAAGCACACCTTGCAATAATCTGAGTACAGCGCTCAGACACCAAAACAAGCCATACAGATACCCACCATGTTGTGGAGTCAACAGAAGTCAGAAATAGCGTTATAAATATTCACTTACCTTTGATGATCTTCATCGGAATGCACTCCTAGGAATCCCAGTTCCACAATAAATCTTTGTTTTGTTCGATAAAGTTCTCTTTATGTCCAAATACCTCCATTTTGTTCGTGCGTTAGGTTCACTATTCCATATGCACAAGGTGCGCACGCAATAAGTCCAGACGAAAAGTCAAAGAAGTTATACTACAGTTTGTAGAAACATGTCAAACGATGTATAGAATCAATCTTTAGGATGTTTTTATCATAAATCTTCAATAATATTCCAACCGGACAATTCCTTTGTCTTTAGGAATGAAGAGGAACTCAGCTCGCTCCCAAGGCCCTGCGGGTGACTGAGCTCATGCCTTTCTGCCAGACACCTGATTCCAATAGCTCTTATTCTCTCCCCATTCAGAGTAGAAGCCTGAAACAACATTCTAAAGACTGTTGTCATCTAGTGGAAGCCTTAGGAAGTGCAATATGACCCCATTTACACTGTATATTGGATAGGCAATCACTTGAAAAACTACAAGCCTCAGATTTCCCACTTCCTGGTAGGATCTTTCTCAGGTTTTCGCCTGCCATATGAGTTCTGTTATACTCACATACATCATTCAAACAGTTTTAGAAACTTCAGAGTGTTTTCTATCAAAATCTACTAATGATATGCATATCTTAGCTTCTGGGCCTGAGTAGCAGGCAGTTTACTCTGGGCACGCTTTTCATCCGAACGTGAAAATACTGCCCCCTAGCCCAAAGAGGTTTTAAGGTTATTTTTAGTTGGGTTATTGAGCTATGATCCACCAGTTCGGATCAGAAGACTGGAGGCGTGGCTTAGTAGAGGTGTAGCTTTCAGATATTATTTTGGCCACCCGTGAGAGTAAATATCATTCCGGCAAATATGTTGTGTTTTATTGTCAACCCATCTTAAATGCGCACTGACACTTTGGTAGCTAAATTTTAATTTCTGGTGTAGAAACACAACATGATGAACATTGACATTTACTCTCACGGGTGACCAAAAATACCTATCTGTAAGCCACGCCCCAATAGGCTTCACCTTCTGAAAATAACCTATGTACTGTATTAAATTAAAAAAGACCCATCTGCTGTGTTAACCCAGCATGAAAGTAAATATAAACCCAACTGATGGTTAAATTAACCCATGTTTGGGTAATCTAAAGGCATGGCCTATTGAAGGCATGGCTTTCAGATAGTTATTTTTGGCCACCCATGAGAGTAAGTCTACCCATAGACTTTCAGTCATTAAGCTAACGCTAGTTAGCATTGGCTCGCGAAACTACCTCTAACTTCCTTTATAATGGACACAGAGACATAAAAACGAGTTCATCTGACTCTGGGGAAGTAGATAAAGGTCCCTTTAAGTTTGTACACTGCAAATTTAAAATTTCCTTCAATATTTGTGGACATTACATATTTTAATATGATACACTATATTACAAAAAATATGTAGACACCACTTCAAATTAGTGGATTTGGCTATTTCATGCTGACAGGTGTATAAAATTGAGCACACAGCCATGCAATCTCCATAGACAAACATTCACAGTAGAATGGTCTTACTGAAGAGCTCAGTGACTTTCAACGTGGCACTGTCATAAGATGCCACCTTTCCAA
This sequence comes from Salmo salar, assembly GCF_965601325.2. Lineage (NCBI taxonomy): Eukaryota > Metazoa > Chordata > Actinopteri > Salmoniformes > Salmonidae > Salmo > Salmo salar. Next base: position 22,926,695 of record NC_138317.1, read on the forward strand.
CATGTCAGTTCGTAACATTTCTGCCCTGCTGGAGCTGCCCCGCACAACTGTAAGTGCTGTTACTGTTAAATGGAAACTTCTAGGAGCGACAACGGCTCAGCCGTGAAGTGGTAGGCCACACAAGTTCACAGAATGGGACAGCCGAGTGCTAGCACCTGCAAAACACCAGTCTCAACGTCAACAGTGAAGAGGCGACTCCGGTGTTTTGCTGGTACTATTTAATGAAGCTGCGAGTTGAGGACTTGTGAGGCGTCTGTTTCTCAAACTAGACACTCTAATTTACTTGTCCTCTTGCGCAGTTGTGCACCAGGGCCTCCCACTCCTCTTTCTATTCTGGTTAGAGCCAGTTTGCTCTCTTCTGTGAAGGGAGTAGTAGACAGCGTTGTACGTGATCTTCAGTCTCCTGGCAATTTCTAGCATGGAAAAGCCTTCATTTCTCAGAACAGGAATAGACTGACAAGTTTCAGAAGAAAGTTCTTTGTTTCTGGTTATTTTGAGCCTGTAATCGAACCCACAAATGCTGATGCTCCAGATGCTCCAGATACTCAACTAGTCTAACGAAGGTCAGTTTTATTGTTTCTTTAATCAACACAAGTTTTCAGCTGTGCTAACATAATTGCAAAAGGGTTTTCTAATGATCAATTAGCCTTTTAAAATGATACATTTGGATTATCTAACACAACGTGCCATTGGAACACAGGAATGATGGTTGCTGATAATGGGCCTCTGTACACCTATGTAGATATTCCACAAAAAATCTGCCCTGTCCATCTACAATAATAATTTACAACATTAACAATGTTACACTGTCTTTCTAATAAATTTGATGTTATTTTAATGGACAAAAAAATAGCTTTTCTTTCAAAAACAAGGACATTTCTATGTGACCCCAAACTTTTGAACAGTAGTGTATATATACAGTGCCTTCAGAAAGTATTCAGACCCCTTGACTTTTCCCACATTTTGTTATGTTACAGCCTTATTCTAAAATTGATTTAAAAACACGTCTCATCAATCTACACACAACACCCCATAATCACAAAGCAAAAACAGGTTTTTAGAATTTTTTGCTAATTTATAAATATATATTTTTTAAATATCACATTTACATAAGTATTCTGACCCTTTACTCAGTACTTTGTTGAAGCGCCTTTGGCAAAGATTACAGCATCGAGTCTTCTTGGGTATGACACTACAAGCTTGGCACACCTGTATTTGAGTAGTTTCTCCCATTCTTCTCTGCATATCCTCTCAAGCTCTGTCAGGTTGGATGGGGAGCGTTGCTACACATCTATTTTCAGGTCTCTCCAGAGATGTTCGATCTGGTTCAAGTCCGGGCTCTGGCTGGGCCACTCAAGGACATTCAGAGACTTGTCCTGAAGCCACTCCTGCGTTTTCTTGGCTATGTGCTTAGGGTCATTGTCCTGTTGGAAGGAGAACCTTCGCCCCAGTCTGGAGAAGGTTTTCATCAAGGATCTTTCTGTACTTTGCTCCGTTCATCTTTGCCTCGATCTTACAAGTCTCCCAGTCCCTGCCGCTGAAAAACATCCCCACAGCATAATGCTGCCACCACCATGCTTCACCGTAAGGATGGTGTCAGGTTTCCTTCAGACGTGAGCCTTGGCATTCAGGTCAAAGAGTTCAATCTTGGTTTCATCAGACCAGAGAATCTTGTTTCTCATGGTCTGAGAGTCTTTAGGTGCCTTTTGGCAAACTCCAAGCGGGCTGTCATGTGCTTTTTACTGAGGAGTGGCTTCTGTCTGGCCACTCTACCATAAAGGCCTGATTGGTGGAGTGATGCAGAGATGGTTGTCCTTCTGGAAGGTTCTACCATCTCCACATTGGAACTCTAGAGCTCTGTCAGAGTGATCATCGAGATCTTGGTTACTTCCCTGACCAAAGGCCCTTCACCCCTGATTTCTCAGTTTGGCCAGTCTTCCAGCTCTAGGAAGACTCTTGGTCGTTCCAAACTTCTTCCATTTAAGAGTGATGGAGGCCACTGTTCTTGGGGACCTTGAATGCTACAGACATTTTTTGGTACCCTTCCCCAGATCTGTGCCTCGACACAATCTTGTCTCTGAGCTTTACGGTCAACTCCTGCAACCTCATGGCTTGGTTTTTGCTCTGACATGCATTGTCAACTGTGGGACTTTGTATAGACTGGTGTGTGCTTTTTCAAATCATGTCCAATCAATTGAATTTACCATAGGATGCATCTGAGCTCAGTTTCGAATCTCATAGCAAAGGGTCTGAATACTGATGTAAATAAGGTATTTTTGTTTTTTAGGGTGAATACATTTGCAAACATTTCTAAAAACCTGTTCTCACTTTGTTATTATGGTTGTATTGTGTGTAGATTGCTGAGGATTATTATTTATTTAATCAACTTTCCAATAAGGCTGTAATGTAACAAAATATGGAAAAAGTCAAGGGGTCTAAATACTTTCCGAAGGCACTGTATATATATATATGTACTGAACAAAAATATAAACGCAACATATAAACGTAGTGTTGGTCCCGTGTTTCATGAGCTGAAATAAAAAATCACAGACAATATTCCATGTGCACAAAAAGCTTTTTTCTCTCAAAATCAGTGTCAGTGCTCAACCTTAACATGTGTTGACAATACAACAGAACAGATTAACCGGAATGACATTTACCCTCACAGGTGGTTGAAAATAACTATCTGAAAGCCACGCTCCTACTAAGCCACACCTCCAGTCTTCAGATCTGACCTGGTGGATCATAACTCAATATGCCAGTGTCAACAACCCAATTTAGAGAAAACAATGGGTTGTTTGTGACCCAACAGTCTGGGTCAAAATAACCAAATGTGTGTTCTGTCCAATATTTACCCAATATATGCCCCTGAGTATTGTCCATAGAAATACAATGACTAAAATGGAAGCATTACTAGTATGTCCCGCTTTTTCTTCCTGGCATGTGTACACACAATATGGCTGCCGGTCCACCCATAACAGAACATTTACTTGAAAGGGAAGCTACGTTCCAATGTCCAAACATTGCTTTATTCTGTGGTATGCTAGTATGGATATTGGAACAGAGCCGGAATGCCGTTCTAGTACTTCTATTTCTATGGTGTTGTTGACTGCCTGAGGAGGAAGAGGCATGGAGGGATACAGGTAAACAGTCCAGGGTCTTAGAACTTGTTAATTAAACTCGTACCCCAGATGTCTCACTTCTGTTACTCCCTCATTGTTCTGTTGTTTCCCCTCTGTCCGATTTAGATATGTACCAGGATCTCTGGGACACATGGTATCCAACTCTTGTGAGCTGATCCAAGTGCAATGTGTGAGTTCCGGCCCTGTACTTGCCAAACCGGGGCGCAAACCCTCGGCAACAACAACACTTTGTACTCCCGAATACCTTGCCAAAACCATGGTCTTGGTTGGCCAAGGGTGACACTTTGTCAGATCTGCTACACTAGCACAATTCCTGACAGTCATTCACTCCATTTTGCCTTCTCACTTGTTGTCAATAAGGCTGATTCCATTACTAACTTTACTTCATAGTCTTCTTGGATGTCCTGGTCTCACATCTTTATATTAATGTTTTATTACCCATCAAGACAAGTACTAAATGGGAAATTCACAAGTAGCAGTAGTTGAGTCTTTGAGGCCCTGGGGGCCTTCATTACACACAGAGTGTCTACGAATCTAGACTCCCCACCCTTTCACCTCTTCACCAACATCTGTCTGCCTAACACAATGTGACAAGTTTGAGTTTGAGAGAGAAAGTAGAAGAAACATAAATTCTGCCTGCTGACAAAAACACCATCTCTCTACCCTGGAGTCCCCTGACTCCGGTCTAGAAGAGCTTTCCCCTTTGTGTGTGTGTGTGCAGATTTCAGTCAAAGTGCCATGCAGTAATGTGAAATACGAATAGGCTAATGTGCTGGGGTAGGGGACCTTGTGAACCCTGCCTCTGCCTGATCCACAGTCCCCCTATGAATTAAGGATGGGTGCTGCAGCAGCGGAGTACACACACACACACACACACTGAGTGCCCTCTCCCTCTGGCGACCACAACGTTGTCCTGGGAGCTGTTGCCCACAGTTAAAATCAACATGGAGGCTTCTAGACCAATTCACACAGACACGTGGCACACACACACACACAATCTGTCACGTTCGTCGTAAAGATGGGACCAAGGCGCAGCGGGAATGTGTTTGCTCCTCTTCTTATTTATTGAGAAGAAAACCAAAATAAACACTAAATACAAAAACAACGACGAGAAACAGTCCTGTTGGACACATAACTAAACACGGAACAACTACCCACAAAAATCCATGAAAAAACACCCTACTAAATAGGACCTTCAATTAGAGGAAACGAGAAACAGCTGCCTCCAATTGAAGGTCAAACCAATAAACTAAGCATAGAAATAGATAAACTAGACACAGACATAGAAATAGACTAACATAGAACATTACCCAACAAACCCCGAAACACATTAAACAAACACCCCCTGCCACGTCCTGACCAAACTACAATAACAAATAACCTCTTTACTGGTCAGGACGTGACACAATCAATAATGTACGGAGGCATTTTACAGTTCACTGTAAAGGGGAACGTAGATTAACTTGGGTGACCCTACAGGTAAATGGCATCATTACTATATATAATATAATGTTTGCACTTAAAAATGCTATTGCTCACATTACCATGCCACATTATAAGTACTGACACATGTCTACTGCACTGTAATTACATTGTATGTAACTACCATATAAATAAATTGTTATACAATATTGGAGTACTGTAGTTTTGATATGATTAAAGACTATAAGCAGAGGACACACCCAGTCTTTAGGGCCAACAGAGCTTTGTTTTCAACCCGGGTCAAGGCCTCTACAAACACGCACACACACACACACTCCAAGTGTAGTTGTGTTCTGATAAGTGGTCACAGTGTGAAGGAACTCAGAACACACAGGGCTGGCCGGTTGAAGATGAAGAACCAGATCCAGTTTTTCTCTGGATGTCAAAGTCCTCCTCTTTCTCCACTCTGCTCTCCAGACCAAAATCCCAATAGCTGTCCAGAGAGTTTCAACACACAAGCAGTCATTTCATCATTTCACACCGCCTGCTACACTATCACTAAGGACCCAGGAAGGGATCCTGGTTTCGACCACCATATTCAAGAAGTGATTAATAGGATGCTGCTGGTGGTCATGTGTGCGTGTGCGTTTGCGTTTGCGTGCATCCGTCCGTCAGTGTATGTGTGTGTGGTGTGTGTGGTGTGTGTGTGTGTGTGTGTGTGTGTGTGTGTGTGTGTGTGTGTGTGTGTGTGTGTGTGTGTGTGTGTGTGTGTGTGTGTGTGTGTGTGTGATGCTGGCATTTGCTTACAATGGTGAGATGTACTGTAGGAGGGACACTTTATAGCAGATTTATATGGCAATGTCTTGTCCTCCATCCCACAGGCATGTTGATAAGCTTGTATTGAGGATGTGAAGGCAGTTGCAAAACATTTGGTCCTGAAAGAGTAATGGTATTTTCAACTGTAATATTTAATTGGTAGGGTGCTTTCCAGGGCTTGAAATCCAGCTAAATTATGTAACACGCAACCATCTACTTCCATCTAGTGCTGATATACAAGTACTGCGTCTTCAGTACAACGTGCCTGTGGAATATATTCACAAATATTTTATACTGTATAACGCAAAACTACAATTTTTCTAGAACAATTTCTAGGACGGAACACAACGTATCTATGTCAAGTTCTAGAATTCCTAATGGGCCACTACTAACATAATAATTTAGATTTGACCTAATTGATGTCTTGAATGAAGTCGAATCCTTCCAGAGCTTGAGCTACATTACAGTAACAGCTGCATTTCCTGCTTTCCTGCAATTACATCATTTAGATAACCTGTACTGTCCTCAGTGACTATATTAGTCTCATTTCGTGGATGCACCATTTCATCACTAGAGGGAGTGCTGGTATTTCAAATGGATCCATCATCATCACAATATATCATTCCAACATGATGACCATGATGATTCTGTTATAACGCTATAGCTACCGTTTACAGGGACTGTCTGTCTGCTATTATCTTTCCTGTCTTATTGTTCTTCACTCTGCCCTGAGTTTGACCTCAGTAGTACCTTCCGTGTGTGTGTGTGTGTGTGTGTGTGTGTGTGTGTGTGTGTGTGTGTGTGTGTGTGTGTGTGTGTGTGTGTGTGTGTGTGTGTGTACTCACAGATGGATTGAACTGTCTCAGGAAGTCTCATGAACATAAATTCACCACTGTCTGCTGTCACAGATAAGAAATCATAGACCTAAAGTGCCACACACACACACACACACACACACACACACACACACACACACACACACACACACACTATGGTTGCTGAACATACAAAGTCCATCCATCTTCAATGAGAGGTGTTGTTCTCATCAAAAAACTTTTGAACAATATCATCAACTAAAGGCAGTGTCAGGTATGAGGGAACCCCCCCATAGGGACCAATGGAAAATATAGAAAAAACATTCCTGAATGAATGGGGATGGCTGACGGATGGATGAATGTGTATGTCTAGATGATGAGAATGAAAGATAAATGATACCTGCTTGGAGGGAATATTCCCAGTCAATGCCTTTAGCTTTTCTGATGAATTCTTCATTTTTTTGTAACTTATTTCAGTCCTAATCTCATGGGTTCAACAGTGGGCGGGTAAGACGGGGTGTGTGTGTGTGTGTGTGTGTGTGTGTGTGTGTGTGTGTGTGTGTGTGTGTGTGTGTGTGTGTGTGTGTGTGTGTGTGTGTGTGTGTGTGTGTGTGTGTGTGTGTGTGTGTGTGTGTGTGTGTGTGTGTGTGTGTGTGTGCGTGCATATATCGCATTCACTGAGAATGCGCGTAGGTCCAAGGATATTCACCTGACCTACTCTGTACAAGACACTGACCCAGTAGGTCTTTCTGCTGACTCCTTACCATACTGTACTGTAACTATGTGTCCATGTTTTATTTTCATTTTCTCACAGAGAGAAACCAGCAAGACTCCCATTAACGTCTCACTATTAGACAGCGCTGCCATCCGTCCATCTGTCAACTGAGGCGTGAAATGGGGAAGATAACTTTGGTGTGGTTCCCAGGAGGGGTATGTCTGTCCAGTCGTGCTGCACCATTCCAATCACAAACATAATTACAAAAGGTCTATTTGGAGGGAGAAGATTTCCCTCAGACAGCAGTGGTTTTGATAGATGTCTTCTGGTGCAGGTTTCCCCCCCACATGTTGTAAATATGAGTTTGAACACTTATCAGTCACTGTCAGGTCATCTGTTTTTTTTCTTACCACAGCATAAATTTATAAGATCATATCTTTTTTGATCCCTCTCAGAGTGTGAAGTCAGCACGCTAGCTCTAATGTCTTTCATGTTTCAGCTTGATGGGCATCTATGGCACACACACATACACACACACACACACACACACCACACACCACACACACACCACACACCACACACACACACACACACACACACACACACACACACACACACACACACACAGCAACAGAACTCTCACATTCACAGCCTACTTCTTGATTATTGCACTGAGCCAGTTCCTGCAGATACAGCAACGATGCTGAGGGTTATTTGACACCTGAGGAGATGCTCTCGGTTTAGACCCACCTCCTCCCTCTATAGACCGACTCTCTTCCCTGGTATATGGTTCATTCTGGGCCTTATCTATCCTAACTCTTGACCTCTAACCGCTGAATGATTTACCTTATCTTGTTCGCATTAATGTGTTTATCCAGGCTTACTGTTGTAAGACCATTATGGACCGTGGAAGTAAAACTCCTTTTCCTGTGTCTGTGTCTCTGAGGTGTACAGCGTAGTGTACAGAGGAGCCGCACAGTGGGCCGGTTGGCTAAATGATGACGATAAAGGCACAAGAACGAAGAACACACACACACACACACACACACACACACACACACACACACACACACACACACACACACACACACACACACACACACACACACACACACACACACACACACACACACACACACACTGCTATATGACTAAAGTGTAAATGTAAATTGGTCAATGGAGAGGCCAGGACCTAATGGCTGGAGGCTGCCAAAGAATCTGCACTCCAGATGAGTAATTATTGAGCTCAGATGAGAGGATAAACTGGTGGCTCATCCTGGCTTAGTGCGTGTAGTGGATACTGTAGTGGCTTAGTGAGTGTAATGGATACTGTAGTGGCTTAGTGAGTGTACATTTACATTACATTTAAGTCATTTAGCAGGCGACTTACAAAATGGTGCATTCACCTTATGATATCCAGTGGAGGGGGTTAGAAGGATTACTTTATCCTATCCTAGGTATTCCTTAAAGAGGTGGGGTTTCAGGTGTCTCCGGAAGGTGGTGATTGACTCCGCTGTCCTGGCGTCGTGAGGGACCTTGTTCCACCATTGGGGTGCCAGAGCAGCGAACAGTTTTGACTGGGCTGAGCGGGAACTGTGCTTCCTCAGAGGTAGGGGGGCCAGCAGGCCAGTGGTGGATGAACGCAGTGCCCTTGTTTGGGTATAGGGCCTGATCAGAGCCTGAAGGTATGGAGGTGCCGTTCCCTTCACAGCTCCGTAGGCAATCACCATGGTCTTGTAGCGGATGCGAGCTTCAACTGGAAGCCAGTGGAGAGAGCGGAGGAGCGGGGTGACGTGAGAGAACTTGGGAAGGTTGAACACCAGACGGGCTGCGGCGTTCTGGATGAGTTGTAGGGGTTTAATGGCACAGGCAGGGAGCCCAGCCAACAGCGAGTTGCAGTAATCCAGACGGGAGATGACAAGTGCCTGGATTAGGACCTGCGCCGCTTCCTGTGTGAGGCAGGGTCGTACTCTGCGAATGTTGTAGAGCATGAACCTACAGGATCGGGTCACCGCCTTGATGTTAGTGGAGAACGACAGGGTGTTGTCCAGGATCACGCCAAGGTTCTTAGCACTCTGGGAGGAGGACACAAGGGAGTTGTCAACCGTGATGGCGAGATCATGGAACGGGCAGTCCTTCCCCGGGAGGAAGAGCAGCTCCGTCTTGCCGAGGTTCAGCTTGAGCTGGTGATCCGTCATCCACACTGATATGTCTGCCAGACATGCAGAGATGCTATTCGCCACCTGGTTATCAGAAGGGGGAAAGGAGAAGATTAATTGTGTGTCGTCTGCATAGCAATGATAGGAGAGACCATGTGAGGATATGACAGAGCCAAGTGACTTGGTGTATAGCGAGAATAGGAGAGGGCCTAGAACAAAGCCCTGGGGGACACCAGTGGTGAGAGCGCATGGTGCGGAGACAGATTCTCGCCACGCCACCTGGTAGGAGCGACCTGTCAGGTAGGACGCAATCCAAGCGTGGGCCGCGCCGGAGATGCCCAACTCGGAGAGGGTGGAGAGGAGGATCTGATGGTTCACAGTATCAAAGGCAGCAGATAGGTCTAGAAGGATGAGAGCAGAGGAGAGAGAGTTAGCTTTAGCAGTGCGGAGAGCCTCCGTGACACAGAGAAGAGCAGTCTCAGTTGAAACCTGACTGATTAGGATCAAGAAGGTCATTCTGAGAGAGATAGCAGGAGAGCTGGCCAAGGACGACACGTTCAAGAGTTTTGGAGAGAAAAGAAAGAAGGGATACTGGTCTGTAGTTGTTGACATCGGAGGGATCGAGTGTAGGTTTTTTCAGAAGGGGTGCAACTCTCGCTCTCTTGAAGACGGAAGGGACGTAGCCAGTGGTCAAGGATGAGTTGATGAGCGAGGTGAGGAAGGGGAGAAGGTCTCCGGAAATGGTCTGGAGAAGAGAGGAGGGGATAGGGTCAAGTGGGCAGGTTGTTGGGCGGCCGGCCGTCACAAGACGCGAGATTTCATCTGGAGAGAGAGGGGAGAAAGAGGTCAAAGCACAGGGTAGGGCAGTGTGAGCAGGACCAGCGGTGTCGTTTGACTTAGCAAACGAGGATCGGATATCGTCAACCTTCTTTTCAAAATGGTTGACGAAGTCATCCGCAGAGAGGGAGGAGGGGGGGGGGGGAGGGGGAGGAGGATTCAGGAGGGAGGAGAAGGTAGCAAAGAGCTTCCTAGGGTTAGAGGCAGATGCTTGGAATTTAGAGTGGTAGAAAGTGGCTTTAGCAGCAGAGACAGAAGAGGAGAATGTAGAGAGGAGTGAGTGAAAGGATGCCAGGTCTGCAGGGAGGCGAGTTTTCCTCCATTTCCGCTCGGCTGCCCGGAGTCTTGTTCTGTGAGCTAGTGTAATGGATACTGTAGTAGCTTAGTGAGCGTAGTGGATACTGTAGTGGCTTAGTGAGTGTAATGGATACTGTAGTGGCTTAGTGAGTGTAGTGGATACTGTAGTGGCTTAGTGAGCGTAATGGATACTGAATGACTTAGTGAGTGTAATGGATACTGTAGTAGCTTAGTGAGCGTAGTGGATACTGTAGTGGCTTAGTGAGTGTAATGGATACTGTAGTGGCTTAGTGAGTGTAGTGGATACTGTAGTGGCTTAGTGAGCGTAATGGATACTTAGTGGCTTAGTGAGTGTAATGGATACTGTAGTAGCTTAGTGAGCGTAGTGGATACTGTAGTGGCTTAGTGAGTGTAGTGGATACTGTAGTGGCTTAGTGAGTGTAATGGATACTGTAGTGGCTTAGTGAGCGTAGTGGATACTGTAGTGGCTTAGTGAGTGTAGTGGATACTGTAGTGGCTTAGTGAGTGTAATGGATACTGTAGTGGCTTAGTGAGTGTAGTGGATACTGTAGTGGCTTAGTGAGTGTAAATCAAATCAAATCAAATTTATTTATATAGCCCTTCGTACATCAGCTGATATCTCAAAGTGCTGTACAGAAACCCAGCCTAAAACCCCAAACAGCAAGCAATGCATGTGAAAGAAGCACGGTGGCTAGGAAAAACTCCCTAGAAAGGCCAAAAACCTAGGAAGAAACCTAGAGAGGAACCAGGCTATGAGGGGTGGCCAGTCCTCTTCTGGCTGTGCCGGGTGGATATTATAACAGAACATGGTCAAGATGTTAAAATGTTCATAAATGACCAGCATGGTCAAATAATAATAATCATAGTAGTTGTCGAGGGTGCAACAAGCACGTCCGGTGAACAGGTCAGGGTTCCATAGCCGCAGGCAGAACAGTTGAAACTGGAGCAGCAGCACGGCCAGGTGGACTGGGGACAGCAAGGAGTCATCATGCCAGGTAGTCCTGAGGCATGGTCCTAAGGCTCAGGTCCTCCGAGAGAAAGAAAGAAAGAGAGAAAGAGAGAATTAGAGAGAGCATATTTAAATTCACACAGGACACCGGATAAGACAAGAGAAATATCCAGATGTAACAGACTGACTCTAGCCCCCCGACACATAAACTACTGCAGCATAAATACTGGAGGCTGAGAACGGAGGGATCAGGAGACACTGTGGCCCCATCCGATGAAACCCCCGGACAGGGCCAAACAGGCAGGATATAACCCCACCCACTTTGCCAAAGCACAGCCCCCACACCACTAGAGGGATGTCTCCAACCACCAACTTACCGTCCTAAGACAAGGCCGAGTATAGCCCACAAAGATCTCCGCCACGGCACAACCCAAGAGGGGGCGCCAACCCAGACAGGAAGACCACGTCAGTGACTCAGCCCACTCAAGTGACGCACCCCTCCCATGGACGGCATGGAAGAACACCAGTACGCCAGTGACTCAGTCCCTGTAATAGGGTTAGAGGCAGAGAATCCCAGTGGGGAGAGGGGAACCGGCAAGGCAGAGACAGCAAGGGCGGTTCGTTGCTCCAGCCTTTCCGTTCACCTTCACACCCCTGGGCCAGACTATACTTAATCATAGGACCTACTGAAGAGATAAGTCTTCAGTAAAGACTTAAAGGTTGAGACTGAGTCTGCGTCTCTCACATGGGTAGGCAGACCATTCCATAAAAATGGAGCTCTATAGGAGAAAGCCCTACCTCCAGCCGTTTGCTTAGAAATTCTAGGGACAATTAGGAGGCCTGCGTCTTGTGACCGTAGCGTACGTGTAGGTATGTACGGCAGGACCAAATCGGAAAGATATGTAGGAGCAAGCCCATGTAATGCTTTGTAGGTTAGCAGTAAAACCTTGAAATCAGCCCTTGCCTTAACAGGAAGCCAGTGTAGGGAGGCTAGCACTGGAGTAATATGATCAAATTTTTTGGTTCTAGTCAGGATTCTAGCAGCCGTATTTAGCATTAACTGAAGTTTATTTTGTGCTTTATCCGGGTAGCTGGAAAGTAGAGCATTGCAGTAGTCCAGCCTAGAAGTAACAAAAGCATGGATTAATTTTTCTGCGTCATTTTTGGACAGAAAGTTTCTGATTTTTGCAATGTTACGTAGATGGAAAAAAGCTGTCCTTGAAACAGTCTTGATATGTTCTTCAAAAGAGAGATCAGGGTCCAGAGTAACGCCGAGGTCCTTCACAGTTTTATTTGAGACGACTGTACAACCATCCAGATTAATTGTCAGATTCAACAGAAGATCTCTTTGTTTCTTGGGACCTAGAACAAGCATCTCTGTTTTGTCCGAGTTTAAAAGTAGAAAGTTTGCAGCCATCCACTTCTTTATGTCTGAAACACAGGCTTCTAGCGAGGGCAATTTTGGGGCTTCACCATGTTTCATTGAAATGTACAGCTGTGTGTCGTCCGCATAGCAGTGAAATTTAACATTATGTTTTCGAATGACATCCCCAAGAGGTAAAATATATAGTGAAAACAATAGTGGTCCTAAAACGGAACCTTGAGGAACACCGAAATTTACAATTGATTTGTCAGAGGACAAACCATTCACAGAGACAGACTGATATCTTTCCGACAAATAAGATCTAAACCAGGCCAGAACTTGTCCATGTAGACCAATTTGGGTTTCCAATCTCTCCAAAAGAATGTGGTGATCGATGGTATCAAAAGCGGCACTAAGATCTAGGAGCACGAGGACAGATGCAGAGCCTCGGTCTGACGTCATTAAATGGTCATTTACCACCTTCACAAGTGCAGTCTCAGTGCTACGATGGGGTCTAAAACCAGACTGAAGCATTTCGTATACATTGTTTGTCTTCGGGAAGGCAGTGAGTTGCTGTGCAACAGCTTTTTCTCACATTTTTGAGAGGAATGGAAGATTCGATATAGGCAGATAGTTTTTTATAATTTCTGGGTCAAGATTCGGCTTTTTCAAGAGAGGCTTTATTACTGCCACTTTTAGTGAGCTTGGTACACATCCGGTGGATAGAGAGCCGTTTATTATGTTCAACATAGGAGGGCCAAGCACAGGAAGCAGCTCTTTCAGTAGTTTAGTTGGAATAGGGTCCAGTATGCAGCTTGAGGGTTTGGAGGCCATGATTATTTTCATCATTGTGTCAAGAGATATAGTACTAAAACACTTTAGTATCTCCCTTGATCCTAGGTCCTGGCAGAGTTGTGCAGACTCAGGACAATGGAGCTTTGGAGGAATACCCAGATTTAAAGAGGAGTCCGTAATTTGCTTTCTAATGATCATGATCTTTTCCTCAAAGAAGTTCATAAATTTATTACTGCTGAAGTGAAAGCCATCCTCCATTTGCGAGTGCTGCTTTTTAGTTAGCTTTGCGACAGTATCAAAAAGACATTTCGGATTGTTCTTATTTTCCTCAATTAAGTTGGAAAAATAGGATGATCGAGCGGCAGTGAGGGCTCTTCGATACTGCACGGTACTGTCTTTCCAAGCTAGTCGGAAGACTTCCAGTTTGGTGTGGCGCCATTTCCGTTCCAATTTTCTGGAAGCTTGCTTCAGAGCTCGTGTATTTTCTGTATACCAGGGAGCTAGTTTCTTATGACAGATGTTTTTAATTTTTATTGGTGCAACTGCATCTAGGCTATTGCGCAAGGTTAAATTGAGTTCCTCGGTTAGGTGGTTAACTGATTTTTGTCCTCTGACGTCCTTGATCGAGGCACAGACACGGTCTCAATGGGGAAAGCTGAGCTGACTACGCTGACTGTGCTAGTGGCAGACTCCACTAAGCTGGCAGGCTGGCTAACAGCCTGCTGCCTGGCCTGCACCCTATTTCATTGTGGAGCTAGAGGAGTTAGAGCCCTGTCTATGTTCGTAGATAAGATGAGAGCACCCCTCCAGCTAGGATGGAGTCTGTCACTCCTCAACAGGCCAGGCTTGGTCCTGTTTGTGGGTGAGTCCCAGAAAGAGGGCCAATTATCTACAAATTCTATCTTATGGGAGGGGCAGAACACAGTTTTCAACCAGCGATTGAGTTGTGAGACTCTGCTGTAGAGCTCATCACTCCCCCTAAGTGTAGTGGATACTGTAGTGGCTTAGTGAGTGTAATGGATACTGTAGTGGCTTAGTGAGTGTAGTGGATACTGTAGTGGCTTAGTGAGTGTAGTGGATACTGTGGTGGCTTAGTGAGTGTAATGGATACTGTAGTGGCTTAGTGAGTGTAGTGGATACTGTAGTGGCTTAGTGAGTGTAATGGATACTGTAGTGGCTTAGTGAGTGTAGTGGATACTGTAGTGGCTTAGTGAGTGTAATGGATACTGTAGTGGCTTAGTGAGTGTAGTGGATACTGTAGTGGTTTAGTGAGTGTAGTGGATACTGTAGTGGCTTAGTGAGTGTAGTGGATACTGTAGTGGCTTAGTGAGTGTAGTGGATACTGTAGTGGCTTAGTGAGTGTAGTGGATACTGAATTGGCTTAGTGAGTGTAGTGGATACTGTAGTGGCTTAGTGAGTGTAGTGGATACTGTAGTGGCTTAGTGAGTGTAGTGGATACTGTAGTGGCTTAGTGAGTGTAGTGGATACTGTAGTGGCTTAGTGAGTGTAATGGATACTGTAGTGGCTTAGTGAGTGTAGTGGATACTGTAGTGGCTTAGTGAGTGTAGTGGATACTGTAGTGGCTTAGTGATGTAGTGGAAACTGTAGTGGAGGCATGCTATAATGGTAACTGTCTGCTCTGACTACCGTAGGAGAACAAGATATACTAAGAGGGTTTTTGTTAAGGAAAGCTTGTATGTACCAGAGACATCTTGCAGATTCTTTATTTCACACCTACACACACTTACACACACCTACATACACCTACATACACACACACACACACGCACACTCTTTAAGTACCACAGCAATGCAATGGGTCCCCTGTTGGATATTTGGATCAATATAGACGACACACACACACACACACACACACACACACACACACACACACACACACACACACACACACACACACACACACACACACACACTCTGGGTTGAAATATCACCTTGGTCTGCTCATCTGCATCCCCAAGCCTGTAATGAACCTGCACTGGTCCTGCTGCTGTGGTGTGTGTGTGTGTGACTGAGAGACTAACTGAGTGTCAGGGCTGTGTGAATAAAGCCACTCTGGTAATTGTCTGGTTCAGTTGTGAATGGGAAAGATATAGAGCAGTGAGTTGATATGGTGTCAAAGAGAGGAGTTCCCCCTCTTCTCTCTCTCTCCCTGTATCTCTCCATCTATATCTCTCCCTTTTCTCTCTCTTTCCCTCTATCGCTCTCCCTCCCTGCTCTCTCTCTCCCTTCATCGCTCTTCCTCCTCACTCTCTATCGCTTTCCCTTTTTTCCCTCTCTCCCCAGCAGGCCTCTCCCTCCATCGCTCTCTCTTTTCTCTGCCTGTCTGCAGAGGAGTCGAGAGACAATATCTATGTGAAGAAGAATAGACATTCAGCCCCGAGTGCTGCAGATAACATATTTTTCCACTGAATGAAGCAGGGTATGGAGTGGTGGGGGAGGAGGCTAGAGCGAGGAGGAGAGGGGGAACATTAACAAGATAATGAAACACGCTCCAATCTTTCAACTGGACTTCATAATAACGCCATAAGCTTTTTTGGATTGATGCTGTTACTGAGTAGGATTCCCAGGTTACTCCCCTCTGCTGCAGGGTTAACCCAAACTGAGAATAATATATTACTTTCTGCCCTGCCCTGAAGTAGTTGAGTACACTATACTGTCTAATTATCTTGGGGACAATGGCTTGTTGCCAGGAAGAAGTGTCTTGGTTCTGTAATTGAGTCAATGATTTATGCTCGTTAGACATGGATGGGCAAAGTTACTGAGGCATGAAATCAGTCTGGGCATCTCAAAATGGCCATCTTGGCAGAAAGATGAATGGCTTTTCTGATTCTGAAAAAGTTGGATAATGTGATAGACTCATTTGACTTGTGATGGCTAGACTATATGTAAAAGGAGAACAAAAGCAGATTTAGAACATTTCTGAGGTACACTTAGAAAAAAGTGTTCTAAAAGGGTTATTTGGCTTTCCCCTTAGGATAACTCTTTTTGGTTCCAGGTAGAACCATTTTACGTTCTAGATAGCACCTTTTTTCTATGTAAGCTAACTGCCATTTCATACACTGTGAAGATGAACCGTTCCTTTGCAAAGTTTTCTGACAAAAACGTAGAAATGACAGGTTTTCAGACCTATTCCTCTGTGTATCTTTTGGTCCATGGGTGTCCACAGAGGTCGGTGTTGGATAACCCTGCGCGTAAAAGTGTTTAAAAGTGTCAATAGCCTAACCTATTTTTGAATTGATGCGTTACATACTTTTAGAGCCTTTGATTTGACGGGGATTGAATAGACAGTTCGTAAGAGCCGAGCAACCTTTGTACGCTATGTCTGGCTGCTGATGCAAGGCATCAGGGAAAGGCGATGAGCGTGCGAACTAGTCATCTATATAAACGCCCGCGCCCCTAAATATTTACGTCTTAACCGTGTCAACTGAACAGGCGCTTAAATCATTAAACTGGAGTTTCCTGTCTACCACGCACAGCCTGACTCCAGACAACCTTGTGCACCTGCCCCTGACTCGGAGGAACTGCTGTCTCGCGCTCAACATCAGCAAACCGTCGATAGGTCGGTGCTCGCGCCACAAATCATAAGCACCGGTTACCTCGTGCTCTAGACGGTCGCTGAACCGTAGGAAGGGTCGTGCTTTCAGGCAAAGGTGAGACCGGAGGTGAACAACGCGCCAACTGACAAAAACAGCCTATTACCCGGAGAATAAATGATACTAGGATGACAGCTGTGGCGGAGGGCTGCCGGTAAGTTATTTAAAACGATGTCAAATGTGCCTCTAGCCTGTGTCAACGTTATATAGACTACTATGTTTCTACCAGAAATAGCCTTTGTGGACATAGCCCTATTGGTCGCATATACGCCCCCCCCCCCCCCCCCCCAAAGTGTCGTTAGAAGGTGAATTAAACCATTCTCTGAAGTTATTTACTGAGGTCATACTGTTTAACAACGTGTCAGGTGTGAAGATGATGTCTAAATATGCCCGTCGTGGAGATGTGTGTAGGTGGGTGCTCAGCCTGTCGTGTCCTTCCACACCCGTTGAAGGAAACTGCAGACTGAAGTAGGTCACAGTATGCTCTCGGAGGCTTTCTTTGATATACCTGATGATATCTGAGTTCCATAGTTGCTGCGTCTGGAATAGGCGTAAAGCCTATGCCTGGCTTGAGTCGAAGTAGGCTAGTCTGACATTTCTGTTGTTGTTGTTGTCGTTGACATCAGATGCAGTTGCTTAGTGTTGTCAGCAGTATGGATATTTTTGTTATGATACAGTTCGTTTTGTTGATGATGATGATGATGATGATGATGATGAGTAGACACAAAGTGTCTTCCAGTTCCTCAGCTGTATAGTTACAGTCATAAATGAAAGAGTAATGGTATGGTAATACAATGTTATAACATTCAATGCCTGGCTGACAGCTTCACTGCCTTCCTTTTTATATGAGTCCTGAGCTTTGGAAATCTCTATTTTAGATAAGCAGGCCAAGTGCTCCAATTAGGGCTCATTATTTGATCTGAGGAGCTTGTTAGATGTTTATCAATCAATCAGTCAAATTATTTATAAAGCCTTTCTTACATCAGCTGATGTCACAAAGTGCTGTAGAGAAACCCAGCCTAATACTGCATCCATATTATATAATACAACATGGATAAATGGATGTCAGAAAGATGAAAAAAAGATCATTTTTGAGGTACTCTTCTAGGTGCTTATCATCAAAGTGTATCTGCCTGTATAGAGGACGCAACAGTGTTAGAATCCCAGAAATAGAACACATGTGCGTCTCTGACCTGACACAGTTCAGAGAGATGTAAAGGCATCTTTGCAACAAGCATCTCTCCCTCTCACCCCCCTCTTTCTCTCACTCTCTCACCCTCACTCTCTCCCTCTCACCCCCCTCTTCCTCTCACCCCCCCTCTCTCCCTCTTTTTCTCAGTCTCTGTTGCTCTCCAGGTCTCTCTCTCACTCTCCCTCTCTCTTTCTTTCACCCCTCTCTCTTTCTTTCTCTCATTTCCCCCTCATTTCTCATCCCCCTGCCTGCCTGCTGGGTAAAAACTTCATTTGAGGCAGCAGCATTACTGTACCTGTATCAGACAGCCAGGCAGTCTCTTCCCTCTCTCCCTCTACTCTCTTCCTCCTGCAGGCTAGGCATGGCTTGGCACTAGCTGCTCTCCTTTTCAAAGCTCATTTCCAATGCCTTTCATGCCTGCTGCTGAAACCCTTTGATGTTTCTCGTACTCAAGCGGCACTGACCACGCTCTGCAATATGTTAATGCTCTGATTGATTTAGGAATATTTTAATTAACACGCTAAAATGTTAGGATATCTTTCTCAACTGCAGTGTTCTCAGAGTATTGTATTCTGTGGAGTACAACAGAATAAAAGTTCAGAACTTTGGGCTCAAAGAATGATGTGAAATTCCATTCAAGGAGCCCCATGGTGGAATTGTTATTAGAATTCATCCAACTTAGTTCTGAGAGCAAAGCAGATTGGAAACCTTGGCAGGTTGGTAATGAAGATATTGTTTATCTGTGATAATGATTAAGACTTGAGCCATGCAATATTAATGAGATGAAGAAGTATATCAAAGGAGTAAACCTTGTAGATGAAATAGACTGGAGTCCTCCCTAACATTATTAATGTTGTTCATTGTATCAGCAGTTCAATGGCAGCTTGCTTTTTTTATTCATTACTTTAATGTGTAGCCTTGTACCTTATTCAGAGCTTTGTAATATTTACATTCCTCTTTATTATTTATTATTTACATTATTCAAATAAATTCACACTGCATTTTTTATATTAGCGGTCGGGTGCATTTTTCAGACATTATGACTATATTAAAAAAAATGAAGGGAAGAAAAATGTGACATGTATAGATTCTTCATTTTTGTATTCACTCCATATCCTCAATGTTTCTCAAAGATACAAAGGATAAGAGAGTTATATATTGGTTATAATCTACTACAATACGCATTTTGTCATGTGATAACCAGGACCTGTCAGTAGGTGGCAAAGTGCTCTCAGGGATAAAAACTGATCCATCAAAAGTTCATGTTTTTCTTCATGACACTTTGTTAAAGGCACCTTTCATTTGTTACTCTGCTGCTATTTCTCTCTCTCGGTCTCTGTCTCTCTTTCTCTCCTCTCTCTCTCTCTCTCTCTCTCTCGCTCTCCCCTTTCTCTCTCTCTCTCTCTCGGTCTCTGTCTCTCTTTCTCTCTCCTCTCTCTCTCCTCTCTCTCTCTCTCTATCGGTCTCTGTCTCTCTTTCTCTCTCTTCTCTCTCTCCTCTCTCTCTCTCGGTCTCTGTCTCTCTTTCTCTCTCTTTCTCTCTCTCTCTCTATCGGTCTCTGTCTCTCTTTCTCTCTTTCTCTCTCTCTCTCTCTCTCTCGGTCTCTCTCTCTCTCTCTCTCTCTCTCTCTCTCTCTCTCTCTCTCTCTCTCTCTCTCTCTCTCTCTCTCTCTCTCTCTCTCTCTCTCTCTCGGTTTCTGTCTCTCTTTCTCTCTCCTCTCTCTCTCTCTCTCTCTTTTGGTCCCTGTCTCTCTTTCTCTCTCTCTCTCTCTCTCTCTCTCTCTCTCTCTCCGTCTCTCTCTCTTTGTCTCTGTCTCTCTTTCTCTCTCCTCTCTCTCCACTCTCTCTCTCTCTCTCTCTCTCTCTGTCTCTGTCTCTGTCTCTCTCTCTCTCTCTCTCTCTCTCTCTCTCTCTCTCTCTCTCTCTCTCGGTCTCTGTCTCTGTCTCTGTCTCTCTCTCTCTCTCCCTCTCTCTCGCTCTCTCTCTCTCTTTCTCTCTCCTCTCTCTCTCTCTCTCTCTCAGTCTCGTCTCTCTCTCCCCCCTCTTTCTCTCTCCCCTCTCTCTCTCTCTCTCTCTCTCTCTCTCTCTCTCTCTCTCTCTCTCTCTCTCCCTTTGTATCTCAGTCTCTGTCTCTCTCTCTCCCCCCTTTCTCTCTCTCCCCTTTCTTTCTCTCTCTCTCTCTCTCTCTCTCTCTCTCTCCTCTCTCACCACTGTCCCTCCCTTGACACTTTCTGACACTTTCGTTTTGTTCTGCAGCTTATGTGTTGCCTCTCCTCTGTTGTCTCTTTATGTTAACCTTTATACATACGCACGTGACTTAGACCTCATAAGGAATTTATGTCTCGTCTCTCACACACTACAAGCCAGGATTGTCAATGCACGAACACCAACTGTTTGTGTCCTTATCTGTAATATGTGTTTGCGTTTGACCTTATGTTCATTTGACCTTATTTTGTTGAACGGTGGATCTGTTGTTCACCCACAAACAGGGTTGGGTAGGTTACTTTCTAAATGTAATCCGTTACAGTTACTAGTTACCTGTTCAAAATTGTAATCAGTTACGTAACTTTTTGATTACCCAAACTCAGCTCTTTTAGATTACTTTCCCCTTAAGAGGTATTAGAAGAAGACAAAACTGTATGTTACCAATTGAACAACATCTACTGCAGGATAAATCAATGTTAAAGTTCACATAGCTGGCCATATATGGATATTACATTTTACTTTATGGGTTGATTATGTTGGCTTCTTCTAACCCATCACTTTCAACTACATATAATAACAAGATTAAATTCTATATTTACATTAAAAACCAAAGTCTATCAGATTCCAGTCATTCCAGTAAATGTTATACCCCTTGATCTTCAAGAATAGGACCCGGAAATATGGAAGTATAGATTAGCCAAATTGTTTACCTGAGCATAACCCCAAAACTAAGGATTTATTAGCCAGCTCTACTCTGTTGTTTATGATTTTGTTGTCGTGGAGGACTGATTGGGCTCATTGATTCGAGTTGAAAAATAAATGCTGCGCTCATGGAATGGCATGCTTTGAGCAGTACTGAAGAAAAAAAGCCCCACTTGTATTCCATAGGCTTGGATCCGCACTGTGCAGCTGTTGCAAGAGCGGCATTTTCGCTGGCTGTCCACTGGTTTCAAAAACAATGATTGATAGGCAGTTTAACCTCTTGGGGCTAGGTGGGACGCTAGCGTGCCACCCGTGGTGCACTCCATCAACAGCAGGTGCATTTCAAGAGCGGCAAATTTGAATCCAAATAAATGCCAAAATTCAAATTTTTCAAAAATACAACTATTTTACACCATTTGAAAGATAAACATCTCCTTAATCTAACCACGTTTTACGATTTCAAAAAGGTTTTACGGCGAAAGCATACATTTAGAGTATGTTAGGACAGTACATTTACAAGAGTTGTGTGTAATGTTTTGTCAAGTCAAAGACAGGGTCACCAAAACCATAAAACCAGCTAAAATGATGCACTAACCTTTTACAATCTCCATCAGATGACACTCCTAGGACATTATGTTAGACAATGCATGCATTTTTAGTTCTATCAAGTTCATATTTATATCCAAAAACAGCGTTTTACTATGGCATTGATGTTGAGGAAATCGTTTCCCTCCAATAACCGGCAGTCAAGTCAGCGTCACAAATTAAATAATTAAAATTAGAAAACATTGGTAAAATATTATATTGTCATTTAAAGAATTATAGATTTACATCTCTTGAACTCAATCAACTTGCCAGATTTAAAAATAACCTTACTGGGAAATCACACTTTGCAATAATCTGAGCACTGCGCCCAGAAAAATACGCGTTGCGATACAGACTAGACGTCATGTTGGGGAGATCTAAAATCGAAAATACTATGTAAATAATCCATTACCTTTGATTCTCTTCATCAGATGTCACTTCCAGGTATCACAGGTCCATAACGAATGTAGTTTTGTTCAAAAAAGCTCATCATTTATGTCCAAAAATCTCCGTCTCGTTAGCACATGATGTAAGCCAGCCGGACTTCTCGTCATGAACGAGGGGAAAAAATATATTTCCGTTCGTTCAAACATGTCAAACGTTGTATAGCATAAATCATTAGGGCCTTTTTTAACCAGAACATGAATAATATTCAAGGTGGACGAATGCATACTCTTTTATAACGTATTGGAACGAGGGTACCCAACATGAACACGCGCGCCAGGTGTCTAATGGGACATCATCGTTCCATGGCTCTTGTTCGGTCAGATCTCCCTCCAGAAGACTCAAAACACTTTGTAAAGGCTGGTGACATCTAGTGGAAGCAATAGGAAGTGCCAAAATATTCCTAAGCCCCTGTGTTTTTCAATGGGATAGGTTTAAAGTCAATACAACACATCAGGTATCCACTTCCTGTCAGAAAATGTCTCAGGGTTTTGCCTGCCAAATGAGTTCTGTTATACTCACAGACACCATTCAAACAGTTTTGGAAACTTTAGAGTGTTTTCTATCCATATATAATAAGTATATGCATATTCTAGTTACTGGGTAGGATTAGTAACCAGATTAAATCGGGTACATTTTTTTTATCCAGACGTGCAAATGCTGCCCCCTAGACCCAACAGGTTAAACTTCTTGAATTCAACCATTATTGGGTTCAAATACACATTTAGATTTGTGAACTGCCATCCACAACAACCATAATCTGTAAGGTGCAAATAGCTAAATGAGAGAGCAGCAGTGTGATTCACATCAAAGTGCTAAGTAGATATCAACAATAAGTGATATCCGTATCGCCGTAGACTCCACCACTGCTGTCATCCTTACCTCTAAGCGTTTATTCAAATTGGATCATCTTTGGATGCCGACAGCAGTCGCACCAGTGGAAGACATAGGTTGGACTGTAGCCTACAAAAACCTATTCCTGCTCTTTTCCCACGATCCATCAAACAGAAGTCTCTCACTTGTGCTCAGACAAGTATAATACTGGAAGGCACAATTTATAGTCCAATATTTAGGGGAAGTGGGATTTGGGGGCAAGTTTTTAAATTGTGCAGTAATTAGCAATCATGATAACAGTCTGGTAGCAGCAGTTGTGATGAGTGTGTAGCATGAATGTATATATGTGTGTGTGTGTGTGTGTGTGTGTGTGTGTGTGTGTGTGTGTGTGTGTGTGTGTGTGTGTGTGTGTGTGTGTGTGTGTGTGTGTGTGTGTGGGCGTGAGTGAGTGAGTGAGTGAGTGCATGTGTGCTAAGGTGCGGAGAATTAGCGCAGGTGGTCAGTCCAGTTCAAGTGTTCAGCAGTCTGATGGCTTGTAGTTAGAACCTGTCTCGGAACCTGTTGGTATCAGACCTCATGCCCCGTCTGCCCAACGGTAAGTGAGTGAACAGCTCGTGGCTGGGGTGTGCGGGGTCCTTGATGATGCTGCGGGCCTTCCTCAGGCACCATTTCAAGTATATGTCCTGGATGGTTGGGAACACGGTCCCAGTGATGTACTGGGCCGTCTTCACCACCCGCTGACGGGCTTTGCGGTCGTGGATGGAGCAATTCCCATACCAGGCAGTGATGCAAACGGTCAGGACACTCTCCATGGTGCAGCGGTAGTATTTGGGGAGGACCCGGGGTGGCATGCCTTAGGATGTCCGCCTTAGGATGTCCGCCTTAGGATGTCCGCCTTAGGATGTAGAGACACCTTTGCGCCCTCTTAACACGTGTGGTGGTGTTGTTGGTCCATGTCAAGTCCTCATGATGTGGACAGCGAGGAACTTAAAACTGCTGACTCTCTCTACTGCAGTCCGGTTGATATGGATCGGGGCATGTTCCCTCCTCTGCTTCCTGAAGTCAACAATCAACTCCTTTGTTTTGCTGATGTTGAGGGAAAGGTTGTTGTTCCTGGCACCACAATGCCAGTTCACTTACTGTAGGCTGACGTTATAACCTTGTTCTAAAATGGATTCAAAAATACACTCACAATACCCCATAATGACAAAGCGAAAGAAGGTTTTTAGAAATGTTTGCAAATTTATAAAAAAAAAAACAGAAAATACCTTATTTACATAGGTATTAAGACCCTTTGCTATGAGACTCGAACTTGAACTCAGGTGCATCCTGTTTCCATTGATCATCCTTGAGATGTTTCTACAACTTGATTGGAGTCCACCTGTGGTAAATTCAATTGTTTGGACATGATTTGGAAAGGCACACACCTGTCTATATAAGGTCCCACAGTTGACAGTGCATGTCAGAGCAAAAACCAAGCCATGAGATCGCAGGATTTGTCCATAGAGCTCAGAGACAGGATTCTGTCGAGACACAGATCTGGGGAAGGGTACCAAAAAATGTCTGCAGCATTGAAGGTCCCCAAGAACACAGTGGCCTCCATCATTCTTAAATGGAAGAAGTTTGGAACCCTAGAGCTCCTAGAGCTGGCCGCCCAGCCAAACTGAGCAATCGGGGGGAGAAGGGCCTTGGTCAGGGAGGTGACCAAGAACCCAATTGTCACTCTGACAGAGCTTCAGAGTTCCTCTGTGGAGATGGGGGAACCTTCCAGAAGGACAGCCATCTCTGCAGCACTCCACCAATCAGGCCTTTATGGTAGCGTGGCCAGACGGAAGCCACTCCTCAGTAAAAGGCACATGACAGCCCGCTTGGAGTTTGCCAAAAGGCACCTAAAGACTCTGAGACCATGAGGAACAAGATTCTCTGGTCTGATGAAACCAAGATTGAACTCTTTGGCATGAATGCCAAGCGTCATGTCTGGAGGAAACCTGGCACCATCCCTACGGTGAAGCATGGTGGTGGCAGCATCATGCTGTGGGGGTGTTTTTCAGCATCAGGGACTGGGAGACTAGTCAGGATCAGGGCAAAGATGAACAGAGCAAAGTACAGAGACAACGCAGGAGTGGCTTCGGGACAAGTCTCTGAATGTCCTTGAGTGGCCCAGCCAGAGCTCGTACTTGACCCCGATCAAACATCTGAAAATAGCTATGCAGCGATGCTCCCCATCCAACCTGACAGCATTTGAGAGAATCTACAGAGAAGAATGGGAGAAACTCCCCATATACAGGTGTGCCAAGCTTGTAGCGTCATACCCAAGAAGACTCAAGGCAGTAATCGCTGCCAAAGGTGCTTCAACAAAGTACTGAGTAAAGGGTCTGCATAATCATGTAAATGGGGTATTTATTGTGTGTAGATTGATGTAGATCGATAAGGGGAAAAAACAATTTAATCAATTTTAGAATAAGGCTGTAACGTAACAAAAAGTCAAGGGGTCTGAATACTTTCCGAATGCACTGTTGGTGTTCCTCTTGTCCAAATGTGTTACTGCCATGTGAATAGCAATGGAAATGGCATCTTCCATGGATCTGTTGGAGCAGTAGGCAAATTGTAATGGCTCCAGCGTGCCTGGCATGTTGGCCTTAATGTGGGCCATGACCAGCCTCTCGAAGCACTTCATCGAGTTGAGTGCGATGGGGCGATAGTCATTTGGGCATGTCACCTTTATTTCTTGGGCACTGGGACGATAGTGGTCTCCTTGAAGCTTGTGGGGACTACAGCCTGGGACAGGGACCGGATGAAGATGTCAGAGAAGACTCCTGCTAGCTGGTCAGCACACCCTCTGAGGATGGCCAGGGATGCCGTCTGGGCCGGCGAATTTGTGAGTATTCAGTCTTTTGAGAATTTTCCTCCCAGGGATGTTAGAATAATATGTTAATGTAACATTGTTTGCTGTCAGCCATGGGATTCGAACCGAGGGGAGAGGAGGGAAGGGGGGAGAAGATGAGGGGAGATGAGGGGGTAGGAGGGGAGAGGAGGGGGGAGGAGAGGAAATGAGAGGAGGGGGAGGGGAAGATAGGAGGGGGAGGAGAAAAGAGAACGAGAGAGAGAGAATACAGGGGAGAGGAGAGGGGGAGGGGAGGGGAGAGGATAGAATAGGAGAGGAGAGCTGGGGAGATGTTAGACAATGAGATGTCAAACATCAAAAGGTTTGAATTTAGATCTGTGATGGCTTCATCTCCGAACCTATTTCTGTCAGCAGAACGAAAGGAATAGACAAAAGCAATTTTTTATTATCTAGTTCTGTATCTTAGTTTCCTAAATTAATCCCTTGCCACCTCCTGTATAATGTAATATATTAAAATCATGAGGGGAAGCATCGTTAAATATGATTCAACTGAACATCTATGGAACATCTATAGATTTTACACTCCCAAGATATATTTGATTGTACATATGCTAATTCATCGCCTTAATTACAAATTTTACAAATACCAACGATACTGCAACAGACAGCAAAAGAACACTATAATTAAAATCGTAACGAGAAAGGAAAACCGAGTAAGATGAACCATGTAATATGGATAGTCAGTCAGTGAGTGAGTAGAGAGAGAGAGCAAGAGAGAGATGGATAGAGAGGGAGAGAGAAAGAGAGAGAGAGGGGAGACGATGAGAAAGAGAGGAGAGCAGATTAGAGCGAAGGCTTTGATGCCAGTCCCAGCTCTGGGATTCCTCCTGTGCCTTGAGGGGAAAACTCCCCTCCCCTCCTCCTCTCCTCCCTACACCCCCCACACAGCATCAATAATGAATGGAAGATATCTTGTTCAGTGGAATGCGGAACTGAGCTGGCATACTGATTTCTTTCTTTAACGTTGTCAGTGAGTGAACCTTATGTAAAAATTGCATCAGGGTTAGGGCTGTAGCGGTCACAAAATTGCGTTCATTCTGTGATTGTCAAGCAAATAACGGTAATTGACCGTTAATTAACATAAACACATTTAGCATTTCCTACAAGCCACTGATGCAGTCTAATAAATCCATGTAATATAGCCTACACCTTCACAATAAATCCATTATTTGTTTTAGACAAGTCTAGAGAAACATGATATGAAGAAAATGTAGTCTATTTCAGAAGAACAGAATAGCATACTCTGAGTTGTCCTTATGTTAGGCCCTGATCTGGCCATGCCATATAGCTGTGGGCTACACTAGTTCATTTAGCAGACAAGATTTTCTTAGAATTCCGTGGCATTATTTTATATTATTTTATAGTATGAAGAATACAATTGAACATAGCTGAATAAAATAGAAAGGATATTTTCTCTAAACGATTTGAGGGAGTGCACACATGCGGCTATTCTGTGTCAATCTACTTTCTCCCATAGTACAAAAGGTAACCTATTCTATTCTGTGTGAGAAATAAATATTCCAAACATAGTCTGGGACCGTTGTGGGATGTGATAGATCCCAAATGAATAGAACCTCTAGCATCAAAAAAAAGTTTTTACGTAATGAGGTTGAAGCAACAGATCAGAACGTTTAGCTTAAAATGTTGATAAACTAATAGGCTATTTCTTCACATTATAAGAGCAGCAATGCCCACACGGCATTAGGCTATAAGCACAAAGTGCATTTTTATGGTGAAAATGATCTTCCCAAACTTGAAACTCACGCGCTGCGTATGTATGCCAGTTAGACTCTACACCCCTTGTCAAGCGGATTAATGTTATTTGGCCACATTAGTTGTGATACAAACCTGATCAAAACATATAGGGCTATGGGCTAGGATACATGAGGTGTGCGAATATGATTAGAAAAAGTCGCAAAAAAAAGGCATTTTTTCTTGACTTACGCTGGGCATCATTCACAAGTGCTAATATATAATTCACAAGTGATAGGCTAATATTGTCACCCATCAGACCATTCTTGATTTAATCTTGTCTTTACATATACTAAATAATATATGTGTGACATTTGTTTTGATTTAGAATGGACCCTTATCCATGCACCTGTCTGGAAACAGGGGCAGGGTAAAAAATACATGTCATCAATGCACTTAAATAGCGAATGGAGGATGCTTTTCCTGTGGTTCATTTTCATGCCAGCCAGGTAGGCTATACTCCTGTTGTAAAGAGAAGCAATGTGCTTAATATTAGGAAAGTTGAGAAATAGATATAGAAGGCCTAGCTTATAGAAAACTGATGGGATCCTCCTATTTTTAATAGAGGCCATCACTCTGTTTTCTCACGCAATTACATAGCCTATAGAAATGTTTTGCAAGTTGAGCTCATGGCTCTCATGAAGTGTTTGATTAGATTTTCTGATTAATCATTCTGACATCAATGCAAATATTGAGGGACAATAGAGTGATGAGTACCAGGCAGTTAGCAAGTTTGGTAGGCTGTTAATGACCATCATCAGCATCAGAGCTTGGAGAAGCCTAATTACCATGACTAAACGGTCACGTGGAATTGGACTGCCTTCATGACTCGTGACCGCCGGTGTGGCGGTAATACGGTCACCGTAAAAGTCCTAATCAGGGTCTGTGTTTGCTTGGCTCGTTGGTTCGTGAGTGTTGCCAGTTTATGGAAATAGAAGTATAAGAGTGTGTTAAACACAAATAATGCATCTTCCGGCCTTGTTTTCTTTCTCCACATGTTTTTCTCGGATGTGTGTATTGTAGCAGCGTGTTGACTGTTTCAATTACGTAGTTATTATACTGTAATTACATAGTAGTTATCAGTGTAAGTACATCATTATTACCATAGCCCTTGCTGTGAAATGTAGTTTTTTTCAAGGTCTCTGAATCCTATTGAGACCTGGAGGTCTTTCAGCGTTGACTTCTAAATTATTATAATCGACTTTATTTTAAGCGCTTACTGATGACACAAACCCTCTTCTTCAGTTCAGAGTGTAGTCTACACTAAGCGATGTGGATGAATTAATCAAACATGTGAAGCATGTTTCTCACCTCTTTACAAAACCATCTATTAAACACTTATGACACGTTTCTCTGCATCTGAGGGGAGAAGAGAACCCAGAGTTAATTCAATGTGATGGTTATGTTAGACGTGGATCCACCACTGGCTCTTTCATGTTCTGCTACTGAGCTACACTCCCCCTCCTCCTGCCTTATAACTATTTTAACAGAGAGAAGAGAGAGAGAGTGAGGGTTGGGGGAAGGACAGAGAGAGAGAGAGAGAGAGAGAGAGTAAGAGAGAGAGAGATAGAGGGAGGGAGGGAAATAGAGAGAGAGAAAGAGCGACAGAGAGAAAGGAGAAGAGGTGTGCTGGGATTTCTCCGCTCAGCAGATGTTATTTGAAGGGCATGTTATTCTGCTTTAAATACAGTGTTCATTAGCAATGCAAATCATTTCCCATGCTCATCTGAATAATCCTCTGTTACCTAATGCTCTGGCATCGCCGCCACGTGCAACTGCGGTATGGGTACGGGCACATCACTGGTACTATAGCAAGAGAGCGCTCGATTCCTTCTTTCGCTCCCATCTCTCTCAGCCTTCACCAAGTCTGTCCTGTTCTGTTCAACAAGCATCTTTTGAGAGGATGAGGTTCTCTAACACTCTTTTCACACTATAGAGCCGACCCAAACTGTTTGGTTCTGGCTCAGCTATTCAAGCCATCACAGTACAGCTCTACTTGGCTTGGCTCAGTGGTGTGAAAAGGGTACACTCTTAGAAAAAAATATTCCAAAGGGGTTCTTCGGCTGTCCCCATAGGAGAACCCTTTTGGTTCCATGTAGAACCCTCTGTGGAAGGGTTCAAGATGGAACCAAAAGAGTTCTACCTGGAAGCATAAAGGGTTCATTAAAGGGTTTTCCTATGGGGACAGCTGAATAACCCTTTTAGGTTCTAGATAGCAATTATTTTCCTAAATGTTTCTCTCTCTCTTCAGTCTGTCCTGTTCAACATCTTTAAAGTTGATTTACCTTGCATGCACATTGATTTCGTCACATTTCACCGTTGTTGTGAGCACAGCATTCAGTCTGGTTTAACCAGGCTACAAGTTAATGGGACTGCAGTTGCAAATACAAGTGTGCTGCTTGATGTAGGAACAACTGACTCAACAAATCCATATTTGAATCCCCCTCGCCTAAGGCCATACATAGAAGGCAGAGAACCATCAATGGAGGAAAAGTAGAAAAAAAATAGTTTGGTTTACTTTTCATGTTGTGTAACTGTTTTGATGAGAGATACGGGATGTTTTTTTATAATCAAAGTTTACTCTCAGCAGCAACCAATAGCATGTGAGTATTTCGTTTTGTAACCATCAGTCTGTATTTATATGTATTTATATTAGTGCGCAAAATGTATGCTATCTGAGTCATGCATACAGTAGCCTATATCCGTCAGTGGTTTGATTAACACCAAGGGTTTACATGTAATACCTGTCACACAGAGGATGTGTGAGTGTGAGTTTGTCTGTGTGTTTATTTATTGTGTGTGTATTGTGTAAAGGGCAGATTTTCTGGCCTAACCCGTATGCTCAGAGTATTTGAGAATATATAGGCCTATATACAGCATATAGATGTAACTTTGCAAACCTGTTCAGATTGGTCACCCTCCTCTCTTCCTCATCCCTTCCTCCTGTCATCCTCCTCTGGGTGTGGAGGAAATTTGGATTCAGAGTTAGGCTAGTCTGATACTGCTGTTGGTGAGACATTCAGAGCAGTGGTGCAATACAGTACTTTAATTTGGAGACTTGCAAACTGAAGACCACAGCAAGAAATTACTACCACAAACCTCTCTCTCTCTCCTACTCCCCCATTTCTCTTTTTCTAGAGGTAATTACAGACCCTGTTCAAACAACATCCCTTCCCTTCCCCTACACACACACCCACATGCACACACACACACACACACACCCACATGCACACACACACACACACACACACACACACACACACACACACACACACACACACACACACACACACACACACACACACACACACACACACACACACACACACACACACACACACACACACACACACACACACACACACACACAATAACATGCTTCCTTTATTAACCATTATGTAGGCGGCCAGCCTTAATGAACCGTTAACAACACACTCATCCCACTCGCTCCTCACGCTCCAAAGGTGTTTTTCTCTCTTTGTGGAATAACTGTTTCTGTAGAGACCTAGGAGACCGTTAATTACGGCGGGTCTAAGTGAAGCTCAGAGTTCGAACTCCTCTCCTCTTCCTGCTTCATCCTTAGAACTTAGAACTCAATGTTTTCATAATAATTACTGTTACTTGAGATGTTGAGTATCACTTGCATGTCTTTCACTCTATAATGACAATCACTCTCACAACGAGGGAGTGCTTATTATGTTACCTTTGATTTCCAGTGGATTATATTTCAGTCAAACCAGTGGTTTTTCTCCCCAGTTTGCAATGTGTGTGTGTGTGTGTGTGTGTGTGTGTGTGTGTGTGTGTGTGTGTGTGTGTGTGTGTGTGTGTGTGTGTGTGTGTGTGTGTGTGTGTGTGTGTGTGTGTGTGTGTGTGTGTGTGTGTGTGTGTGTGTGTGTGTGTGTGTGTGTGTGTGTGTGTGTGAGAGACGTGTACATATGTGTGTGTGTACTGTTGCCTGCACATGTGTATGCGTTCTGTATGTGGGTTGTTGTGCGTGTTGAGAGTTTACCGGTGGCAGTATAAGTGGTGATTCACCTCTCTCTGAACTGCAGGAGTAGGTGGATGCCATTGAGGCTGTTGGTACATCCTCTTCTAGCCCGTGCCAAGCATTTGTACCCATCCACCATCCTCCACGACTGGCACCCAGCCCAGTACCCCCTCTTCTCTCCACTCACTCCCCAAAGAAGAGGGGGATGGAGAGAGAGAGAAAATCCTCTTCAGAGATAAATGAGCAGCCTTGTGCATGTGGAGCCAGATCCATTCAATGTGTTCCTGAAAATCTCCTCTTCATTCAGCCAGTCAATGAGGAAAAAAACTGGCTGAACATTGCCACTGTATCATCAAGCCATTCTGTGAGCTCTCCCACCCACCCACCCTCCTCTATCTCTCTCTCTCTCTCTCTCACTCTCATTCTCTGGCTTCTTCCTGTTCCCGCACCCGGCTGCTTCCTGTTGGACTTCCTGTATGGTCACATGGAAAGTTCCTGTCAGTCTGTGGAAGAAGGCCAGGGTTATGTTCATTAGGGAACACAATGGAAAACCTTTTAACACATTTGCAACAGAAAACATTTGTTTTTGTTTTTTTATCTGACAAGTTCAGGTGGTTCTTCCGTGTTTCAGTCTGATTTCTCCTGTTTGGTGCCTATTGAATATGACTCTGCTTAGCATCCGACACAACTGAGACAGACCAAACCAGTCTTAAATTAGTTCTCCTCAATCTTTACGCTGTCAAGTGAAATAGCTTGATTTTGAAAGGTCCAACCCAAAAACCTGAGCAAAACAAGTTTGCGCAAATATTAGCAAGCATTGTCGTTGATTAAATAAGAACCTGTGCAGCAGATATACACTTGCTACCTACATCCCATCAGCAAAACCCTCTCTCTAGTTCTGAGGATTGCTCCAGTTTCCTGGGAAAAGAGGAAAAAGGAGAGTGCCAGAGTCCTCCGTTCGGCTCGCAGAACTCTGGAATGTTAATTAGGCCTGGTCCCTCTAGTCTCTGGAAAGCCGGGGGAAGATTTTTAACATTCCAGATCATTCTGGCTCATTTTC
The DNA here is from genome assembly GCF_965601325.2 of Salmo salar. Lineage (NCBI taxonomy): Eukaryota > Metazoa > Chordata > Actinopteri > Salmoniformes > Salmonidae > Salmo > Salmo salar. The sequence continues at coordinate 22,959,307 of NC_138317.1, forward strand.
CGAGAACGGATGGGTTTGAATATGTGGGTGTTATATCACTCAGCAGGTCTGGTCAGTCACAGTTTCCGCTGTACGGCTGATTACAACTAACCCTTCCTTCTGGATTGAGCAGTAAATAGCAACATTCAAGAAGCACCAACCAACTCTGCATGATTTAACTGCTGACCAGATCAGCTGGCACAGTGGTCTCCATTGACATCCATTGATCTGTTGGAATTGACCTTGATGCTGAAACATCTTTGCTACAAACTGATAAACAGTTGATGCTGATACAAACCCTGGTTGAGGGTTATCATGGTCCCATCAGATTATACTGCTGTTGGTGACGACTGGCTAGGAACTGTCTGTGCAGGCTTCCTACTAGGGAGTTTGAGAAATTCCATGCTATTACTAGGGTCTGTAAAGCACAGGATCCCTCCATTTATCTTCAGCACAAATCAAGAATGACGAGGATTTTGCATGAACTCGTTAGTTAAAATTGGTGACAAATCAGTCAACGGGGTGGCTAGTTCAAAGCAGGTCCGTCCCCCTAACTGAGACTGAGACAGCGTTTAGTTTCCAGCTGGGTTGATATCAGACAGACGTCTGAAGACTGTGTCTGTCTCTAGCTGATGAAGGGGTTGGTCATTTGTTTGACTGTGACTCGTAAAGCTGATGTATATTTTCTCTTCTCAGAAGGGTTGCTGCGATGATCAAGCGTGTTAGGAATGACAGAACGAATCGCCTTTGAACATCAGGAGGGAAAAAAACATCAGAGTTTTCAAAATGTCAAACAATTTGTGGAGAGAGAGGGAGATTATTTATACAATCTTCAGTCGCTTCTATACAGTATGTGACCTGAATCACTCAACTTCCAAGTTAGATTTTATATTTAGTGCCACTCTGTTTAACTTGATGCTCATCAAAGCCAAGTAGATAAAGGAGGTTTTACCATAGTAGCTTGACCCTGAATAATAGTTTTATGGTTTTCCCATACATTAGTTTAAAAGTACAATATTTTCCTAATACTGCTGTGTAGCCAGAGCTATACAATAAAATGCAATTCAATGAGCTGTTCTCCCTTTCCCCTTCCAATCAGTAAAACGTGCTATCTAGAACCTGAAAGGGTTCTTCGGCTGTCCCCAGGTAGAACCGTTTTGAGTTCCATATAGAACCCTTTATATAGAGGATTCTACATGGAACCCAAAATAGTTCTATCTGGAACCAAAATGGGTTTTCCTATGGCGACAGCCGAAGAACCCTTTTGGAACTCTTTTTTCGAAGTGTAGACTGTTGTACTACTAAATCTGTCATTGTAGACTGCCTGTGATTATCTCCATCAGCTCTGCAGACTATAGCTTGTAGCACACACACACACACACACACACACACACACACACACACACACACACACACACACACACACACACACACACACACACACACACACACACACACACACACACACACACACACACACGGCAGGTAGGTGGGGCGGCAGGTAGCCTAGTGGTTAGGGCGTTGGGCCAGTAACCGCTAGCTGACAAGGTAAAAATCTGTCATTCTGCCCCTGAACAAGGCAGTTAACCCACTGTTCCTAGGCTGTCATTGTAAATAAGAATTTGTTCTTAACTGACTTGCCTAGTTAAATAAAATCAAAAATACACACACACTGCCTTTGACCAGGTTTCAGCATTCTAGTCAGGTCTGCAGGCCCTGAGCTCTATCTAAAACGTTACACAGATCATCAGGCTTGATCCTCTTTGATCTCCAGCTCTCAGCCTCACAACACATAGAGCAACTTCTCTTCTCATCACTGAAATCTATACTGGAGGCTTTGGACTCCACTACGTGTAGGAGGGGGAATCTCAGCAAAGGATACTCAGCTTTGAGAACTCTTTTAACACTGGGAGAGAGAGAGAGCTTTGAATGATGAGTCAAGAGCCGATGCACCCTGTGCTGTCAAAAGAATACAAATGACTTGTCTTATGTTGGCTCTGTGGAGATCTGCTCTTCGTGTGTATCATGCTGCTCTATGTAACCTACAGTATGTATACAGATCTACTATGTATTTATGGACACTTTGCATTTGCTTTGCTTTTGTCCTAAAGACACTTATCTGTCCTTGCTTTTGTCCAATATATTATGTACACTTACATGTGTAGCTGTCCTATGCTTTCAGTGGGTCAGTGCCGCGGAATAATGCCAGTGTAGCATCACTCAAAGAGGCCGACACACCTGTGCCCTTCTCCAGTGATCCTTTGAAGAAAATATGAGTACAAAGAGAGTGTGATGTGTGTGTTTGTGGGTGAATACATGCAATGTTCTTCTCAGAGGAATTCAGCAACAGAGAACGTCAAACCACCAAAGGTCAGGGTTACCCAGCCGCCTTGGAACAGGTTGCTTTGCTGTTGAATAAATGGTCCTCTGAACCTCTGCGGTGACTGTATGCTTCAGTGGGGACATGACATAAACATACCATTGTCTTATACTATAGGGGTATTGAAATGTAATAGTAATTGAATCATATTCATCTCCCGCACACACAGACGCTGCTGGGGGTGCACGTAGCTACACACACACACAAACACACACACACACACACACACACACACACACACACACACACACACACACACACACACACACACACACACACGCAAACACACACAGGCTCCCCCTCTTTCCTCTCTCCCTTTCCCTCCCTCTCTGCTGTACAGGGTGATGGATTGTGACCTTATGTTCCCCTTAGGCGTTGTCATTGTGCCATACCATGAAGGATGGACATGAGAACACAAACCAATGATCTTTTTCACATCCAGCAGTAAGCCTGAAGTGTGAATAATTGAATTTGTATTGAACCAAAGCTGTATTTGTCATACTTGGGCTGGCCGGGGCTGGGGCGCTCTTAGACTGCGTTCCAAATGGCACCCCATTCCCTATATAGTGCACTACCTTTGACCAGAGCCCTATGGGCCCTGCAGGAAATGTACTTGTAGTGTATGTTACAATAGCATAAAGAGATTTGGGAGACAGACGCAGGAATGCGTAACAGGGATTTTTATTAAGCCAAAATAACGGTGTGTCGTGTAAAGGCAGGGGGACAAAGACTAAACAAACATGTAACAAAAACACAGGGTAGAAACCCAAAACAAAAGAGCGAGCAGTACCTCAAATAAATAACACTAGCGCACAATGATTATCACACGGGACGAGACCCGTAATCATCTGGGCAATCCATAAGGGCACGAAAGCCCAAACACACAGCACAGGTAGTCACACGCACCAACGGACATAGTAACAATAATCGACCACCCAATGGAAACCAAAGGGCACACTTATACAAATACAATCAGTGGGAATAGGGGCCAGGTGTGCATAATGAAAGTTCCGGGGGGATCCGTGACAGTGTATTTTAGGTTTAAAAAGGCATCTGAAGTTTGAAATTTCCATTTTTATATTTCAGACTTCATTTTCCCTCAGGAAAGATTTATCAACCCCTACAAACATGTCCATTAATTATAATCTACATAATAATTTACATTTCCTTGTTCGGCAGGATTATTTTCCTGCTATAGCAAACTGGCTCAAATCCTCAATATCCTACATCTGTATATTATGTAGGGAATAGGGTGCCATTTGGGACGGAGCCTTTTACCCAGCATGCTCTGTGTTGTGGACTGTGGCAAATGGGTCCTTTGTCTGGTTCTTCTTATATTCTGCCTCTGCGTCTCAAAAGATACATTTTTGATGACAGGATGCCGCTAACAGGATGGCGCTAGCAGATGACGCTAGCAGGATGGCGCTAGCAGATGCCGCTAGCAGGATGGCGCTAGCAGATGCCGCTAGCAGGATGGCGCTAGCAGGATGCCACTAGCAGGATGGTGCTAGCAGATGACGCTAGCAGGATGGCGCTAGCAGATGACGCTAGCAGGATGCCGCTAGCAGGATGGCGCTAGCAGATGACGCTAGCAGGATGCCGCTAGCAGGATGGCGCTAGCAGATGACGCTAGCAGGATGCTTGCATTATAGGGCTGAAAAACAACTGTTACGACACAGTAACTTTTAGTCAGTGCATTGTATTACTACTAAAGGCAAATGAATAGCACAGTGCCCTCACCACTCTACATCTTGGCAAAGAGGGAAAAAGATTGAAGCAAAGCACACATATGGACATGGTTTTGTCAGGCTTATTCATTACTCTCTCTGCTTTGAATCTACCGGTTGATTATCTCTCAGAACATATATACCTTTTATTTATTATAGGTCTAATATTTAGTGTGTAAGTCATTTTGTATAGCTTACTGTTAAAAGGTTATTCTGGTCCATTCAACAGTGTGTTTTATCTATCTTTCATTAGTTCACTTTTTGTACCCTGTTACTGGATATTCATACGCGACTTTGAAAATACTGATAAAATATAAATATAAAAGGTAGGTATAGAACACCATGGTGCTGTCAGATAACTGTGACTGATAGCTGTGACCTCTGTGTGAGCGTTGTATGACATCCTATAAAAGGTAATTGTGATGAAAAACAGATCCAGGGACAGATGTTCTCTGTCTGTCCATCCATCCACTAAACCTAATAAACATGACCGCTCCATTCATTACTAGTACTCATTATGTAAGGAAAGGCACATTTACAGAGAAAAAAACATGTTGGATGAAGAGATAGACCACAGATGGACACAGTCAGTCAGTCGGTCCTCTGGAATCAAGAACTCTAGGGAAAACTGGTGGCGGCTGAACGAGACTATGGGCGTGTGTGTATCTGTGTGTGCACTATCCATAAAATCTCTCTTTTTATTTTTGTGTCCTTGTAGCCGACAGTCCCAGGAAGCGAAAGCCACAAACTCTCCATTTTGTCTCAACAGTGTAAAAGAGTTTCTGGATTTACAACTCCTTCAGTCCTTCTCTATATACATTGCCTTCGGAAAGTATTAAGACCCCTTGACTGTTTTCACATTTTGTTACAGTCTTACGTTACAGCCTTAATCTAAAATTAATTCAATTGTTTGTTTTCCTCATCAATCTACACACAATACCCCATAGTGACAAAGCAAAAACATAAATATATATTCTTAGCTAATTTGTAATAAAAATAAACTGAAATATCACATTTACATAAGCATTCAGACCCTTAACCTCTCTGGGCTAGGTGGGACGAAATCGTCCCACCTACGCAACAGCCAGTGTAATCCCGTGGCGCGATATTCAAATACCTTAGAAATGCTATTACTTCAATTTCTCAAACATACGACTATTTTACACCATTTTAAAGACAAGACTCTCGTTAATCTAACCACACTGTCCGATTTCAAAAAGGCTTTACAACGAAAGCAAAACATTAGATTATGTCAGCAGAGTACCCAGCCAGAAATAATCAGACACCCATTTTTCAAGCTAGCATATAATGTCACATAAACCCAAACCACAGCTAAATGCAGCACTAACCTTTGATGATCTTCATCAGATGACAATCCTAGGACATTATGTTATACAATACATGCATGTTTTGTTCAATCAAGTTCATATTTATATCAAAAACCAGCTTTTTACATTAGCATGTGACGTTCAGAACTAGCATACCCCCCGCAAACTTCCGGTGAATTTACTAAATTACTCACGATAAACGTTCACAAAAAAACATAACAATTATTTTAAGAATTATAGATACAGAACTCCTTTATGCACTCGCAATGTCCGATTTTAAAATAGCTTTTCGGTGAAAGCACATTTTGCAATATTCTGAGTAGATAGCCCGGCATCACAGGGCTAGCTATTTAGACACCCACCAAGTTTAGCCCTCACCAAAGTCAGATTTACTATAAGAAAAATGTTATTACCTTTGCTGTTCTTCGTCAGAATGCACTCCCAGGACTTCTACTTCAATAACAAATGTTGTTTTGGTTCAAAATAATCCATAGTTATATCGAAATAGCGGCGTTTTGTTCGTGCGTTCAAGACACTATCCGAAAGGGTAAAGAAGGGTGATGCGCCCGACGCGTTTCGTGACAAAAAAATTCTAAATATTCCATTACCGTACTTCGAAGCATGTCAACCACTGTTTAAAATCAATTTTTATGCAATTTTTCTCGTAAAAAAGCGATAATATTCCGACCGGGAAACCATGTTTTAGTACAAAGAGAGAGAAAATAAAAACATGGGGTCGCCTTGTGCACGCGCCTCAATCTCATTGTCCTCTGATAGACCACTTACCAAAGGCGCTAATGTTTTTCAGCCAGGGGCTGCCTCGACATCATTCAGCTTTTTCCCGGGTTCTGAGAGCCTATGGGAGCCGTAGGAAGTGTCACGTTACAGCAAAGATCCTAAGTTTACAATAAAAAGAGTCAAGAAGCCCAAGGAATGGTCAGAGGGCACTTCCTGTACAGAATCTTCTCAGGTTTTTGCCTGCCATATGAGTTCTGTTATACTCACAGACACCATTCAAACAGTTTTAGAAACTTTAGGGTGTTTTCTATCCAAAGCCAATAATTATATGCATATTCTAGTTTCTGGGCAGTAGTAATAACCAGATTAAATCGGGTACGTTTTTTATCCGGCCGTGCAAATACTGCCCCCTACCCTCAACAGGTTAACTCTGTACTTTGTTGAAGCACCTTTGGCAGCGACTACAGCCTTGAGTCTTCTTGGGTATTGGCACACCATGGCACACCTGTATTTGGGGAATTTCTCCCATTCTTCTCTGCAGATCCTCTCAACTCTGTCGGGTTGTATGGGGAGCGTTGTTGCACAGCTATTTTCTTGTCTCTTCAGAGATGTTTGGAAGTCCAGGCTCTGGCTGGGCCACTCAAGGACATTCAGAGACTTGTTTCCGAAGCCACTCCTGCGTTGTCTTGGCTGTGTGCTTAGGGTTGTTGTGCCGTTGGAAGGTGAACCTTTGCACCAGTCTGAGGTCCTGAGCGCTCTGGAGCATGTTTTCATCAAGGATCTCCTTGCTCTGTTCATCTTTCCCTTGATCCTGACTAATCCGTCAGTCCCTGCCGCTTGGCATTCAGGCCAAAGAGTTCAATCTTGGTTTCATCAGACCAGAGAATCTTGTTTCTCATGGTCTGAGAGTCTTTAGGTGCCTTTTGGCAAACTCCAAGCGGGCTGTCATGTGCCTTTTACTGAGGAGTGGCTTCTGTCTGGCCACTACCATAAAGGCCTGATTGGTGAAGTGGTGCAGAAATGGTTGTCCTTCTGGAAGGTTCTCCCATCTCCACAGAGGAACTCTGGAGCTCTGTCAGAGTGACCATCAGGTTGCTCCCGGCCACCTGTGGTTTTAAAGGGGAGGTACGTTCCACCACGTGTTGACACAGCTGGGGTTTTACTAGAGGAGCCAGGGTAGAGTAGGGGACACAGGTTTGTGACGACTGGGGTTCAAGCGAATGAACCTGTCACATTAGGGTTTGAAGAGTTAAAGGACAAGGTTTGCGTTCATCCCACAGCCCTACTAGTTCCCCCCCCCCCGAAAATGAAACCAACTAATAGTGATTACAAATTTAGTTCAGTTCAATAGGGCGTGTAGGCCTACTTACTGGTTCTTATTACAACAATGATAGTCCCACAACAAGCCAGACTCGAACTCTACTGATCGCATGCAAGTCGGACCAAACAAGACTACAGTGATGATGATTTTGGATGTTAAGCTACATGTTCATCATCAGGGTAGGCCTACGTTTTTGTTGGGAAGTGTAGTTCCATAAAATCAATCAGATATCCCATCCTCTCTGACTTATTGGCCCTTACAACTACATCCACCGCTGAATACAAGACTTAGACATGGATTATACCTCTCTATCACTCATGTTATGGTGTCTGAGATCACATTGGATATCTCCCGAATAGCACCCTATTCCCTTTATAATGCACTACTTATAACCAGGGTCCATAGGGAATAGGGTGCCATTTGGGAAGCAGCCATTGAATAAATCACAACACACTGAGGGTTGGCAGTTCTGGTTTGACATGACTACTACATTCTATTGCCCCACCAGAGGCAGTTAAGTTTAATTGCCCACCCATGAGTGTCTCTGTTAGCAGCTTAGTGATTTGAGAAAGCAGCTTGGTAGGGTTTTGTTTGGTTGTGACCCCTGAGCTAGCTCAAGGTCAACCCTTGGTATGCCCTTTGTGCACCTTTTGGACATACAACTCTTTCAAGAAGTCAGTGCTTGTATTTACTTTCTGTTATTCAAATAAAACATGTTACTTGGCATGTGACTGCAAAAGGCCTTGAGGCCTATCCTTTAGATCTTAGCTGCAGTACAACCAGACAGTTCTACCCAGAGTTTCTCTGTGTGTGTGTTTGTGTGTGTGTGTGTGTGTGTGTGTGTGTGTGTGTGTGTGTGTGTGTGTGATTATGGGTGTGCGCGAGTCGGTGCGTGTGTTTTGTGTGTGTGTGTGTGTGTGTGTGTGTGTGAGGAGGTAGCTATCACTCACACCAAGCAGTTATACTTCTGTAATCGCTCAATTTCATATTTTCAATTCTAAATGTCTCACATGGATATTTATTTTGTACTCTGCAATTATTATATATATTTTTTCGTTAGGTAAATGATTAACAGATGTTGTAGTTAGGGATATATACTTTTTTCTGCTGTATTATTGACTGTATGTTTGTTTATTCCATGTGTAACTCTGTGTTGTTGTATGTGTCGAACTGCTTTGGTTTATCTTGGCCAGGTCGCAATTGTAAATGAGAACTTGTTCTCAACTTGCCTACCTGGTTAAATAAAGGTGAAATAAATAAATAAAATTATTAAACCTATTTATTTCACTTACTTGCTGTACTTGTCACGTCCTGACCAGTAAAAGGGGTTATTTGTTATTGTAGTTTGGTCAGGGCGTGGCAGGGGGTGTTTGTTTTGTGTGGTTCGGGTTTTTTGGTTTATGTTCTACATTTTCTATTTCTATGTGTTTATCTAGTTTTTCTATTTCTATGTTGGGGTTTTGGTAGGACCTCCAATTAGAGGCAGCTGGTTGTCGTTGCCTCTAATTGGAGGCCATATTTAGTTGGGGTTTGTTTCACTTGTGTTTTGTGGGTGGTTGTTTCCAGTATAGTCCGTGCACCTTATTGGACCGTGTTCGTCGTTTGTTTTGTTTAAGTGTTTTTCCTTCAATAAAGAAGAAGATGATAAATATACCAGCTGCATTTTGGTCCACTCCTTACGACGCCCGTGACAGTGCTGTTTCGTTCATTTGTTCAGTCGTTTCATTCTCAACCAGGATTTCATCATACATGTCAAGCAGTGAAGTTTCGAATCAAATCAAATTTTATTTGTCACATGCGCCGAATACAACAGAAGTATAATTGCTTAGTGTGAGCAATAGCTACCTCCTCACACACACAACACACACACCGACTCACGTACACCCCTAACACACACACACACACACACACACACACACACACACACACACACACACACACACACACACACACACACACACACACACACACACACACACACACACACACACAGAGAGAGATACTCTGGGAAGAATTGTCTTACAGTGAAATGCTTAATTACATGCCCTTAACCAATAATGCTTTAAGAAGTTAAGAAAAAAAAAAGTAGAAAATAAAATATCAAACAGCAGCAGTAAAATAACAATAACGAGGCTATATACAGGGGGTACTGGTACAGAGTCAATGTGCATGGTCACTGGTTAGTCGAGGTAATTGAGGTAATATGTACAGTTGAAGTGGGAAGTTTACATACACTTAGGTTGGAGTCATTAAAACTCGTTTTTCAACCACTCCACACATTTCTTGTTAACAAACTATAGTTTTGGCAAGTCGGTTAGGACATCTACTTTGTGCATGACACAAGTAATTTTTCCAACAATTGTTTACAGACAGATTATTTCACTTATAATTCACTGTATCACAATTCCAGTGGGTCAGAAGTTTACATACACTAAGTTGACTGTGCCTTTAAACAGCTTGGAAAATTCCAGAAAAGGATGTCATGGCTTCAGAAGCTTCTGATAAGCTAATTGACATAATTTGAGTCAGTTGAAGGTGTACCTGTGGATGTATTTCAAGGCCTACCTTCAAACTCAGTGCCTCTTTGCTTGACATCATGGTGAAGGATTAGAATTGATTATAGGGGTCTTCTAAAGACCCCCACCATTGACTTTGTTGTTATTAATTTGCTTACGTGCCATTGTACTTATACTCACTGTATAGCTGAATAATGAGGCCTCTCTGTGTCTAGCTCTCTGCCAAAACCCGCAGCTGTGAGAAAAGGTGAGAAAAGGGACTGAGGGTGATAGCGAGACACAGAGAGACAGCGTCTGTTTTTCTCTGAAACAAGGACGGATTTGCATACCGCTGAGACAGGTTCTCAAAAACTTTGTGTTAAGAATAACGTATTCTTTTAGCTGCATATGCAGGTTTTGGACATAGGATATCACACCATAAGGTGTGATCTTGGGTATATAAGATCCTGTCTTTCTTTTGTTTGGGGCAGAACTCAGGAGAGACATCAGTTGTATGTCTGATGTTTGATTGTTGACTTCTGTCTACAGCTGTATTTTGATTAAAATTGTTATGATTCATAAGTGCACATTTTGAGTGTTCCTTATTTGTTAAGTAAATAACAGAGCCCAGAAAAGTGGAACCAACAATGGGGTAATCAAAAGAAATTAGCCAAGACCTCAGAAATGTTTTTTAGACCTCCACAAGTCTCGTTCATCCTTGGGAGCAAATTCCAAATGCCTGAAGGTACCACGTTCATCTGTACAAACAATAGTACGCAAGTATAAACACCATGGGACCACGCAGCCATCATACCACTCAGGAAGGAGACGCGTTCTGTCTCCTAGAGATGAACGGACTTTGGTGCGAAAAGTGCAAATCCATCCCAGAACAACAACAAAGGACCTTGTGAAGATGCTGGAGGAAAAGGGTACAAAAGTATCTATATCCACAGTAAAACAAGTCCTATATCAACATAACCTGAAAGGCGGCTCCGCAAGTAAGAAGCCACTGCTCCAAAACCGCCATAAAAAAAGCACATGGGATGAAGATCGTACTTTTTGGAGAAATGTCCTCTGGTCTGATGAAACAAAAATATAACTGTTTGGCCATAATGACCATCGTTATGTTTGGAGGAAAAATGGGGAAGCTTGCAAGCTGAAGAACACCATCCCAACCGTGAAGCACGAGGGTGGCAGCATCATGTGGGGGTGCTTTGCTGCAGGAGGGACTGGTGCACTTCACAAAATAGATGGCATCATGAGGGAGGAAAATTATGTGGATATATTAAAGCAACATCTCAAGACATCAGTCAGGAAGTTCAATCTTGGTCGCGAATGGGTCTTCCAAATGGACAATGACCCCAAGCATACTTCCAAAGTTGTGGCAAAATGGCTTAAGGACAACAAAGTCAAGGTATTGGAGTGGTCATCACTTAGCCCTGACCTCAATCCCATCTAAAATTTGTGGGCAGAACTGAAAAAGTATGTGCGAGCAAGGAGGTCTACAAATCTGACTCAGTTACACCAGCTCTGTCAGGAGGAATGGGCCAAAATTCACCCAACTTATTGTGGGAAGCTTGTGGAAGGCTACCCAAAACGTTTGACCCAAGTTAAAGAATTTAATGGCAATGCTACCAAATACTATTTGAGTGTATGTAAACTTCTGACCCACTGGGAATGTGATGAAAGAAATAAAAGCTGAAATAAATCATCCTCTCAACTATTATTTTGACATTTCACATTCTTAAAATAAAGTGGTGATCCTATCTGACCTAAGACAGGAAATTTTACTAGGATTAAATGTCAGCAATTGTGAAAAACTGAGTTTAAATGTATTTGGCTAAGGTGTATGTAAACTTTCGGCTTCAACTGTACATGTAGGTAGAGTTAAAGTGTCTATGCATAGATTATAAACAGAGTGTAGCAGCAGCGTAAAAGAGGAGTCTGGGTAGCCCTTTGATTAGCTGTTCATGAGTCTTATGGCTTGGGGGTAAAAGCTGTTAAGAAGCCTTTTGGACCTCGACTTGACGCTCCAGTACCGCTTGCCATGCGGTAGCAGAGAGAACAGTCTATGACTAGGGCAGCTGGAGTCTTTGACAATTTCTAAGGCTTTCCTCTGACACCGCCTTATATAGAGGTCCTCAATGGCTGGAAGCTTGGCCCCAGTGATGTACTGGGCCGTATGCACTACCATCTGTATTGCCTTGCGATCGGAGGCCAAGCAGTTGCCATACCAGGCAGTGATGCAACCAGTCAGGATGCTCTCGATGGTGCAGCTGTAGAACCTTTTGAGGATATGAGGGGGAATAGGCATTGTCGTGCCCTCTTCACAACTGTCTAAGTGTGTTTTCCCCATGTTAGTTTGTTGGTGATGTGGACACCAAGGAACTTGAAGCTCTCAACCTGTTCCACTACAGCCCCATTGATGAGAAATGGGGCGTGCTCGGTCCTCCTTTTCCTGTAGTCCACAATCATCTCCTTTGTCTTGATCACATTGAGGGAGAGGTTGTTGTCCTGGCACCACACGACCAGGTCTCTGACTTCCCCCTATAGGCTGTTTCATCGTTGTCGGTGATCAGGCCTACCACTGTTGTGTCATCGGCAAACTTGAGCTTTGAGGGCACTATGGTGTTGAACGCTGAGCTGTACTCAATGAATAGCATTCTCACATAGGTGTTCCTTTTGTCCAGGTGTGAAAGGGCAGTGTGGAGTGCAATAGAGATTGCATCATCTGTGGACCTGTTGGGGCGGTCTGAAAAATGGAGTGGGTTTAGGGTTTCTGGGATAATGGTGTTGATGTGAGCCATGACCAGCCTTTCAAAGCACTTCATGGCTACAGACGTGAGTGCTATGGGTCGGTAGTCATTTAGGCAGGTTACCTTAGTGTTCATCGGCACAGGGACTATGGTGGCCTGCTTGAAACATGTTGGTATTACAGACTCAGTCAGGGACAGGTTGAAAATGTCAGTGAAGACACTTGCCAGTTGGTCAGCGCATGCTCGGAGTACACGCCCTGGTAATCCGTCTGGCCCTGCGGCCTTGTGAATGTTGACCTGTTTAACCTCTCTGGGCCAGTGGGATGTTTGCGTTCCACCCTAGTCAACAGCCAGTGGAATCGCGTGGCGCGAAATACAAATACCTCAAAAATGCTATAACTTCAATTTCTCAAACATATGACTATTTTACACCATTTGAAAGATAAGACTCTCGTAAATCCAACCACGTTGTCCGATTTCAAAAAGGCTTTACAGCGAAAGCAAAACATTAGATTATGTCAGGAGAGTACCCTGTCAAAAATAATCACACAGCCATTTTCAAAGCAAGCATATATGTCACAAAAACCAAAACCACAGCTAAATGCAGCACTAACCTTTGATGATCTTCATCAGATGACACTCCTAGGACATTATGTTATAGAATACATGCATGTTTTGTTCAAACAAGTTCATATTTATATCAAAAACCAGCTTTTTACATTAGCATGTGATGTTCAGAACTAGCATACCCACCGAAAAACTTCCGGTGAATTTACTAAATTACTCATGATAAACGTTGACAAAATACGTAACAATTATTTTAAGAATTATAGATACAGAACTCCTTTATGCAAACGCTATGTCAGATTTTAAAATAGCTTTTCGGCGAAAGCACATTTTGCAATATTCTGAGATCATAGCTCGGCCATCACAGGCTAGCTAATTTGACACCAACCAAGTTTGGGGCAACCTAAACTCAGAATTACTATTAGAAAAATTGGATTACCTTTGCTGTTCTTCGTCAGAATGCACTCCCAGGACTTCTACTTCAACAACAAATGTTGTTTTGGTTCCAAATAATCCATAGTTATATCCAAATAGCTCCGTTTTGTTCGTGCGTTCAGGTCACTCTCCGAAGGGTAACGCGCGAGCGCATTTCGTGACAATTTCTTTTCAAAATATTACATTACCGTACTTAGAAGCATGTCAAACGCTGTTTAAAATCAATTTTTATGCTATTTTTCTCGTAAAATAGCGATTATATTCCAACCGGACAACGTTGCATTCATTCAAAGACTGAAAGAAAAAAATTGAGAAGTCTCGTGAACGCGCATCTCAGTCTCACTGTCCCCAGGCAGGCCACTTACAAACTCTGCTGCTGTACTTTGCCCAGAGACAGGAGACACGTCATTCCGCTTTCTGAACGCTTTAGAGAGCCAATGGAAGCCTTAGAAAGTCCCACGTAACAGCACAGATGCTGCAATGTCGATAGAGATGCAACAGAAGGAGAACAAATTGTCAGACAGGGCACTTCCTGCATGGAATCTTCTCAGGTTTTGGCCTGCCATATGAGTTGTGTTATACTCACAGACACCATTCAAACAGTTTTAGAAACTTTAGTGTTTTCTATCCAAATCTACTAATTATATGCATATTCTCATTTCTGGGCAAGAGTAGTAACCAGTGTAAATCGGGTACGTTTTTTATCCGGCCGTGAAAATACTGCCCCCTAGCCCCAACAGGTTAAAGGTCTTACTCACATCGGCTACGGAGATCGTGATCACACAGTCATCTTGAACAGCTAGTGCTCTCATGCATGTTTCAGTGTTACTTGCCTCGATGCGAGCATAGAAGTAGTTTAGCTAGTCTGGTAGGTTCGTGTCACTGGGCAGCTCGTGGCTGTGTTTCCCTTTGTAGTCTGTTATAGTTTGCAAGCCCTGACCCATCCAACGAGTGTCGGAGCCAGTGTAGTACGATTCAGTCTTAGTCCTGTATTGACGCTTTGCCTGTTTGATGTTTCGTCGGAGGGCATAGCGGGATTTCTTATCAGCTTCCGGGTTAGAGTCTCGCTCCTCGAAAGTGGCAGCTCAGTGCGGATGTTGCCTGTAATCCATGGCTTCTGGTTGGGGTATGTACGTACAGTCACTGTGGGGATGACGTCATCGATGCACTTATTGATTTTGTGCACCAGCTGTTGTTTACAAATATACATAGACCGCCATCCTTTGTCTTACCAGAGCTCTGTCTGTCCGTAGCCTCTTCTGTCGTGGGTCTTCTTCCTTGGTGCGCACTGTCACTGTGTCCGTTTCCATTTTGTCCAGCTGTGTCTAACATTTCACATAAACCCTGTTTCTTGTCTGCATCGAAGTAGACTCAGCATGCTCATGGGGCTGACCTCGCTGGTCCAAATGTCAGTCGTGAAGCTAATAGCAGTGATGCCCATAGCAAGTAGCTCATGGATGTGTGTTTCAACAATACTGTGTAACACCGGTAGGGCAACATCTGAAAAATAGCGCCTACTTGGTAGTGTGTACTGAGGCTCGAGCTGCTCAACCAGTCGGCTAAAACCAACATCATCCACGACAGAGAACGGTTGATGATTGATAACCTCTTGGGGCTAGGTGGGACGCTAGCGTGCCACCCGTGGTGCACTCCATCAACAGCAGGTGCATTTCAAGAGCGGCAAATTTGAATCCAAATAAATGTCAAAATTCAAATTTTTCAAATATACAACTATTTTACACCATTTGAAAGATAAACATCTCCTTAATCTAACCACGTTTTACGATTTCAAAAAGGTTTTACGGCGAAAGCATAAATTTAGAGTATGTTAGGACAGTACATTTACAAGAGTTGTGTGTAATGTTTTGTCAAGTCAAAGACAGGGTCACCAAAACCATAAAACCAGCTAAAATGATGCACTAACCTTTTACAATCTCCATCAGATGACACTCCTAGGACATTATGTTAGACAATGCATGCATTTTTAGTTCTATCAAGTTCATATTTATATCCAAAAACAGCGTTTTACTATGGCATTGATGTTGAGGAAATCGTTTCCCTCCAATAACCGGCAGTCAAGTCAGCGTAACAAATTAAATAATTAAAATTAGAAAACATTGGTAAAATATTATATTGTCATTTAAAGAATTATAGATTTACATCTCTTGAACGCAATCAACTTGCCAGATTTAAAAATAACCTTACTGGGAAATCACACTTTGCAATAATCTGAGCACTGCGCCCAGAAAAATACGCGTTGCGATACAGACTAGACGTCATGTTGGGGAGATCTAAAATCGAAAATACTATGTAAATAATCCATTACCTTTGATTCTCTTCATCAGATGTCACTTCCAGGTATCACAGGTCCATAACGAATGTAGTTTTGTTCAAAAAAGCTCATCATTTATGTCCAAAAATCTCCGTCTCGTTAGCACATGATGTAAGCCAGCCGGACTTCTCGTCATGAACGAGGGGAAAAAATATATTTCCGTTCGTTCAAACATGTCAAACGTTGTATAGCATAAATCATTAGGGCCTTTTTTAACCAGAACATGAATAATATTCAAGGTTGACGAATGCATACTCTTTTATAACGTATTGGAACGAGGGTACCCAACATGAACTAGCGCGCAAGGTGTCTAATGGGCCATCATCGTTCCATGGCTCTTGTTCGGTCAGATCTCCCTCCAGAAGACTCAAAACACTTTGTAAAGGCTGGTGACATCTAGTGGAAGCAATAGGAAGTGCCAAAATATTCCTAAACCCCTGTGTTTTTCAATGGGATAGGTTTAAAGTCAATACAACACATCAGGTATCCACTTCCTGTCAGAAAATGTCTCAGGGTTTTGCCTGCCAAATGAGTTCTGTTATACTCACAGACACCATTCAAACAGTTTTGGAAACTTTAGAGTGTTTTCTATCCATATATAATAAGTATATGCATATTCTAGTTACTGGGTAGGATTAGTAACCAGATTAAATCGGGTACATTTTTTTTATCCAGACGTGCAAATGCTGCCCCCTAGACCCAACAGGTTAAGGGCAATGAATTACATTATCTTGGCATTTATGGAATTTGCCTTTAAGTTGTCTCGCTGAAATGTTCTTACTCTTTCAAATGGCTGCTCGACTTGAACTTGTTTAGTACTTGGAAGTGTGCGCTTCGTTTTCTTCAGCTTTTCTTCTAAGTAGTTGCTGAACGTCTGGGGGTGATGCACTTTCAAATGAGTAATTAGGTTTATGGTATTGAAAGATTTCTCTTTCTCCCCTCCTCGGTAAATAATAGCTGCACAAACGTTGCGTATAGCCTTTTTGTTATCTTCCTTTGAAACTTCAAAATAGATCCACACAGCAAACATTGTGGGCTAGGTTACGTCATTACGTCATCTATCTACGTTATATAGGTATGCACATCAGCTTTGACATCGGTTTTGCAGATCGGCGTTAAACTAGACATCAGGCCGATGCCGATGTTGGCATTTTTAGCTAATATCGTCCGATTCCGATATACTCTTACCGATATATGGTACATCCCTAGTTGTAGTACCTTTTAAATGTCAAGATGTCATATGGATCTTTCGTGTAATTTTGCATTGTGTTTGTGACTATAATGAGCTCAAAAGGTCACAGAGAGAAATACTGTATCAGCATTTAGATAAACAAACAGCTCACTCAATGGGAGTGTGTGGGCGTAAGCACGCTTTAATGCGCGTGTGTGTGTGGCCTGTTGTTTAATTAGCTATGACTGTGAAGGGCTGGCTGACAGGTTAACATATAGCCCATCTGGTGATCTTGATAGATGTGTCTGAAATGGCAGTGTCACGTGTGCTCCCTCTCCGGCCACTAGGTCACCAGCCTGCTCATTATGGTGCACACCTGTCACCATCGTTACGCGCTCCTGCGTGCCATCAGACTCACCTGGACTCCATCACTTCCCTGATTATGTCATGTCTGTGCGTTGTTCGTGTTTCTTATTTTGTATTATGTTGTGTTTTTTATTAAAACACTCACTCCCTGAACTTGCTTCCCTACTCTCAGCGCACATCGTTACAGAATAACGCCTCACCTAAGGGAAGCATCAGGAAGTGTTTTTTTGTGTCAGGTGGAATGACGTCGGGTCCGGGAGCCGCTACAGGCTTTCATGCCTCAGCCAGATCGCTAGGCTCCCCTGCCTCCGCCGGCTCATCAGGCTCTCATGCCTCAGCCCGATTGCCAGGCTCCCCTGCCTCAGCCAGCTCATCGGGCTTTCATGCCTGCGTCGGATCGCCAGGCTTCCCTGCGTCCACCGGCTCGTCAGGCTTTCGTGCCTCAGCTGGATCGCCAGGCTCCCCTGCCTCAGCCGGTCTATCAGGTTCCTATGTGCCAGCCGGCGACAGGTTCCCGCACATCAGCCGGGGTGACCTGTCCACTCCTGATCCCCGGGATCATCCCTTGGGTTGGCGTCCTGCGGCTGGAGCTGAACGTGCTGGGGAGGGGGTACCGTCAGGTATGCTCTCTCTCCAAAGCTCCTGCGTCTCAGCCGGATTGACAGGTTTCCTGTGCCTCTGCAGAGGTGTCCGGTCCGCTCCTGATCCCTGGGATCATCATTTTGGTCGGCGTCCTGCGGCTGGAGCCGCACGTTGGGGAGGGGGTACTGTCACGTGTGCTCCCTCTCCGGCCACTAGGTCACCAGCCTGCTCATTATGGTGCACACCTGTCACCATCGTTACGCGCTCCTGCGTGTCATCAGACTCACCTGGACTCCATCACTTCCTTGATTACCTTCCCTATAAATGTCACTCCCTTTGGTTCCTTCCCCAGGTGTTATTGTTTCTGTTTCAGTTTCATGTCTGTGCGTTGTTAGTGTTTCTTATTTTGTATTATGTTCCGTTTATTTATTAAAACACTCACTCCCTGAACTTGCTTCCCGACTCTCAGCACACATCGTTACAGGCAGCCTACTCTGTATACGTTTTGGACAAAAGTATTGCTCTATGTAGGGAATAGGGTGCCATTTCAGTGACACCCATGGCAGGGCTCCCCTCCAGACTTACATTCTACCCTGGTGGCACTGGTGCCACTACGTTTTTCAGTTGGTAGGAACAACCCATGATTTGGTCGCACCCCAAAAAAGTGTGCTGTCACGCAATAGAAAAAAATGAGTAGGCCCATCATCTTAAAGTCATTCAGTGATTTATTGAAAAGTGTAATAGACTACTGAAATGGTATTCAACAAATAAGTTGCTTCATGTTGTGATTCAAAATATTTGTATTTGTAACCTAATTAAGTGAATGTCTTGCGTTTTGGGTCGACAGTTAGGCTATTATATTTTACTGTTAAAACAGGGCTCCAGAATTTCCAGATTATTATTTTTTTTTACTAATATAATTATTTGGCGCTAATTTACTACCTGAGTAAGTGGAAACTCAAAACACATTAGCTAGATCACTAACCCAAGATATAATAGCCAGTACTAGTAGCCATGTATTAATCAAATTAACAGTACTTTTTTTATGTCCCAAAAAGCATTACAGTTGTAGTCTACCGGCCAGTGAGGCCTATGCAATTGTAATGACTAATGCGCATTTTGCAGATTTTAAATCCCATAGTCATTTGCCAGACCGACCCTTCCTTTTCAAGTCAGGCTGACATCACTGGTTCTGTCTACGATCTACAGTTAACCACTGTCTGTGTGTGTGTTTGTAGGTGGGTGTGTGTGTGTACGTGTCTACGGTTAACCACTGTACCTTTAGGGAACACCCACAGTGAGAGTCAGTCTCCATTTATTTGGACCAAGGAGAAGGACAGGAACTTTGATGTGCATTTCGGCACATATGGAAGCAATTTCGGACATTCCAGCTAGATTAAAGCATGCTTTGGGAAGGCATTTCACTAGCCCTATTTCTGGCCGTGGTGAATAGAATTTCAAAGAAGGTATAGATTCAGTTACTGTTAATACGGGCCTGGGAGAGGAGTGAAACGCAGGTCAGAAGAGAGAGAGCGGGAGACAGGGGGAAAGTTAGAGAGAGAGCGAGGGATTCAGAGAGAAAGAGAAAAAAGATAGGAATTGTGAAAGAAGAGTTTGAAACAGAGAGCGAAAGAGAGTTTTAGTCGTTCGTTTTCTCTTGGGTGTTTTGTATGAATTGATGAAATGTGTCAATTGGGAAGATAATTATTTGCCTCTGACATTAGAATTCACAAAAACATGCTTACTTGCGGTTGGATGGTTGGCGCCAAGAATGGATTGTTCTAGGAACATTAAAAAAATATAAATAAGAGAGATAATGTTCTGAGATACACGTTCAACATGTGAGGTAAGGAAAAGTTCACAGAAACGTCCCGCTGTTTCCAAAAACGAGGATTTTTCTCCCCAAATCCCTCCGAGGTTTCGTTTGAAATATATTCACAGTATTTAAGGGCAGCTTCATCAAGGCAGATTTTTTCTTCCTTGACACATCGAGGACACAGTAGTCAAAAAACAAACAAAGAATTCATGAGGACCACTATTTGTGTTTTTTGGGAGATATTTTGACCACCCTTCTGAGTATTCACCATTGACAGACATTATTTTATTGTTTACAGACACAGTTATCTTTCAATTAGGTCTGAGTTTGTAATGCATTGCATGGACATTTTGTTTTATCTATGATCAATACTAACATATATATTTTTAAATGCCTGTAAGCATGTTTAGTGCATTAAAAAGTATTGACTTTTTCCACATTTTGTTACGTTACAGCCTTAATTTAAAATGGATTTAAGAAATCCCTTCAATTTACACACAACACCCCATAATGACAAAGTAAAAACAGATTTTTTGAAAGATGAGCAAATTTATAAAAATAAATAACTGAAATATCACATTTACATAAGTATTCAGACCCTTTAATCAGCACTTTGTTGAAGCACCTTTGGCAGCGATTACAGCCTTGAGTCTTCTTGGGTATGACGTGACAAGTTGGCACACCTGTATTTTGGGAGTTTCTCCCATTATTCTCCGCAGATCCTCTCAAGCTCTGTCAGGTTGGATGGGTAGCGTCGCTGCACAGCTATTTTCAAGTCCGGGCTCTGGCTGTGCCACTCAAGGACATTCAGAGCAGGTTTTCATCAAGGATCCCTCTGTACCGTTCGTCTTTCCCTCAATCCTGACTAGTCTCCCAGTCCCTGCTGCTGAAAAACATCCCCACAGCATGATGCTTCCCCATCATGCTTCACCGTAGGGATGGTGCCAGGTTTCCTCCAGACGTGACACTTGGCATTCAGGCCAAAGAGTTCAATCTTGGTTTAATCAGACCAGAGAATCTTGTTTCTCATGGTCTGAGAGTCCTTTAGGTGACTTTTGGCAAACTCCAAGCGGGCTGTCATGTGCCTTTTACTGAGGAGTAGCGTCCATCTGGCCACTCTACCATAAAGGCCTGATTGGTGGATTGATGGAGTGCTGCAGAGATGGCTGTCCTTCTGGAAGGTTCTCCCATCTCCACAGAGGAACTCTGGAGCTCTGTCAGAGTGACCATCGGGTTCTTGGTCCTGTCCAAGGCCCTTCTCCCCTGATTGCTCAGTTTGGCTGGGCGGTCAGCTCTAGAAAGTGTCTTGGTGATTCCAAACTTATTCCATTTAAGAATGATGAAGGCCACTGTGTTCTTGGGGACCTTCAATGCTGCAGACATTTTTTGGTACCCTTCCCCAGATCTGTGTCTCGACACAATCATGTCTCGGAGCTCTATGGACAATGTCTTCGACCTCATGGCTTGGTTTTTGCTCTGACATGCACTGTCAACTGTGGGACCTTATATGGACAGGTGCAGTTGAAGTAGGAAGTTTACATACACTTAGGTTGGAGTCATTAAAACTCTTTTTTCAACCACTCCACACATTTCTTGTTAACAAACTATAGTTTTGGCAAGTCGGTTAGGACATCTACTTTGTGCATGACACAAGTAATTGTTTACAGACAGATTATTTCACTTATATTATTTCACAGATTATTTCACTGTATCACAATTCCAGTGGGTCAGAAGTTTACACACACAAAGTATGTAAACTTCCCTGTGGCTCAGTTGGTAGAGCATGGTGTTTGCAACGCCAGCATGGTGTGTGCAACGCCAGGGTTGTGGGTTCGATTCCCACGGGGGGCCAGTAGAACAAAAACAAATGCATGAAATGAAATGTATGCATTCACTACTGTAAGTCGCTCTGGATAAGAGCGTCTGCTAAATGACTAAAATGTAAAAAATGTAAAAATGTAGATTGTGCCTTAAAACAGCTTGGACAATTCCAGAGAATTATGTCATGGCTTCAGAAGCTTCTGATAGGCTAATTGACATCATTTGAGTCAATTGGAGGTGTACCTGTAGATGTATTTCAAGGCCTACCTTCAAACTCAGTGCCTTTTTGCTTGACATCATGGGAAAATCATGAAGTCTGGTTCATCCTTAGGAGCAGTTTTCAAACACTTGAAGGTACCACGTTCATCTGTACAAACAATAGTACTCAAGTATAAACACCATGGGTCCACGCAGCCATCATACTGCTCAGGAAGGAGACACGTTCTGTCTCTTAGAGATGAACATACTTTGGTGCGAAAAGTGCAAATCAATCCCAGAACAACAGCAAAGGACCTTGTGAAGATGCTGGAGGAAACAGGTACAAAAGTATCTATATCCACAGTAAAACGAGTCCTATATTGACATAACCTGAAAGGCCGCTCAGCAAGGAAAAAGCCACTGCTTCAAAAACGCCATAAAAAATCCAGACTACGATTTGCAACTGTACATGGGGACAAAAGATCGTACTTTTTGGAGAAATGTCCTCTGGTCTGATGAAACAAAAATTAAACTGTTTGGCCATAATGACCATTGTTTTGTTTGGAGGAAAAAGGGGGAGGCTTGCAAGCTGAAGAACACCATCCCAACCGTGAAGCACAGGGGTGGCAGCATCATTTTGTGGGGGTGCTTTGCTGCAGGAGGGACTGGTGCACTTCACAAAATAGATGTCATCATGACGGGGGGGATTTATGTGGATATATTGAAGCAACATCTCAAGACATCAGTCAGGAAGTTCAAGCTTGGTCGCGAATGGGTCTTCCAAATGGACAATGACCCCAAGCATACTTCCAAAGTTGTGGCAAAATGGCTTTAGGACAATAAAGTCAAGGTATTGGAGTGGCCATCACAAAGCCCTGACCTCAATCCTATAGAAAATGTGTGGGCAGTATTGAAAGCATGGAGGCCTACAAACCTGATTCAGTTACACCAGCTCTGTCAGGAGGAATGGGCTAAAATTCACCCAACTTATTATGGGAAGCTTGTGGAAGGCTACCCAGAATGTTTGACCCAAGTTAAACAATTTAATGGCAATGCTACCAAATACTTATTGAGTGTATGTAAACTTCTGACCCACTGGGAATGTGAAGAAAGAAATAAAAGCTGAAATAAATAATTCTCTCTACTATTATTCTGACATTTCACATTCTTAAAATAAAGTGGTGATCCTAACTGACCTAAGACAGGGCATTTTTATTTGGATTAAATGTCAGGAATTGTGAAAAATGTAGTTTAAATGTATTTGGCTAAGGTGTATGTAAACTTCTGACTTCAAATGTATGTGCCTTTCCAAATCATGTCAAATCAATAGAATTTACCACAGGTGGACTCCAATCAAGTTGTAGAAACATCTCACGGTTGATCAATGTTAACAGGATGCACCTGCGCTCAATTTCCAGTCTCAAAGCAAAGAGTAAATAAGGTATTTTAGATTTGTTTAATTGTCTAAAAACCTGTTTTCGCTTTGACATTATGGGGTGTGTCGATTGATGAGATTTTTTTTTTATTGAATCAATTTTAGAATAAGGCTGTAACGTAACAAAAGTGGAATAAGTCAAGGGGTTTGAATACTTTCCGAATGCACTGTATTTTGCTATTATTTAAAAACTCCTATGAAGATCAATGGGTCTCCACTGGGATATTGCCGTGCTATACTGTTGAGAAGGAAAGAGAGAAGGAGGGAGGAAGAGAGGGAGAAAGAGAGAGGACAGACAGACAGACAGACAGACACACACACACACACACACACACACACACACACAGACACACACACACACAGACACACACACACACACACACACACACACACACACACACACACACACACACAAACACACACACAGACACACACACACACAGACACACACACACACACACACACACACACACACACACACACACACACACACACACACACACACAGACACACACACACACACACACACACACACACACACACACACACACACACACACACACACACACACACACACACACACACACACTAAGTTCCTTAGACTGACACTGCTAACAATTCGAAACAGCCAGTGAAATGGATCCCATATCTGAACAAATTAGAAGCGTTATTGTCAGAGTCTCAGTTCAAGGTTGTTTGAATGTCACATGTAATTGCTCTAATACTTTACACTCTGCAATGAGTTGATAATGAAATAGCTCTTCATATTCTCAGGATATCTATTAATACTAAGACCCAGGTCTCCTGTGTTCCACAAGACTGCGTTAACCTGCTGAGTTTGGGGAGCTAACTTAAGTCTCTAGGTTTCAGGCAAGGTCACTCAGCGTGGTTCACAAAACATCGTAGGTTGGGTCCACATCATTAGTTCCTACATTGTGCTTGAGATCTTCCAAATCCCTTTCCCTTGCTGTCAAGTGTCTTCTCAGCGAGCTTCTTGTTTATTTGTTGATTTTATGTTTGTCTGAACGTTAGAGAAGAAGATTTTTCTCTTTATTCACTTTCAGGACGAACACAGATCTCTGAAAACTCTCTGTCTCTCTCATTCTCTCTTCCTCGCCCTCTCTAATTCACTTTTTCTCTCTTTCCTTCGCTCTCTCACCTTTTACACTGTTCTCTCTCTTTCTCTCTCGAAGTCAATAGGAACAAAGGTGTTGAATGTTTAATTGTCCCTATCCTTCCTCTCTTACTTGAGTTAGCTAATGTTGTAACTCTCTGACACGGGAAATCAGCCTCTTAATGACCAATGTCATCACACTGACACGCTACATAGATTATACAGTCATATCAAAACCCCTTAGACCCAGTCACACTTCAATATTAACTAACTCTACATTTGCAGCTCTGCTCTCTATCATTTGATTTGCTTTTATGTGATGTGAATGAATGGCCAAAACATTATGACTCCATCATAGCGTTCTCTGCTCATATGAAATAAAAGGTGATCAATAACATGTCAATAGAAATACAGTTGATGTATCTGTCCCTGGTATGAGTGGGTGACTGGAGGAACTGATAACAGAACATGAGAGCCTATTACTCTATGTGAGCTTTTAGATATTTGATCAACATGAATCACCGTTGCCCCTGACGATAAATGTCTGTGTGTGAGTGTGTGCGTGTATGACGTTGATTGTTTTTCCTTCTTCCTTTTCCTATAGATGGATTTCATTTTGACATTCTCTTCAGAATTAGTCTGTTCTTTGGGGTCAAATAGAGTTTAGACTTTAAAAAAAAGAATGATATTTGACTGAAGGCCTTCTGGTAAGTCACTGTACACCAGTAAACATATGAAGGCCTGGTCAGGTTATATCTTGAACACCATCGTAATCACCGAGACTAAATCATGACATTATACTGTATTACCACTATGTGTACTGAGGGTGATATGTATTTATTTCTGATGTAACTGTAACAAGCCCAAACTAAGTCATCCTGATTGAAATGGCATTGCTGAAAACCAAAACCAAACACAGAAAGAAAAACACAGCACCAATAGACAAACATTATTCTGCCATTTGCGTCAGAGACATAGAGAAACTAACATGTATATTACAGTAACCTACAGCACCCTCCTGAACTGCTTCTGTTGTTACTAATGGACAGCCCCCCGTAAGCCATCTCTATTCAGCTGAGATGAGAGTATTGAAAAGTGGACAGCATATGCTCACCTGAGCCCTGCTTGTCAACGTGAGTCTTAATATTTAAGAGGCTGTGTGTGTGAAACTGCAAGCCACAGCACTTTCTATGGGCTTGTGTGTGTTACTTCAGGCAGCTGGAGCTTATTGGGGCTTCATAAGGGAGTGAAGACCCTTATCGTATGTGTGTGTGTTAGGATTCATGCTTTGAATTTTTCATCAGTCTCTGGAAACAGCTGACAAGTCTTGAGGCATTGCATATGAGCACTGTATGGGTGTGTGTGCAGCTCTCTCAGAGCTGGGATTTGAACCACAACCCTTCAGCTGCTGGCCTGCCTCTCTAATCTATAGGCTACATGCCTCCACAGCAAGCATTTATGTCCCATTGTATTTTCACACTTTGTATCAAACCAGTGGACTTATAAACCTATGACTTATTTAATCCATTGTGAAATTCGAACATCTCCCAAAAAAATAATATTTGGAGGAGGATGAAACTGACTCATGATTCCTACTGTATGTGATTGTGTTTTCAATTGAGACAGCAGCTATTAATACATATTTATCTCTTTTAATTTATAATGATTATTATGAAAGCGTCTATCAGTAGCTATCTGGCGTTTTGTAGGAAAGATTACAGGCAAATGAAGGCGGCATTGAATCAATTATTTAGGCTGAAATGAAAAGTACAAAGCATCATACATAGCATCGCAGCAGCCTGCAGCGAGGGAGCGAGCAGCGAAGGAAAATTAGGTCAGTTTCATAATATTCCAGTGGGATCTCTCCCAGGACTGCAGCTGCACAGTTAAAGGTCTGAACAATTCAGAGCAATCAAACCCTATTTTTGCCTAAATAGATCAATGAATATTTTGAACAAAAGTGGCTATGAATATTCTCAAGTCTCAGATGGCTTTGTTGTTTATTTATTATTTATTTATCTGAGAATATTAAAAGTTGTATTTTATTCAGGTTTTGTTGAATGATTGATGATGTATTTCCCCCTCCCCTTTAAATCCAGCTTGTTGTTGGCCTGCAGTTCATTTTGGGAGAAGGGTTGAACCAATCGGATGATCCTATGTGTTTAAATCTGGCAAAAATAAAGTTATTGTTGGGAAGTGGGGGTAACCGCAAAATATAAGTTGAACTCAAAATAAACCCACATTCACTAATGTACTGTATCAAAACAATGGTTACAAGAGCCCTACTTTAGTAACTGTCATTTGTACAGTATAATCTAATTTATTCAAGCACTGATTTTAAGATTTTACTGGTCTCAGGATAAAGATATATACAAAAGCATATTTATGACACTGTCTCCAGCATGTACAAGGTAGTCTGTATTGTACTGTATCATAAAGTAGTTGAGGTTTCAAAGTGACTGTCTGAGTGCCGTCAGGTGCGCCCTGCCTGCCCTGCCTGCCCTGCCGTGGGCCCTGTGCTACACTGTTGCTGAGTTTTAATGAACGCTTGAAGGGTGGATCAGCCTGGCAAAGCTCCAGGGTTCTATCAAAGAGAGGGGGATTTAAAGCATGATTATGCTGTCTGTGAGAGCTCCATCTCCCCTAGACTCCCCGTGACTACAGCCTGATACTCTGGAGCTCACTCAGCACACACATCATACTGCCCAACCTGCAGTATACAGTCTGCACACCGTCTGTCTCTATCGCTGTCTCTATCTCTGTCTCTTTCTCAAAACTCTTAGGGGACTGATTGACAACGGTGAGATGAGATGTGGTTAATTTCTCTGCTTTTGCCTAAGCTGAAGCCATAACGGTATGACAAAGTTGATGTTTTTCTCGGAGTACAGTACACCCGCCGGCACTTTTGGATAGGGTAAGCCAAGGGAAACAAAAAATACACTGTTGCCTGTTCTTTACCGAATGCCCTGTGATTGTGGCCTACGGTCTTCTGAATGCCGTGTTTCTCATGTCTGAGGTGACCGCGGTTCATTTTGTGGTGGAGGAAGTTCACATCTTTGTTTTTTGTTTACCTTTCCATTATGACCTTGAGTCAGTCGGTCATGTGGTCCGTGCAGATCTCTAAATACATCAACACATGCACAATGTCTCAGCCTCCACCTCGCCTGCCCGGTCAGACAATGACAGACATTGTGCTCTTGTTATTGAAGGGAGACCTACGTAGACAAAGGGCAACCAGTCCCAGGAGAAATTGAAATTATTTGCTGGTATTTTTTGAACATATACTTCCTTTTTGATTTCAAAGTGCTCACACTTTTATTACAAGACTTAACCTACAGTCATTTGGCCTGGTCCCACATCTGCCAACGTCTTTACAAATGACCCAAGGAGTTTGTAAGATTGATATTAACAGATCTGGGTCAGTCATAAATATTTCTCCAAAATTGAATAAAGTCTTTTTTTAAACTTTGTTTTTAAAAGTTGTTGTGGAACTGTCAGTGAAATGCCTCTCAACTCAGTGGAAAGTGTGGTTGGAGGGAGTTGTCAACTAAATGTTTCAGCCAGCCTGCCAATCCACTACAGGGCTTCATTTTCTTTCTCTCCCTCCCCCTCTGGGTTATGTTCAGCATTTTTCCTTGGGCCAATTTTCAAACACCTGCGCTATTGACTGGTCAAGACAACTTGTAAAATGAATATCAGTTAGCTATCACGTTGATATGTTAAATGATAATAGCATACTGTAATATTGATGATATATCAGCAGACTCATTGGCCTTTGATGTTTACATTTTCCTGGTTCAATAGGAACTGTCCCTGTACTGCAGTCAGCAGTTTTCACCATCATGTATCACTTCCTAGAATCATCTGATGTCTAGTAGCTGTTTTGATATATCTACTACTGATGTAACCCGAAGTGTCTGATGAAAAGTGTTAACATATCTTTTAAAAGTTTTATTAATTAATGTTTTATTTATGTAGCCTAGTTGTTAGTGGTGTTAAATAAAGTATGTCCTACACACAACAGTTCTGTAGCTTTCTGTTAGGGATAGTGCAGGACCAGTAGATCTTTTCATTGTAGACCTAATTGTCCCTCTTTGTTGAAGGCATTTTTGTAAGAGAAAATTATATCCATCCCTACCCACACATCTGCCACATCTACAGTTCACTTCCACTTAGGCTAATTCTGCTGTGACTTCTAAATCACTCTGACAGAGCTGGATCAAATGTAGAAAGCACTGCCTCCACCCCCTGCTGGTTCACTGTGAAAATGGACAAAATATATTGATTCTAGGCTAGCCAGGCGAGTTTGATAAACGGAGTGTATCGTGGTAGAGTGTTGGCAAATTTACCTTGAAGCATTGCTTCCATCCGGTTCATTTCCCTCTTCCTCCCATCCCGTCCTCACACCCGCTGAATGACAATAACCTAATGTCGTCACCAGGAGAGACAACTCGTCTAACTCGGCGCTCGCATCACCATGCCTAGATGACAGCTGGTCAGGAACAGGGAAAGGAAGCTTCTCTTCCCTCTGGGATTGATGCGTTTTCCTGGCGGCACGTCCCCTAAACACAATCAGCAAGGTTAGAGAGCAGTCAGAGCAGCCACCAGTATGTGTCTCCACCCCCAGGGCCAGGGGCAATTTACATGGAGATAACATTGATCAAAGCTTCCCATTCTCCCTCCCGGATGCATCAATGGCAGAACACTTGAAAAGAGTATCATGGTGTTTTAGTGGTAGAGGAGCTATTCCATATCTGTGAAGAGGGGTTGGAGGAGGGTGACAGCCAATGCTGAATCCTCTCAATGGGCTCGGTGGCATCTCACCGCATGAGAGGTCGCTACGGTCGCCACAGCCACGCTGTTGTGCTTTGAAAAGATGAATACATCCAAGTATAAAAGCATCGTATCTTAAGGTAGGGCTCGTCAACTAGGTTTGTCCTCTTTTCTGAGCTAATAGTAGACGGGTCAGAACGTAATTAGCATATAATATTAGCACAATGAATAGGCCTACGCTGCAAATTGAACAACATTTTTAACACATCTGATTAGTACATAATACACTCAGTGACAATAACACAATCATTTCGATCTGATTACGCTCATAAAATCACCATTGTCTCTATTCAATTATATATTTTTTGTCTTTCTCTGTACATTGATTGGTGGGGAAAAACAAGTCTACGTAGCCTACTGTAGTCTACACTACTTTTTTTATTGTCAACATTCGTTCAGAAGAATTAGCTTGATAGCAAGTGAAAATGTCGCTCTCAAAACGTAGCAAAAGAAAGGTGGACAATAAAAATCGAAGTTTCAGTGAAGAATTGACAGAGAAATATGCGTTCTCCTGCCAGGCATAGGCACCACACAGAAAAATGTAAGCATTAACTGCAAACTACACATGGTAGCAAAATCCCCCTTTGTGGCCTGACCCAACAACAGAAGGTTACAAGTGCCTCCCCAAAAGCATCCTGGGTTCTAACCAAACACAGCATGCCCTTCACAGACGCGGAGGTATTTAAAAAGTGCATTGTGGAGGAATTGGCAACCGACAAGTCTATGGACAGCATAATTGCATCTGTCAAACAACCGACAAGTCTATGGACAGCATAATTGCATCTGTCAAACAACCGACAAGTCTATGGACAGCATAATTGCATCTGTCAAACAACCGACAAGTCTATGGACAGCATAATTGCATCTGTCAAACAACCGACAAGTCTATGGACAGCATAATTGCATCTGTCAAACAACCGACAAGTCTATGGACAGCATAATTGCATCTGTCAAACAACCGACAAGTCTATGGACAGCATAATTGCATCTGTCAAACAACCGACAAGTCTATGGACAGCATAATTGCATCTGTCAAACAACCGACAAGTCTATGGACAGCATAATTGCATCTGTCAAACAACCGACAAGTCTATGGACAGCATTATTGCATCTGTCAAACAGGTGACCCTGTCTTTTTTTTCTTTTCCCCCCTTTTTCTCCCCAATTTCGTAGTATCTAATTAGTAGTAACAGTCTTGTCTCATCGCTGCAACTCCCGTACAGACTCGGGGGAGGCGAAGGTCGAGAGAATCGTGCGTCCTCCGAAACACAACCCAACCAATCCGCACTGCTTCTTGACACAATGCTCACTAAACCCGGGAAGCCAGCCGCACCAATGTGTCAGAGGAAACATCGTACACCTGGCAACCGTGTCAGCGTGCACTGCGCCCGGCCCGCCACAGGAGTCGTTAGTGCACGATGGGACAAGGACATCCCTGCCGGCCAAACACTCCCCTAACCCAGACGACGCTGAACCAATTGTGCCCCGCCCCATGGGTCTCCCGGTCGCGGCCGGCTGCAACAGAGCCTGGACTTGAACCCAGAATCTCTAGTGGCACAGCTAGCACTGCGATGCAGTGTCTTAGACCACATGGCCACTCGGGAGACCCCAGGTGCCCCTGTCTGCGTCAACAGCTGGCTGCCGCGTCCATGCACTGGCGGATGATGTGCATAGGATTGTTCTGGAGGGGCTCAGTCAGGCTGAGCATTGGTGAGTGTCAACACCGATGTAGCACAGTTATGTGTATATGTCAATTTTTTATGGAATTGACTTTAAAGAAGAGCTACTGGAACTGATTCCCCTCGAAGGACACACCATCAGGGACATCCTTTTCACAAAGCTGGAAGAATTGTTTACGCAGCATGGCCTGTCATTCGGAAAAGTCAACTTTGTGGTCACCGATGGGGTTCCTACTATGGTGGACAGACACAGAGGCCTGGTCAGCAGCCCCCCAAATGAATGGCTTGCATTGTCTCATCCATCAGAGTGTGCTGTGTGCCAGACTAAACGGTGAGCTAAAGGATGTGATGGATAAAGTAATGCGCATAATCAACTTTGTCAGGGGGACATCAAACACACAACACCGTCTTTTCCGCAAGCTTGTGACAGAATCAGAGGCCACCAATGATGATCTCCTGCTTCACAACAACGTGCTCTGGCTGAGTAGAGGAAAATCTCTAGAGTGTTTCTGTGAGCTGCATGACCAGGTTGTGGATTTAGTCAGAAAAAGCTAAATGAAGACAGGAGCTGATCACCTTCGTATTCTGGAAATTGAGGAATTCCTCTCCAATGTTGCTTTTTTAGCTGACATATTCTGTCACTTAAACAAGTTAAATCTGAAGTTACAAGGAAGAGGGACAACAGTCGATCATAGTCTGCTGCTGGAAAACCGTATGTGTTGGCTTTAGAGTATGTGTGGATATAGAGTTACCTGTCTAACAGAACACAGATGGTGTTCTTTAATGGAACCTCTCCAACAAAATCCAGGTAGAATCAGGAATTCCCCAGGGCAGCTGTCTAGGCCCTTTACTTTTTTCAATCTTCACTAACAACATGCCACTGGCTTTGAGTAAAACCAGAGTGTCTATGTATGCGGATGACTCAACACTATACACGTCAGCTACTACAGCGACTGAAATGGCTGCATCGCTTAACAAAGAGCTGCAGTTAGTTTCAGAAATGGTGGCAAGGAATAAGTTCTCCCTAAATATTTGACAAATCATTTACTAAACCCTAAACCTCAACTAAATCTTGTAATAAATAATGTGGAAATTGAGCAAGTTGAGGTGACTAAACTGCTTGTGGTAACCCTGGATTGTAAATTGTCATGATCAAAAGATATTGATACAACAGTAGCTAAAATGGGGAGAAGACTGTCCATAATAAAGAGCTGCTCTACATTCTTAACAGCACTATCAACAAGGCAAGTCCTACAGACTCTAGTTTTGTCGCACCTTGACTGCTGTTCAGTAGTGTGGTCAGGTGCCACGAAGAGGGACTTAGGAAAATTGCAATTGGCTCAGAACAGGGCAGCACGGCTGGCCCTTGAATGTACATAGAGAGCAAACATTAATAATATGAATGTCAATCTCTCCTGGCTCAAAGTAGAGAAATAATTGACTTCATCACTTATTTGTGAGAGGTATTGTCATGTTGAATGAACTGAGCTGTCTGTTTAAACAACTAGCACACAGCTCAGACACTCATGCATACCCCACAAGATATGCCACCAGAGGTCTCTTCACAGTCCCCAAGTCCAGAACAGACTATAGGAGGCACACAGTACTACATAGAGCCATGATTACATGGAACTCTATTCCACATCAGGTAACTCATGCAAGCAGTAGAGTCAGATTTAAACAACAGATAAAAATACACCTTATGGAACAGCAGGGACTGTGAAGCAACACAAACATAGGCACAGACACATGCATACACACTCATGATAACATACGCACTATACACACACACATACACATGGATTTTGTGTTGTAGATATGTGGTAGTGGAGTATGGGCCTGAGGGAAAACAATTAGTGTGTTGTGAATTCTGTTATGAATGTATTGTCTTGGCAGTAGCTAATGGGGATCCATAATAAATACAAATAAATACAAATGGTGGAAAAACTTGAGGCCTTTACTAGGAAGCTTGAGTTGTTGGATTTGGACTTGTCATCTGGAAGCTACTGAACTTCAGCACACTGAAGAAACGACAGGCAGAGGGACCAGGTCGCAGCATTGTCACAGAGGTGATTGAAGATTTCATCAAGCAGCTGAGGGACAACTTCTTCATCAGATTTGAAGACTACAGCATGCCCAAGGATATCATTGCGTTTGTACGTGATCCTTTCACAGTCCGCCCAGGTGTAGAATTCTCCTCTCTGCTAAGAAAACTATACCCTCTCTGGATGAGGCCACAATTCAAACTGGGCTGATTGAATTCCAGATTTTGAGACAAATCAGGGACGCGCTCAGGAGTGCCGAGTCCTTGTGTGAGTTTTGGGTGGCATGCTCAGAGGAATACAGCACAATAAAGAAACTTGCATTTTATGTGCTAACAATGTTTGGATCGACTTACATCTGCGAGTCCTCATTTTCCTCTATGAACGCAATTAAGATTCACGACCGGAACTGGCTTTCACATAAGTCAATTTGAGGACTGCCTGCGCATCAACATCACATCCACCTGACCTGACATCCACAAGATCGTGTCCGAGGGGAAATGCAACTTTTCCCATTGAGTAAATAACTTAGTATTTAATAATTAGTCATATAGGCTACTAACGTTATTGTGATTATTATTATTAGTGCTTATCCAGGGCTATTTTAGCTCTCATGCTGACAGTATTTTCAGTTTGTTTTGTGGTTACAGGTGCATGTTATCCTGAGACTCCCGATACAGACATTCAGACACAGACATTGTCTTTTTTTCTTTCAATTATTGTTTTATGTAGGATGCTACCTTTTTGGCCAGTTGCAATTGTAAGCACACTTATTATACAATAAATGTTTTCTTGTGACAGATGCTGTTGAGACACTTTTAACCATTATTTAACTAGGAAAGTCAGTTAAGAACAAATTCTTATTTACAATGACGGCCTACACATAGCCTACATCAGCCAGTGAAGTTATTTTATATGGGCCTTGGCTCGGAAGAAATAGACTCCAATTTATCCCTCTTGTTGTTTGTAAAGTCAAATTAAAATGAAGATTATTGTTGAAATGAATTACTTGACTGGTGAAGTTGTTCTCCATCTGTTGCTGGTCTCCATTTGCATAACAAGTTAGCTATATTTTCAGCACCAGGCTCTGTTCACATCCTATTGATTGGTTGCAGCTTTACATTTCAGCACCACAAAATGGTCCGCTGCCTGCTTTATTAGGTGACTGTCTCCTGCATTCTCACTCTTCATTAATAAAGTTAAAATGTAACTTTTGCATTATTTAGGTAGAATCACTTCCTTCTTGGGACATTGCATTTGGTACTTTTTGCATCTCGGGTCCAAGATGATTTGTTCTTTTTTTTACTGAAAAAAAGTATTCATAATTAATTTGGGGGGCCAAATAATATAGCTGGTGGGCCAGATTTGGCCAGTTGCCAAGTTTCTCAGTTGCTTTTTCAGAAATACAGTTCTGCACCTTAAAACCGAATATGGAGGAATCGCTAAGGTTACTGCTCGTGTGTTTTGTGTCGTCTGTAACCCCTACAAACAAAATAAGGTTGTTCCAACATTGTGATATGGTATGTCATTAACAACATTCTCCCAACCTATTTGCAATGTTGTGACAATGTGACATGTTAGTAGATAACTTGCTTATAATTGATTTTGTCTCATTAACCCCTTAACAAAATGTCCCTCTTTTACTCTCTCTCTCTCTGAATGTCTAACCAGTAGTTCCTAGGCCACTACACTACCCCTGTCATGTCTCCCACTCCAACCCCTCCACCCTTCAACATCTGTCAGCATCTGATATGAAGTCTTTACTTCAACCTAAAACCATCTTGATCAGCAGAAAGAGAGAGAGAGAGAGAGAGAGAGAGAGAGAGAGGGGGGGGGGGGGGGGGGGGAGTGTGTGAGAGTCAGTCAAGTGGATCTAGCCCAGAAGCCTGTAGTGCTGGTAGCTGGTAGCCTCTGGTTGCTGGTTGTGTGAATCTGCTCCCCCGCGTGTCTGAATGAAATTTTAATGACGGCTGGCGATGGTTTGGTGGTGGTATGACTGCTGAAATGTCTGTATTAGGAGGCTGGTGCACTCGGTGTGTGTGGCTCAGGGCCTGCTCAGCTTTGATCAGCTCCTCTCTTATTTCTCTCTCTCTTTCTACCCCTCGTTCTCTCTTCCTTTCTCTCTCTCTCTGTGTCTCTCTCTTTCTCTCTGTCTCTCTCTCTTTCTCTCTGTCTCTCTCTGTCTGTCTCTTTCTCTCCCTATCGCCCTCCCCTCTCTCTCTCTCTCTCTCTCTCCCTCTCTCTCTTCCTCTCTTCCCTCTCTCCCCCAGTCTCTCTCTCTTTATAGATAGCTCTTACTTATCACCAACATCCAACAATATGCCAGCTCAGACTGATATTGTATGTGGTATTTTTGCCCATTGTTTCATTTTATGTTGAGAAGTTATTTAAAGATGTTTACCTTTTTGTGCAGAATACTTAAATACGGTAGATTACCAGATGTTGAAAGTGAACAATGAACTCATCTAGCTAGCATCTGAAATAGCACCCTATTCCTTATGTAGTGCACTACTTTTGACCTGGGCTCATAGGGTTATGGTCAAAAGTAGTGCTCTACTGTATAGGGGATATGGTGCCATTTCTGACGCAGCCCCATAGGCTGTAATTGACTTGGCCTGCTGGCGCTCTCTCAGTTGCCCATGGAAACGTATACAATACCATAATTGATTACAGTGTTTGATATCATCATGATATTATTTTCCATCTATATGGGGTTTGTTTGTTATGATGAGGAGAAAGAAAAAGTGGGGGAGTGTAAGGCTTGGGCGTAGTGGAGGAGGAATCAGACGCAGGAAGCAGCGATACAGGTGATAGCTTTTAATGCTCGACACAGCAAAACACCAGCCACCCCAAATAGCGAACTGAGCGCACACAAAAATCTAAGTGCCCCAAACACAGGGGACAAAACACAGTGAGCGCAAAACCACGCACTAGCGCCATATACATACAGCGCGTAACAAAGCAACCAACAGAGAAACATTCCCGCACAAATAGCAGGCGGGCCAACTGGCTAATATAGCCCCGCTAATTAACCCAACTAAGGACAGGTGCAAACAATAACAGAAAGGGGAAAACAAAAGGAATCAGTGGCAGCTAGTAGGCCGGTGACGACGACCGCCGAGCGCCCCCCGAGCAGGAGGGGGCGCCACCTTCGGTGGGAGTCGTGACAGTACCCCCCCCGATGCGCGGCTCCTGCAGCGCGCCGACACCGGCCTCGAAGGCGACCCGGAGGG
Source organism: Salmo salar (assembly GCF_965601325.2). Taxonomy (NCBI): domain Eukaryota; kingdom Metazoa; phylum Chordata; class Actinopteri; order Salmoniformes; family Salmonidae; genus Salmo; species Salmo salar. Next base: position 22,995,655 of record NC_138317.1, read on the forward strand.
CGAGGCGCAGGGCGATCCGGGTGGAGGCGATGGAAATCCTTCAACATGGATGGGTCCAAGACGTCCTCCGCCGGTACCCAGCACCTCTCCTCCGGGCCGTACCCCTCCCAGTCCACAAGGTACTGCAGGCCCCTCACCCGAGTCAAGAATGGCCCGTATGCATCGGGACCCCCCGATGTCCAGAGGGGGCGGAGGGACCTCCGGCACCTCACCTTCCTGCAGGGGACCAGCTACCACCGGCCTGAGGAGAGACACATGAAACGAGGGGTTAATGCGGTAATAGGAAGGGAGTTGTAACCTATAACACACCTCGTTTATCCTCCTCAGGACTTTGAAGGGCCCCACACACTGCGGCCCCAGCTTCCGGCAGGGCAAACGGAGGGGCAGGTTCTGGGTCGAGAGCCAGACCCTGTCCCCCGGTACGAACACGGGGGCCTCACTGCGGTGGCGGTCAGCACTCCTTTTCTGCCGTCCACTGGCTTGCTTCAGGGATTCCTGGACGGCTCTCCAGGTCTCCTTGGAGCGCTGTACCCATTCCTCCACAGCAGGAGCCTCGGTCTGGCTCTGGTGCCAAGACCGGCTGGTAACCCAAAACACACTGAAAGGGTGACAGGTTAGTGGAGAAGTGACGAAGTGAGTTCTGGGCTAACTCCGCCCAAGGAATGTACCTCGCCCAGTCCCCTGGCCGGTCCTGGCAATACGACCGCAGAAACCTGCCCACCTCCTGGTTCACCCTCTCCGCCTGCCCATTACCCTCAGGGTGATAACCGGAGGTCAAACTGACCGAGACCCCCAGACGCTCCATAAATGCCTTCCAGACCCTGGATGTGAACTGGGAACCTCGATTAGAGACAATGTCCTCCTGCACCCCGTAGTGCCGGAAGACGTGGGTAAATAGGGCCTCCGCAATCTGCAGGGCTGTAGGGAGACCGGGCAACGGGAGGAGACGGCAGGACTTTGAAAACCGATCCACAACCACCAGGATCGTAGCGCTCCCCTCAGACGGGGGGAGATCTGTCAGGAAGTCTACTGACAGGTGCGACCATGGCCGTTGTGGAACGGGGAGGGGCTGTAACTTCCCTCTCGGGAGATGCCTAGGAGCCTTACTCTGGGCGCACACCGAACAGGTAGAGACATAGAACCTCACGTCCTTAGCCAAGGTGGGCCACCAGTACTTCCCCCTGAGACCCCGCACTGTCCTCGCCACACCAGGATGACCCGAAGAGGGTAGAGTGTGAGCCCACCGAATCAATTGATCACGGACACCGAGCGGCACGTACATGCGACCCACGGGACACTGTGAAGGTGCAGGTTCCAATACTAACGCCTGCTCGATGTCCGAGTCCACCTCCCATACCACCGGTGCCACCAGCCTAGAAGCTGGAATGATGGGAGTCGGATCGATGGGCCGGTCCTCAGTGTCATAGAGACGGGACAGTGCGTCGGCCCTCGTGTTCAGGGAGCCTGGTCTATAGGAAATAGTGAACCTAAAACGGGTGAAGAACATGGCCCACCTTGCCTGACGTGGATTCAGTCTCCTAGCTGCCCGGATATACTCCAGATTCTGATGGTCGGTACAGATGAGAAAGGGGTGCTTAGCCCCCTCAAGCCAGTGTCTCCACACCCTCAAGGCTTTTACCACCGCTAACAACTACCTGTCCCACACATAGTTACGCTCCGCTGAACTGAGCTTCTTCGAAAAGAAAGAGCAGGGGCGGAGTTTCAGTGGCGTACCCGAGCGCTGTGATAGCACGGCACCCACCCCAGCCTCGGATGCGTCCACCTCCACTATGAATGCTAGAGAGGGGTCCGGGTGCGCCAACACGGGTGCTTCGGTGAACAGCACCTTCAACCTCTTGAAGGCTCCGTCCGCCTCAGTCGACCAGCGCAAACGCACCGGCCCCCCCTTCAGCAGTGAGGTAATGGGAGCCGCTACCTGGCCAAAACCCCGGATAAACCTCCGGTAGTAATTGGCAAACCCAAAGAACCGCTGCACCTCATTCACTGTGGTTGGAGTCGGCCAATTACACACGGCCTTAACGCGGTCACACTCCATCACCACCCCCATGGTGGAAATGCGATAACCCAGGAAGGAGACGGCTCGTTTGGAGAACACACACTTCTCAGCCTTGACGTATAGGTCATGCTCCAGCAGTCTCCCAAGCACCTTGCGTACCAGGGACACATGCGCGGGTGGGAGCGGGGGTGCACGGAGGTGGAACGGACAGGACCCTTTCCGAACGCCCGCGGGCAGCCAGCAGATTGTCCAGTCGGATAGACATGTCGATGAGCTCATCGAGAGAAAGAGCGGTGTCCCGAAAAAAGCTAGCTCCCTGCGGACGTCCGCCCGGAGACTACACCTGTAATGGTCTATCAGGGCCCTGTTGTTCCACCCCGCCCCAGCAGCCAAGGTCCTGAACTCCAGCGCGAAGTCCTGCGCGCTCCTCGTCTCCTGCCTGAGGTGGAACAGCCGCTCACCCGCCGCTCTTCCTTCCGGAGGGTGGTCGAACACGGCCCGAAAGCGGTGGGTGAACTCTGGATAGTGATCCCTCGCCGAGTCCGGACCATTCCAGACCGCATTGGCCTACTCCAGAGCTCAGCCCGTCAGGCAGGAAACGAGGGCACTCACGCTCTCCTCCCCCAAGGGAGCAGGTCTGACGGTGGCCAGGTACAGCTCGAGCTGGAGCAGAAATCCCTGGCACCCAGCCGCCGCTCCATCATACTCCCTCGGGAGCGCCAGACGAAGCGCGCCGGAGCCAGACGCAGTGGGAGGCGGAGGTGGCTGCGTCAGAGGAGCCGGAGGTGGAGAGAGGAGACCACTCCTCTCCCAACGGTCCATCCTCTCCATCATTTGATCCATCGCCGATCCAGTTTGGTGGAGGACTGATGTATGATGGAGCACGCGTTCCTCCATCGAGGGAAGGGGGTTGGCAGCTGCTCCTGCTGACTCCATAGGTGGTGTGGGATTCTGTAAGGCTTGGGCGTAGTGGAGGAGGAATCAGACGCAGGAAGCAGCGATACAGGTGATAGCTTTTAATGCTCGACACAGCAAAACACCAGCCACCCCAAATAGCGAACTGAGCGCACACAAAAATCTAAGTGCCCCAAACACAGGGGACAAAACACAGTGAGCACAAAACCACGCACTAGCGCCAAATACATACAGCGCGTAACAAAGCAACCAACAGAGAAACATTCCCGCACAAATAGCAGGCGGGCCAACTGGCTAATATAGCCCCGCTAATTAACCCAACTAAGGACAGGTGCAAACAATAACAGAAAGGGGAAAACAAAAGGAATCAGTGGCAGCTAGTAGGCCGGTGACGACGACCGCCGAGCGCCCCCCGTGCAGGAGGGGGCGCCACCTTCGGTGGGAGTCGTGACAGGGAGGACAAAGATAATAAGAAGAGGAGAGGAGTAAGAATGAAAGATGAGAGAGAGGGACAGAGTTAAGAGTAGCGATAAACTAAGACCAAGCTCTGAAGATCATTTCAACCCATCTTGTGTGTTTAAGAAAATCCCAGTAATTCAGAAAGCCTATGGATTTATTTTCACATTATAGGCCTATCTACTCTTCTGCCAGCTGTGCCTTCAGCTCTATTTTTACATACTGGATATAATGTACTCCGCTAGCTGTGTACAGTATGCTACACACACAAATACACACATACACAAACACACACATACGGTACTCTTGTCTATCGCTCTGTAGTGCAGGCATCCTCCCCCCTCCTCTCTATATTAGATGAATTGGCCTCTCGTCTCTGTTGCATTATGTTAATCTTCTTCCTGCTGATTCTGTTTGACTTGGTATTGAGCTGATGCATACAGGCGCTAGCTAGCTATTCCTGGGGGCTTGAGCTTCACCATGCATTGTGTTGCTACTGGCATAAGAGGAAAGAAAATAACAAAAGAAGATAGGGGGGAAATGGCACTGCATGGAGATTGGAGAGAGGGGGACAGAGAGAGAGTTAGAGAGAGAGTTAGAGAGAGAGTTGGAGAGATAGCGAGTAGAGGTCGACCGATTATGATTTTTCAGCGCCGATACTGGTACCGATTATTGGAGGGCCCCCAAAAAATCCGGTGCTGATTAATCGGCCATTTTTTAAAATGTATTTGTAATAATGACAATTACAACAATACTGAATTAACACTTATTTTAACTTAATAAAATACATCAATAAAATCAATTTAGCCTCAAATAAATAATGAAAAATGTTCAATTTGGTTTAAATAATGCAAAAACAAAGTGTTGGAGAAGAAAGTAAAAGTGCAATATGTGCCATGTAAAAAAGCTAACGTTTAAGTTCCTTGCTCAGAACATGAGAACATCTGAAAGCTGGTGGTTCCTTTTAACATGAGTCTTCAATATTCCCAGGTAAGAAGTTTTAGGTTGTAGTTATTATAGGAATTATAGGACTATTTCTCTCTATACGATTTGTATTTCATATACCTTTGACTATTGAATGTTCTTATAGGCACTTTAGTATTGCCAGTGTAACAGTATAGCTTCCGCCCCTCTCCTAGCTCCTACCTGGGCTCGAACCAGGAACACATCGACAACAGCCACCCTCGAAGCAGTGTTACCCATGCAGAGCAAGGGGAACAACTACTCCAAGTCTCAGAGCGAGTGACATTTGAAACGCTATTAGCGCGCACCCGGCTAACTAGCTAGCCATTTCACATCGGTTACACCAGCCTAATCTCGGGAGTTGATAGGCTTGAAGTCATAAACAGCACAATGCTTGAAGCATTGCAAAGAGCTGTTGGCAAACGCACGAAAGTGCTGTTTGAATGAATGCTTACGAGCCTGCTGGTGCCTACGATCGCTCAGTCAGACTGCTCTATCAAATCATAGACTTAATTATAACATAATAACACACAGAAATACGAGCCTTTGGTCATTAAAATGGTCGAATCTGGAAACTATCATTTCGAAAACAAAACGTTTATTCTTTCAGTGAAATACAGAACCGTTCCGTATTTTATCTAACGTATGGCATCCCTAAGTCTAAATATTGCTGTTACATTGTACAACCTTCAATGTTATGTCATAATTATGTACAATTCTGGCAAATTAATTATGGCCTTTGTTAGGAATAAATGGACTTCACACAGTTCGCAATGAGCCAGGCGGCCCAAACTGCTGTATATACCCTGACTGCTTGCACGGAACGCAAGAGAAGTGACACAATTTCCCTAGTTATAAGAAATTCATGTTAGCAGGCAATATTAACTAAGTATGCAGGTTTAAAAATATAAAGTTGTGTATTGATTTTAAAGAAAGGCATTGATGTTTATGGTTAGGTACATTGGTGCAACAACAGTGCTTTTTTCGTAAATGCGCTTGTTAAATCATCACCCGTTTGTCGAAGTAGGCTGTGATTCGAGGAGAAATTAACAGGTACCGCATCGATTATTTGCAACGTAGGACACGCTAGATAAACTAGTAATATCATCAACCATGTGTAGTTAACTAGTGATTATGTTAAGATTGATTGTTTTTTATAAGATAAGTTTAATGCTAGCTAGCAACTTACCTTGGCTTCTTGCTGCCCTTGCGTAACAGGTAGTCAGCCTGCCACGCAGGCTCCTCGTGGAGTGCAATGTAAGGCAGGTGGTTAGAGCGTTGGACTAGTAACCGGAAGGTTGCAAAAACGAATCCCCGAGCTGACAAGGTAAAAATCTGTCGTTCTGCCCCTGAACAAGGCAGTTAACCCACTGTTCCTAGGCCGTCATTGAAAATAAGAATTTGTTCTTAACTGACTTGCCTAGTTAAAATAAAAAATGTTTAAATTAAAACAAATCGGTGTACAAAATTACCAATTACCGAGTGTTATGAAAACTTGAAATCGGCCCTAATTAATCGGCCATTCCGATTCATCGGTCGACCTCTAATAGAGAGAGTTAGAGACAAAGTTGGAGACAGAGTTAAAGAAATAGTTAGAGAGACAGAGAGACAGAGTTAAAGAAATAGTTAGAGAGACAGAGAGACAGAGTTAAAGAAATAGTTAGAGAGACAGAGAGACAGAGAGAGAGAGAGAGAGAGAGAGACAGAGAGAGAGACAGAGAGAGAGAGATAGAGAGAAAGGGAGAGACAGAGAGAGAGTTAGAGAGAGAGATAGTCAGAGAGACAGAGAGTTAGAGAGAGAGTTAGAGATAGAGAGATAGTTAGAGAGAGAGATAGAGAGAGTTAGCGACAGAGTTAGAGAAATAGAGAGAGAGAGAGATGGAGAGAGAGACAGAGAGAGAGAGTTAGAGAGAGAGAGACTGTTGGAGACAGAGTTAGAGAAATAGAGAGTTAGAGAGAGAGAGAGTTAGAGAGTTAGAGATAGTTAGAGAGATAGTTAGAAAGTTGGAGACAGAGTTAGAGAAATAGTTAGCGATTTAGAGAGAGATATAGAGTTAGAGAGACAGAGAGAGAGTTAGCGAGATAGTTAGAGAAAAAGTTAGAGAGAGTTAGAGAGAGAGAAAGGGGAGAGGGAGAAAGACAGCTCTGACAACTGGGTGACTTCTGCATTAGCAAAAATAGCAGTTAAGTGGCTCGTGTGCTGCAAACACACGCCCACAGCCTATACATTTCCTCCATCTTTGATCATCATGATTATTATTATCTGTTACCCCTCTCTGCTGTGTACAGTGGATAATGTTAATCTGCATCACATCATGTTCTTTTTGTCTCTTAATAGGACAGAACAACAGAACCATGGAACGGAATCATTATCTTTATGTTACCTCCTAATCTCTCCATGCTCTGACACCTTCAGAAGGATCCTTGCTATGGTTACGGTGCATGATGCTCATTGTGCTGTGTTTCATCACCACCATCACCCTCGGCCCAGTTTACTATGCATCACTAATCACTTACCCTGTTTGTTTGTTTGTTTGTTTGTTTAAAATGTTCATGGTTATAATCATCTACTCAGGTGTGATAAATGTGGTAGGCCTAAAGATCATCAGTTGCTCATTCAATGGGAGAATGAATCTATTTAACATGATCATAGAAGACCCAGCAAATGTCCCTACCACTGGCTAATGTCATCATCTGCAATGTTAACCACTGTCCATCTAAAATACTTTAGGTCTGAATACCAGCTTTTTTTGGGAGGGGGGGGCGGGTAAAATCCAATACCACAAAGCACACTTCATAAATAATGGTCAGAATTTCAATATTATATCTAGCTATTGACATGGTTGAAATTTAAGGTGTTCTGGAGTAAATTGTGTTGAATGAAAACCTGGAGCTGTGTTCAAATACTCATACTAACCGCACTAACCATACTATTTGTGATGTAATTTGAGTATGTAGTATGATTATTGGTCAAAGTATGGGTATAGTTAATATGCCGAAAGCAGTGGACACTATTTCCGTGCTTTTAGGGCCCATAATGAAATGCCTCCTGAAAATGGGCACGGCTTCACAACGTTTTCAGATTTGAAGAAAATGGTACAAATTGGTACAGATACAAATTGATTGCTTTAACTAGTTATGACAAATGTTAAGAAAATGTTGAGCAATGTATAAAGTAATGACTTTTCAAGTAAGTTACATTGCACGTTATGTTAGCTGACAATTTGTTAGCTACGCTATCCTTACGAATCACATAGCATTCCAGCAGTAGTATGTAATGGTATGTTAGCTAGTTACCTGACGTTAGTTGGCTACTAATACATCAAACTTGCAAGGGAGTATAATAACTACAGTACCAGTCAAAAGTCTGGACACACCTACTCATTCTAGTGTTTTTCTAGTGAAGACATCAAAACTATGAAATAACACATATTTGTGAGACACAGAGTAGGTGAACGGATGATCTCCGAATCTGTGGTTTCCACCGTGAAGCATGGAGGAGGGGGTGTGATGGTATGGGGGTGCTTTGCTGGTGACACTGTGAGCGATTTATTTAGAATTCAAGGCACACTTAACCAGCATGGCTACCACAGTATTCTGTAGCAATACGCCATCCCATCTGGTTTGTGCTTAGTGGGACTATCATTTTTTTTTCAACATGACAATGACTCAACACACCTCCAGGCTGTGTAAGGGCTATTTGACCAAGAAGGAGAGTGATGGAGTGCTGCATCAGGTGACCTGGCCTCCACAATGACATGACCTCAACCCAATTGCAATGGTTTGGGATGAGTTGGACCGCAGAGTGAAGCAAAAGCAGCCAACGAGTGCTCAGCATATGTGGGAACTCCTTCAAGACTGTTGGAAAAGCATTCCTCATGAAGCTGGTTGAGAGAATGCCAAGACTGTGGAAAGCTGTCATCATGGCAAAGGGTGGCTACTTTGAAGAATTTAAAATCTAAAATATTTTTTTATTTGTTTAACACTTTTTTTGTTACTACATGATTCCATATGTGTTATTTCATAGTTTTGATGTCTTCACTATTATTATACAATGTAGAAAATAGTAAAAATGAAGAAAAACCCTTGAATGAGTAGGTGTGTCGAAACCTTTGACTGGTACTGTATATGCTATCTATCTAACTACCCAATGTTTATTGACTTGATTATTCATGTCATTCTTAGCTGTGCGTTCTCAATGGACATTGTTAGTTCTGGCTATCTACTCTGATTTCAGAGCACTCTCCTCTGAGTGTGCCAGAGCGCAAAATGATTGATGAATTTACAAACGCTCAACATCCATTGAATAGGGCCGGTGTCAGTAAACATTGGCAAAAAAAGATGAACCTCTTGCTAGAGCGCACACGTCCAGTGTGCGCTCTGAAGCGAAACGCTCTGAATTTACGAGCTGACAATCTGACAAAGCTCTGGATTTACTCTGGCACTCCAGATTGAATTTATGAACACATTTGTTATGCTAACAAGCTAGCAAGAGGTTGCATAGCAACATCATCAACTTCCGGATGACAGGCTCAGTGCTAGTACGCTCAACTGAAACGGTAGTACTAAAATGAACTAATAGTATATAGTATGCAGTATATACTCATTAAATATGTAGCAGAGGTGGGACCAAGTCATTGTTTTACAAGTCACAAGTAAGTCTCAAGTCTTAGCACTCAAGTCCCAAGTCAAGTCCCAAGTCAGACAGGCAAATCCGAGTTAAGTCTCAAGTCAAGACCGTCAAATATCAAGTCAAGTCTCAAGTCAAACTTGGAGTTTCAAGTCATAATGTGCTCTTCACCAAATGTAATACCATTTCATATTTTTAACAAGAGTAATAGTATATTACATTTACGCAAATCATGAATGCTTTTAAAAATATCTATATATTTATTACTTTCCAAATAAACGTAATATTTCCATGGAAATACATGGGTAGCCATGAGAAAGACCCCCCCTCCCCCAATAGTGATCGACTATCGAGGATCGCTATGGGGCGCAATCGGGCGATGTAGGCTTGTACACAATTGCCCGACCTTACACACACACACACACACACACACACACACACACACACACACACACACACACACACACACACACACACACACACACACACACACACACACACACACTCTCTCTGTGTGGTTACAGTAGGCTAACGTATGTCAATGGTTTTAGGAACAGCAGTAACATCAGGCAGGATTTAGGCTTCCAACTGCCTAGTCAGTTGTAGCTCAATCTTGGGTACAATGATCACGTTCCCACACTGACTGACTGTGTGGAGGCTCATTGATTTAACGTTACGTTAGCCTACATGATACACTAGTAAAGTAATAAAATATATAGCTGTCGGCTATATTAGCCACGACTTACCGTTCTTTGTGCAGCTTCAAATGTTGAACAAAGTTGGATATTGTTGCGCCTCCGTCTGTAATTTTCTTCTCGCATATTTTACAAGTTGCAATCCGTTTTTGTTGATACAGCGTTGTCTTTATATCCGAAAATATACATTTGGGGTATCATCTTTCTAAGGGCTCCATCTGAATTCACCCGCCGACGTTCCTCTGCACTGCCACGCACAACTTTTTCTCAGCTGGCACAATTTGATTGGCTGCTGTCCGATTCAAGCTGTAATCCATTAAATGAAGAGTTGATGCGCTGCAAACTTTTTTTAATAGCATCATTTTTAATATTTGGGCTTGGTGAGCGTATCAAGTCAGGTCGAGTCATAAGTTTGAAGGTGTTAAAGTCAAAGTCGAGTTGCAAGTCATCATATTTGGGACTCGAGTCTGACTCGAGTCCAAGTCATGTGACTTGAGTCCACACCTCTGGTATGTAGTATAGTGTATGTCAGTATGGGTATTCGAACACAAAAGATCACATTTGTTAATGTTGACAAATAACTCCACACACACACACACACACACACACACACACACACACACACACACACACACACACACACACACATCCTGGACACAGTTTGTTCTACCCACTCCTTCTCTCTCTGAAGCCCAAGCCTAGCTCAAAGCCAGGACGGCCATTAGCTGTCTTGCCAAGGTTGTCTTTTCCCAATTTAAGGTTAGACACTAAGCTCTCACCTCTGGCCTAGCTGCCTCAGGTAAATCTATCTTAATATTAGCAGCCTGCTGAGTCCCTGGCTGGTTGGTGTAGGAGGGGTTGGAGGGCACACAGCCCTGCTAAACTGGGACTGAGACTGTGGCAGTATCTTTCTCTCTTCATTCTCTCTTCCACTATAGTTCTCTTTATTTTTCTCTCCCTCTATCTTTCTCGCTTTCATTCTTTCTCTCTTCCTTTATCTATCTCTCTCTTTCTTTATATTTCTCTCTCTTTCTCTCTTCCTGTATCTATCTCTATCTTTCTTCATCTATCTCTATCTTTCTCTATATTTCTCTCTCTTTCTCTCTTCCTGTATCTTTCTCTCTTCCTGTCTCTTTCTCTCTCCCTATCTTTCTCTTTCTCTCTCCCTATCTTTCTCTATCTATTTCTCTCTCACTCGCTCTCACTCTTTCTTTCTCACCTTCCTCCTAGGGATCTCTCTACGGTGACATGCTTTAGTTATCATAGGATCACCATCTGTTGTTTCAACCCCCTGCAGGGACCTAGCGGTCAACTGGCCAAGAGGACCTCTGGCCAACCATGAACTTCACTTAATAATGTGCTTGAAAAAGTCACTGTGTGTGTATATGCATTTGTGTGTGCATAGTTGCATGTGTTTGTGCATGTGTATTTTTTTGTTGTTTTTCTTCCAAAATCCTCAGGAGAATACAGTGTATTTAGAATTCAGCTGATGGCTTTTCATCTCCGTTAATTTATTTCCACTCTGGTCTCCTGATGATGATTGTGATGTCCTCTCACTCTGTTGTCCACACTAGGCCACTGGGGCTGATAGACGGGTCCTTCTAGCACTCTTGTGCAGGGCTCGACATTAATGCTTGTCCAGGACAAGTAAAAAAAAAATGGCCGGACAATAAGATTTAAGTTATCTGAATAGACAAGCATTCCAGGCGACTACCTCATGAAGCTGGTTGAGAGAATGCCAAGAGTGTGCAAAGCTGTCAAGGCGAAGGGTGTCTATTTGAAGAATCTCAAATATAAAATATGTTTTCATTTGTTTAACACTTTTTTGGTTACTACATGATTCCATATGTGTTATTTCATAGTTTTGATGTCTTCACTATTATTCTCCAATGTAGAACATAGTCAAAATAAAGAAAAACCCTTGAATTGGTAGGTGTGTCCAAACTTTTGACCGGTAGTGTTCATGAATAAAAAAGTCTACATGAGTGAAGTACAGTGCCTGTTGCACACCACGCATCACCCACCTTGAATCTGAAAATAGGCACACAACATTTTGAAACAATTTAACCATAAATGTGATTGTTTAAAACCTGGACGTTTTATGTTTTTTTACAAAGCATGTCTTACCTTGCTTCAAAGTAGCCTAGCCAAAATACGACCATAGAAATGTTGAGGGAATTCTTTTCTAAACACTTAAATGCCATTGAAACCAGCATTTCTCTCATGTTCTATTGGTTTTCAAATCAACGTTCTTTAAGTCCTGTTCACACTGCAGGCCTTAATGCTCAAATCAGTTTTGTTTTTCAAATCCGTTTTGGAATACTGACTATCCAAACAGCAACCCACTGAGCAGACGTCAGTTCAACGTCTATTTTTTTGGTTGGTTTCAATGTGAAATCAACAACCTTTTTGATTTAGGTTAAACGTTGGATGAACAAAATAAAATGTAAAAAAAATAAAAGTTTTCCATGTTGATTCAACGTCATCACATCGTTTTTTTCCCAAATGACATAGAAACAACTTTGATTCAAACAGTGTTTGCCTCTAAGGAATTTACAAGTGATCCAATTGGATTTGAACGTGTTCAGACTGTAGTCATTTACTGACAATGGCGGTGTCACGCCCTGACCTGAGAGAGTCGTTTTTCTCTGTTTGGTTAGGTCAGGGTGTGACATGGGGTGGGCATTCTATGTGTTGTATGTCTATGTTGTTTTTTCTTTAATTGGCCGAGCATGGTTTCCAATCAGAGGCAGCTGTCATTCGTTGTCTCTGATTGGGAATCATACTTAGGCAGCCCTTTTTCCCACAGTCAGTTGTGGGATCTTGTCTTTGTGTTGCATGTGTTTGCACACATAGCTTTTTGTTCGTTGTATTGTTTATTCTTTTTGCTGGTTCACATTTAAAATAAAGTATGATGAACCCAACTCACGCTGCGCCTTGGTCTACCTTCGACGACGGACGTTACAGAAGATCCCACCACCAAAGGACCAAGCAGCGTGGGCCGATGGACTGGACATGGGAGGACATCCTGGATGGCAAGGGATACTGGACTTGGGAGGAGATCCAGGCCGGAAGGGATCGCCTCCCATGGGAACAGGTGGAAGCAGCGAGGGAGGTACAGCGACGAGATCAACAGGCAAGGCAACAACGGAGGCCCGAGAAGCAGCGGCAAAACGTTGTTTGGGGTGGCACACGGGTAGATTGGCTAAGGCGGTTTTAAGACCTGAGCCAACTCCCCGTGATTACCATGGGGAGCGAGTAACTGAACAAGCACCGTGGTATGCGGTGATGCGCACTGTGTCGCCCATGCGCACTCACAGCCCGGTGCGCTCGGTACAAGCTCATCACCGTTGCCGTGCTAGAGTTTGCCGTCAGCCAGGAAGAAGTGCGCCAGCTCAGCGTATCTGGTCTCCAGTGAGTCTCTACGGCCCAGGTTATCCTGCGCCTGCTCTACGCACGGTACCCCCCGTTCACCAGCGCAGCACAGTTCGTCCTGTACCAGCTCCCCACCCTTGCTGGGCTACAGTGACCATCCAGCCAGGACGGGGTGTGCCAGCCCTGAGCTCCAGACCTCCGGTGCGCCTCCACGGCCCAGTGTGCCCTGTGCCTGCACTGCGCACCCAGTCTCCTGTGCATCTCCAGTCTGGTGAGACCGGTTCCAGCTCCCCATAGGAAGCCTCCAGTGATGATCAATGGGCTGAAGCCTCCAGTGATAATCCATGGCACGAAGCCTCCAGTGATGATCCATGGCCCGGAGCCTGTAGTGATAATCCATGGCACGAAGCCTCCAGTGATGATCCATGGCCCGGAGCCTGTAGGGATGATCCATGGCACGAAGCCTCCAGTGATAATCCATGGCCCAGAGCCTCCAGTGATGATCCATGGCACAAAGCCTCCAGTAATGATCCATGGCGCGGAACCAGTAGTGATGATCCATGACACGGAGCCTGCAGCGAAGGTCCCCAGTCCAGAGCCTCCAGCGACGCTGCCCAGTCCGGAGCCTCCAGCGACGCTCCCCAGTCCGGAGCCTCCAGCGACGCTCCCCAGTCCGGAGCCTCCAGCGACGCTCCCCAGTCCGGAGCCTCCAGCGACGCTCCCCAGTCTGTAGCCCCGAGTCTTCAGCAACGGTCTGCAGCCCCGAGTCTTCAGCGACGGCGCTGATCCACGGTCTGGTTCCTCCGGTGACACAAAAGCGGAGGGTTCAGCGGGCGGAGTGGGGGCTATGCCCCGAACCAGAGCCGCCACCATGAGTAGATGCCCACCCGGACCCTCCCCTATAGGTTCAGGTTTGCGGCCGGGAGTCCGCACCTTTTGGGGGGGGGGGGTACTGTCACGCCCTGACCTGAGAGTCGTTTTTCTCTGTTTGATTAGGTCAGGGTGTGACATGGGGTGGGCATTCTATGTGTTGCATGTCTATGTTGTTTTTTTCTTTAATTGGCCGAGTATGGTTTCCAATCAGAGGCAGCTCTCATTCGTTGTCTCTAATTGGGAATCATACTTAGGCAGCCCTTTTTCCCACAGTCAGTTGTGGGATCTTGTCTTTGTGTTGCATGTGTTTGCACGCATAGCTTTTCGTTCGTTGTATTGTTTATTCTTTTTGCTGGTTCACATTGAAAATAAAGTATGATGAACCCAACACACGCTGAGCCTTGGTCTACCTTTGACCAGGGACGTTACAGGCGGGCGTTTGTGCAGTGGCGTAGAATGATTGGTGGTGCTTATTCTTCCTATCACTCAGAAGTTGTTGTGTAGTAAGCTAAGGTGACAACAATACCTGCAATGGAAGTCTCCCAGTTGCTTTGAATGTTCAAAATCATAGTGTAAGAACACTTTTATAGAGTGACTGAATTTACTGATTCCGAATGCATTTCTCTGTTACTCATGAAGAAATAGAGATTTCAGTCTTGGGGGTGTCGTTCGATGTGGCGGTTACTGATGTTTTCCCCCATGAGACACCATAGTAACAAAGCCAGTACCACTTCCAGAAAAGTTTCAGAATGAATAAGATATTTCAAGAAATCAAATCTGTTATTCATTTTGACGTTTTTGCCGAGAAGTTTTAGTCGCGCAATTTTACATCTAGTGTTTGGTGCGACATGTTGTCCTATGTAAACAAAGTCAGATCTGTTGCGCTGATGGGAATATCTGTCTCACTGGCTGTGTGTTCTGGATTGGATAGAGTGCAATCACTGCAGCTGTGTATCCTGTGTCAGTGGGCAAGTGAGCATTATCGAAATCAAAACCCAACCCTCAAGTAAGTGCTGACAAATACTTGTTCTCAAATCTCACAAAACTCTGTTTTGGAAGACACTGAATTTATGACCAAAATGTACCTACTTACACTTTTTAGAACATTTTGGCATTGGAATAAATGTTTATGACTAATATCGATGTCACATATGCTGTTTTCAACTAAGTGGTCAAAACAAGTTATTTTAAGCTAACCACAGCAATCAACTAGCTAGCTTGGTAGATGTTTAGCTTGCTAGCACATTCATTCATTTATTTTCAAACAATTAACAAGCTACCTAGCTACCACATGTGCTTGTCAAGCTGTCAACAGAGTAGCTAGCAAACAACAAGGTATGCCAAATAACAGTCTAAAAATACTTGAGGTCAAATAAATCAGACTTGAAGATTCAGACACAAGTCACATGGCCAGGAATCAGATTTATTTGAAGGTGGTTTGAAATGTGGTTTGAAATATCTGATTCCATGTGCCTTTTGGCTGTTCAGACTGCGGATATGCAATTGTTTTTATTTGAGTCACTTCAATTTGCCAGTGCGAACAAGGCTTTATTGTCCAGCAGCCAAAGGCACAATCCTAGTCATATTAGTGACCTATGCTAGTTGATGCATCTTTGGACAGATATTCTACAGATATTTCCATCTCTGTCACATGAAAACATTTGTGCATGCGGTAAGGTACAGTACGCTTTTGAGAACAGTGTTTTCCCGCTAATTGCATTTTGGAACATTTGCACGTAGCCTACAGCCATGTGCGCATTGCTGAGCTTATAATATGAAGATAAAAACTATGAAACTTTTAAGCTAAATGGTCTGATCTGTTAGATCAGCCTAGTTGCTTTTAACATTTTTGGGATGTGCAGTGGTTGTATGAATTTTTGATCTATCGTCCCAGAACTGTCCCAGAGTCTGTTTTGAACCATGCTAGGCATATTGTTTTGAGACAGGTTTGAATATGCAAAGAGCCTACATTTTTGTCTGATTCTCTATGGTAAAAAGATAGTAATGCATTTCATTTTTTGAAGTGTTTCCTTTCATCATGTAAAAATTGTGTTACAGACCTTTATTGGGGGACTTGAGCTTTCGGACAAGTAAAAAATATGTCCTACTTGTCAAAAGTACAAGTGGCAAAAAAGTGAATGTTAAGCCCTGTTGTGTCATTAGTACCACCACAGACAGGGTTCACACAAGGTGCTTGAGGTGCATAAAGTACTTGAATTTGGCACTCTGAAAAAAAGAAACGTTTTTTTTAAGTACTGGAATACCTTGAAAATCAGACATTTTCTTTTCAAGTTAGCACTTGAAAAGTACTTGAATTAAAATGAGAGGAGAACAGAAAATGATAACTGATGTTTATATGAAAAATATTAGAAAAATGTATAGGCATTAATTTCCAGGCAGACTACTGAGTTTTATTTTCTCACGTGTTTGTCTGGTTGCCAGGTGAGCTCGCTCATTCCACCCACACATGTCACTCAGCCAGGGAGGTACAGAACTGACTGGTTAAGCGTCGCCAAATGTCACATCGATAGCTAAAATGCCAGGCAAATGTAGATAAAATTTTGCCTGGCAGGATATTTATGTTTATGAAGGGTTTTGCCAGACCCAACCAGGGATGTAGTGGAGGTTAAATGCACGTAGATGCCGTTTACTCACCTTTTTATTTTGTTAATGATCATTTACCCACTTATTATTGCATTCCCAGCATTGATCAACACGCAGAAGGCTTCTTGTTCTGAGTTCTAATCGCGCCTACTTCTGAGAACAAGTGGAATCATGAATGATTCACATATGCTCGTTACGTTCGCCTGATTCCCTGTATTTGCCTTGTTAGCAGCGCATTCAATCACCACTCTGTCCAACTGGATACTCTGCCCACGACATACACCGGGAGGTGAAACAAACCACCTCAGCCCACACCTACAGTACAGTGGCAAGTAGCTGAGAGACATCCCTCGACTCCTGCCGTGTCAGCAGACATCCCTCAAATAAACCTCCCCTGACTCTCTGAAAAATGAGGGTACATCTGGTAGTCAGTTAGATGTGTAGCTAGCTAGGTACCTCAAGGGCTCCGGCTATTAGCCAGTAGCTAGCTATAGTTAGCTGGCTAGAGCAGTTGACTGAAATTAAGCTAGCTATAATCAAAAGATGGGCTACTATACGTTCTCATAACAAAATACATTTTATTTATAGAGAGTAGTGAGACAGACAGTGGTGAGTCAGGCTGAAATGAAGGAGGCAAAAGAGATACACAGAGAGAGGAAGCATTGAAGCAAGCAGGGAGAGAGATTAGTAGTACAGTGGTTCCCAAACTTGGGGTCTGGAACACATGTGGGGTCCCATGAGAGAGTCTTTAATCTTATCAAACACATTAATAACTTGTTTCTCTTCAAATGGGTTGAGAATACAACATTTTAGTCAATTAAAGGCCTTTTACGCTGTCAGAAATCACTTTAATTTTATTATGTGTTATTGTGTGTTGGGACAGCCTGTGAAACCTAAAATTGAGTGAAATATAAAGACAATTTTATATTATGTACACTGAACAAAAATATAAACGCAACATGCAACAATTTCAAAGATTTTACTGAGTTACAGTTCATTTAAGGAAATCAGTCAATATCATCAGTCCTGACTTACCACTCATATATGTAGTAAATAAGTAGTGAAACACATACTATTGAGTAGAACTTGTAAGGTAGTGATGAATAGTAAGTTAGTTGGTTTTTTTCACAAATTTGTGGCGATATACTGCCATCTGTTGGTGACTAGATACAATTGCATAATAGGAACTATTACAAATTGATGGTCTTTGAAAATACATATTAGTACTTGAACAAGTATTTAAACGTCCTTGAATTTGACTGCCACTGTCTGTATGAACCCAGCACGGAGTACCAAAACGCATCTTGTTCATATGAAGAGAAAGACATTTTGATCAACATTTTGATCAATTCAATCTCAGAGGGTTCCCGAGTGTTCCCGAGTGCCCTGATGCCACAACAAAGTAAGGTGCCCCTTGTCCTCTTTAGCACTGTAAATGATGACAGTAAGAGTGCAGGAGGCTGACACTTTCTCAATTAATCTTTCCTTGATTCCTTGCCTCCTCATATTGGAGGAGAAAGTCCAAGGTCCCTCCACTCAGATGCTCTTCTCCATTGCATTTTGAGTAGTAGATGAGTAGAGAACATATGAGGAATCGAGGAAAGATGAATTGAGTAAGAGCTCCAGTTTCATACAATACCTTATGACTGAAGGTTTTCAGAAGATCTTATTTTTCCATGAAGAACAGTATCCACAACATCTTTTGTGGGTATAGAAGATAAAAGGATTCCTTCTCTGTCCTTCTCAAATCGAACAATCTTATTGAACAAAATAATGATTTTGTTGTGAAAAGAGAGAATATTTTCTGCACAGGGATCTAGAGGGCAGACGATTACGGTACACTTTTTGAGAAGGATGACATTGCCAATGAGGATCAACCTTGGACAAGGACAAATTATGATTGTTTTGTTTTGCCCCCCTTGTTAGTGCACTTTTGTGGACTGAATGTTCTGCACAGGGGTTTGACTTCGACTTAGTATGTTTTTCTCATCAGAAGAACCATATCATATCATGTCATAGCATGCTGAATCAAAACACAAACTCTCGAGAGCTGTCTATGTACAGTATGTGTGTATATATTTGTGTGTGTATATATTTGTATTTGTGTGTGTATGCGTGCGCATATGCGTGTGTGTGTGTGAGTGAGATAACGGTCGGCCTCAATGTGCTTCCATGCTCGTGACCATCGTGTGACCTGCTGTTTGCATGGCATTACATTAGGCTTGAGCACCAGCGATCTTTATCAATACAAATCCCGAACAGAAAACCCTCAGAAAAAGCCCAGTCCTTTTGTGCTATAATAAAATCAACAATGCCCCAGCAGTATTTTCCAGCTGTAGCTGTACCACTGTATCACTGTTCACGCCAAATGCCCAGCAGGAAACTCCAGTTGTCTTCTGAGACTTTGAATTTGTCCAAAATGGCACCCAATTCCCAATATAGTGCACTACTTTTGACCAGGGCCTCAGTGCCCTATGTAGGGAATAGGATATGATTCCGTGTTTAGTTTGAATCAAACCACGGGGTAATATAGTAGATGTAGTGATTTTATCATCAGCTCGGCTACATAACTTCTCTTTCCAAGAGGAGATTGGCAGTTCTGACACACAAGTGACAGCGCCTTTATGAGTTAGTTGACATGTAATATAGTGAGCATAATGACTGGTATGTATTTCATCCAGGGGTTGAAGAGCAGGGTCATTATAATAGGCTAATAAGCTGGTTTTGGTATGAAAACGACAGATAAGAAGGGATAAGAAGCCAATAAATAGAGAAGAGAATGTAAGCACAGTGTAAAATGCCTGGCAACGCAGGGAAATTGTCACACTCTGATCTGTTTCACCTGTCTTTATGATTGTCTCCACCCCCCTCCAGGTGTCGCCCATCTTCCCCATCATCCCCTGTGTTTTTATACCTGTGTTCTCTGTTTGTCTGTTGCCAGTTCGTCTTGTTTGTCAAGTCAACCAGCGTTTTTGTTCTCAGCTCCTGCTTTTCTCAGTCTCTCTTTTCTCGCCCTCCTGGTTTTGACCCTTGCCGGTCCTGACTCTGAGCCCGCCTGCCTGACCATTCTGCCTGCTCCTGACCCTGAGCCTGCCTGCCGACCTGTACCTTTGCCCCACCTCTGGATTATTAAACCATTGTTAATTCAACGTTGTCTGCATCTGGGTCTTACCTTCACACCTGATAGGAAATAAGCCCCTTTTATGCTGGAAAAGCAGCGCTGGAAAGACAAGCAATTACAGTTACAAAATCAGGCAGTGTTTTCATAAACTCCCTGCCACCCGAGTTCTGCCTGCCTGTCCCCTCTGTCACTGGGCTTGGAGCCATGACAGGCATAATATTGTTTTATTTCTCGATCTCTCTTCAAGGCTCCGGATGAAAGAGGGCTTATCTGAAAGTTTTACCCCGGCTCTACACACGTATGTGTGATCGTACGCTCACAAGCATGCACAAACTTAATGCTTTTTGTCCTCAGAAAAGATGTGTGTGTGTGTGTGCGTGAGTGTGCAAATGTGCATGCTGCTTATGTGCATGTGCTTGTGTTTTGAACATGCTCCCATTACTGTTACTGGAGAGTGTCTGCCTACAGTAATATGGACCTAGGTAATAGAGGGTAAATCCCTGGCTGTAACGCTACGCTCCTCTGAAGTAGTTATCACAGCCAGCCTTACCTCTGTGATTGTGTCCCGAGGCAGTGTGTGTGTGTGTGTGTGTGTGTGTGTGTGTGTGTGTGTGTGTGTGTGTGTGTGTGTGTGTGTGTGTGTGTGTGTGTGTGTGTGTGTGTGTGTGTGTGTGTGAGTGTGAGTGAGAGTGAGAGTGTGTCCTTAGGAGCCAGCTGTCTCAGCTGGTTGGTCACACTTAGTATGATTATGGGGAGATTTAAGTCTCACTCACAAATAGAGAGAGAGGGTGTGTGAGAGCGAGAGAGGGTGTGAGAGGTGTGTGTACAGTGTAAATATGCAGTGCACATGTCAAGGACAGTGTGTTTATGTATGTGTCTGTATTTAAATAGTGCTGTAGTATAACATTAACAACTGACACACATCCCCTGAAGCACAGATTTATGGGTAGGGTTATGCATTGTGCTATGAGATCTGTTTGCTCCGCTAGTCCATTAATCCTCCGTGCACAACATGAAACACATTCACACCAGTCATGTCTAGCAAGTTGAAAAAGTGACCTTATTCATTCATATACTGTAATGGACAGCTGGCTGGAGGGAATAGAGTCCTTGGTCGCTAGATGGATAATGAACCCAACGTGTTTGCAGCACAGTTTGTTTGATTTGGTGTTTGTGCGGGCGGGCTCCGTGTAGTGTGTGCATGCGGATTGCGTGTAGTGTGTGTGCGTCTACCATATATTAGTCCATGAAGGGTGTGATCCAGGGCCCTTTGATTTGCCGGCGGGGCTCTGAAATGATGCGTAAATGATTTGGTAATTGATCCCTAGATGATGAATCTAGGATCAATCATTGTCGTCCTGCTGTCGGGGCCAGAGGCTATTTGATTGATGATGCTGTCGATACCTGTAATGCCATTCACTTCTATTGACTTTTCTCTCCCAGGCTTGTTAGAGGTAGAGAGTAGTGTAGAGCTCTGGTCGTTATGGCTGGGGTCCAGAGGCTAAGGTGTGTGTGTGTGTGTGTGTGTGTGTGTGTGTGTGTGTGTGTGTGTGTGTGTGTGTGTGTGTGTGTGTGTGTGTGTGTGTGTGTGTGTGTGTGTGTGTGTGTGTGTGTGTGTGTGTGTGTGTGTGTGTGTGGTTGTGTGTGTGTGTGTTAGAGCTCGCCAACAGGGGACGTTGAGAGCATCACTCTGCATGTGAGAGCTACCTCAAACTGCTGTTTTCCCCACAATGGTTTGTTTATTATGTTTGTTATATATTCCATTCTATTTATACTTCCTACTCTCTCGTTGTTATTGGGTTGCTATGAAGGTAAATGGAGGCAGAAACTACATATCCAAATGAAACCTCATAAATTATTCCTCCACTAAACTTCCCATTGTGCCTTTCTCTCCCTGCCACTCTCTATCTCGCTCTCTATCTCTCTCTCACGTTCTCTCTCTCTTTATTGCTGCCTATATCTTTCTTTCTCTCTCCCTCTCTCGCTCTTTCTCTCTATGTTGCTGCCTATATCTTTCTTTCTCTCTCCCTCTCTCGCATCTTTCTCTCTATGTTGCAGAAGTTTTTGGACAGTTCTGAGATTCTAAGTGTAGTTCTGAGAGTCTAAAAGAACAGAGATAGAATAGTACAATGGAAAGGGAAAGAATGATAAGTATTGGATCTCTCTGCTACATGGTAAAATCTACTCAGTAGTTGTTTTGCAGTTGGCATGGGTTCCACTTCTATCCCCTAGGAGTCATCTTGTCAGATAGGAGTTAAAAGCTTTTTTTCATTCCAAGTAGCTCTCTATTTCCCCCTCCATTCAGTTTTCAATTTCCAGTCCAGATTGTATGTTTTCTCTGAAAACATTTTAACCAGTATGTTTCTTCTCAGTAATTGCGGGTGCTTTACCAAAGTGAAGTAACCAAGCAGAGATAGGCTAGATGCATTAGCACAGGCTTTTTAGGACTATTTCTGTCATCATGAGTGGTCAATTTGACTGGTACTGTGTGTGTGTGTAACTACTACAGTAACATGAAATGCAATTACTACTAAATCTCAGGTACGCTAAAAGCATATCACTAAGTCATTGTCTCTCTGGCCCCCATTGACGTCTTTACTGCTGTGTACAAACATGTGACCGTATCACTATGCCGTACTGTATGTTGCTCTGGAGAAGAAAATCTGCTAAAGGACTAGGGTTGCAAAGGGTCGGAAACTTTCCAGTAAATTTCCGGAATATTTCTGCAATTCTAGGTCTTGTGGCATATTTTGGTTAAACTATCCCCAATTCAATCAACACTCTGCATGCACAGCGCATTCTTCCATCACATGTGCAGTGCATTCTTCCATCACATGTACAGCTGATTCTCAAGATCTTGCACACTACTATGAGATGCTATTGAGCCCACACTACTACACTGTCTGAGCCAAGGACTACATGCTTTCTGGTTGGTTTTGTTTACAATACTGGGTGGGGTGAATATATTTTATATGACATACGTGATTTTTTGTTAACTAGTAAATAGTAGCCTACAGAAAAGTGTGTTTAACTCATTTCTAAGTTAACAATTTCTGCTAGTTAATTTTTGCAACCATGTGGGTTTTAGCTTGCTTGAGCCTGTTAACTGAGGAGTGTTAATTCACCTGTTTCCGTACATGGGGCGGCAAGTAGCCTAGTGGTTAGAGCGTTGGACTAGTAACCTTAAGGTTGCAAGGTAAAAATGTGTCTTTCTGTCCCTGAACAGGGCAGTTAACCCACTGTTCCTAGGCCGTCATTGAAAATAAGAATTATTTCTTACCTCACTTGCCTAGTTATATAAAGGTAAAATAAATAAAACATGTTTCATTTTAAAACATTTATCTTATAAAGGAGTTGTTTAATCTAACTGCTTAAAATATTTATCACTACATGGAATTGTATTTGCTGTTTTTTTTGTCATTTTTTTCTAATCTTTACAGACAAATGTCATGGCACTATCTGATGAGTGGAGACATTTCACTGCAGCTAATGTAGAAGGAAAAGCTGTGTACATTTGCAAATACTGAGCCAAACCACATGTGAAGAATGCAACAAAGATGCAGAATCATCTGGCCAAGTGCATAGAGTTCCCTCAGTGCTCACAACAAGCAACCTCTGACAAAGTCCCTCTACTTCTATTCGAGGTGAAAATGATGAATCAGACACCTTATCGATAGCAACAGCTCATGGTCCTCCTGGAATCAGACGTTTTTTTGACTCAATGGAGGAACATAGTCAGAGAA
Source organism: Salmo salar (assembly GCF_965601325.2). Taxonomy (NCBI): domain Eukaryota; kingdom Metazoa; phylum Chordata; class Actinopteri; order Salmoniformes; family Salmonidae; genus Salmo; species Salmo salar. The sequence continues at coordinate 23,019,047 of NC_138317.1, forward strand.
ATGCTGATGAATGTCTTTCTCGAGCTGTGTATGCAACTGGTTCACCTCTGATGCTCACAGGCAATGTGTATTGGAAGAGATTTCTGAATGTTCTTCACCCAGCATACACCCCTCCAACCAGACATGATTTATCTACTCATTTTCAAGTGAAGGTCAAGCAAATCAGAGAAAGCAGACTGTATTGCAATCATCTCTGATGGGTGGTCGAATGTTCGTGGGCAAGGAATAATTAACATCATCTCCACCCCTCAACCAGTATTCTACAAGAGCACAGACACAAGGGACAACAGACACACTGGTCTCTACATTGCAGATGAGCTGAAGGCAGTCATCAATGACCTTGGATCACAGAAGGTATTTGCACTGGTGATAGACAATGCTGAGAACACGAAGGCTGCTTGGTTTAAAGTGGAGGAGTCCTATCCTCACATCACACCTATTGGCTGTGCTGCTCATGCATTGAATCTGCTCCTCAAGGACATCATGGCACTGAAAACAATGGATACACTCTACAAGAGAGCCAAGGAAATGGTTAGGTATGTGAATGGTCATCAAGTTGTAGCAGCAATCTATCTCACCAAGCAAAGTGAGAAGAATAAGAGCACCACATTGAAGCTGCCCAGCAGCACCCGTTGGGGTGGTGTTTTCATCATGTTTGACAGTCTCCTGGAGGGGAAGGAGTCACTCCAAGAAAATGGCCATATCACAGTCTGCCGATATGGACAGCCCCATTAAGAGGATCCTCCTGGATTATTTATTTTGGGAGAGAGTGGTAAGCAGCCTGAAACTCCTGAAACCTAAACCTATGCACTGATTGAGGGAGACAATGTCATACTGTCTGATGTTCAGACTCTGCTTTCAGATGGAAGAGAAGAAATCTGTACTGCCCTGCCCACTTCACTGTTGCTCCAAGCAGAGGAAACTGCAGTTCTGAAATACATCTAAAAGCGTGAAGGCTTCTGCCTGAAGCCCACACACGTCACAGCGTACATGTTGGACCCCAAGTATCCCGGCAAGAGCATCCTGTCTGGTGTAGAGATCAACAAGGCCTATGGTGTCATCACTACCGTGTCTCGCCACCTTGGCCTGGATGAGGGCAAGGTTCTTGGTGCACTTCCAAGCAAGGGCTTTGGGATGGAGCTGCAATATGGCAGTCGTGCCAACTTATCTCATCAGCCACCTGGCGGAAGGGACTTTGTGGATCTGAGGCTCTTTCCCGTTTCCTCCATCATCCTCCAAATCCCACCAACATCAGCCGCCTCAGAGCGCAACTGGTCCTTGTTTGGGAACACACACACAACAAAGCATGCAACAGGCTGACCAATACAAGGATTGAAAAATTGGTGGCCATCCGGACAAAAGTGAAGGTTTTTGAGCCTGACAATGAGCCATCCTCAACAAGGTTGGAAAGTGACAGTGAAGATGAGGCCTCAGAGTCTGATGTTTAAGAAGTGGACATTGAGGTCTTGGGAGAAGACTGGGGACTGAGAGGAAGACAACCAAAGCTTTAGACTATCATATTACAGATGTATGTTGAAAATGTTTTTGGGAGATGCGATGGATCATTGGGATCAATATTCACTTTCTTTTGTTGTTCAGTGAAATCATCCCATGTAAATAGTCAACTCATTTAATTAATGTTCAATTCGTAACTAAATAGTTTTTAAAAATGTCTATTGGAAGGATTTAATCATTTGCAATTATGTCTACTTATGATAAGGTAAAAGATTTATGTTTCTGTCTCCATATGATATGGTAAATGTATCCAATGCAAAAAACATCTACATTTAAATGGTATTAATATTAATTTGCATATATTTCCGTTAATTCCCATATATTCCCGTTAATTCCCACGGAAAGTTTCCACCTCTGAATATTCCACAAAATAGGCCTCCCTATAAAGGACTGAAATGTAATGGCAATTAAGTATCCAGCTATATGGACATTCAAAGTTCATTAGAGAGTAATTAATGAACAGAGTCAGCAGTAATCAACAGAGAAGGCAGGTAGCCTAGTGGTTACAGGGTTGGGCCAGAAACCATAAGGTTGCTAGATCAAATCCCCAAGCTGACAAGGTAAAAATCTGTCTTTCTGCCCCTAAACAAGGCAGTTAACCCACTGTTCCTAGGCTGTCATTGTAAATAAGAATTTGTTCTTAACTGACTTGCCTAGTTAAATAAAGAAATAAAAAACAAGACCTTCAATAAAACCAATATTCAATTATGATCATTATTTTGTATATGAATACAAAAGCAGTATATGTTCTACAATGCTCTTTGTAACTTGAAGTGAGTACGAATAACATTGTTTTTAATTGTTCACCTTGTAAAGAGCATTGTAGAATGTTTCTGCTGTTGTATTCATATTGTGTTGATGACCCATTTAAGATAATAGGTTGTCTGAGTGAACATTACCATAACAATGTGACAATGTTGTTTATTTGCTACAAAAACACAGTTGTTGAGGAAAGAAAAAACATCTAATTCAGGTCTATGAATGTTGAAATGGAGAAATAAAACCTTGAAACCTTTTTAGAAGCTGTATCAGAGAGGCCCCCAGGGGAGAGAGCAGCTTCGTGAACCAGACTGACTGATAAGCAGCTCAATGACTAGGAACTATCTCTTATCTTATCCCCCCTCTCTCTTTCTCTTTCTCTCTCTTCGCTCTCTCTGTCTCTCTCTCTCTCTCTTCAACCTGTTATTGACAGTGTCAATGATTCCCCTCCTTACCATTGCCAGGGGCCTTGAAGTAGTGGCAGCTGCAGCATCAAACCTCTTAGGATTTTCTACATATTCTGCATTTTCCCCTCCAGCCCTCCAACCTCATATCTCTGCTCTCTCACATGTAATGGCGATGGAGTAAAACGAATGTGACAATATTGATGTTATTTCAACAAAGCTCATTGGAGCAGTCTCTCTCTCTCTCTCTCTCTCTCTCTCTCTCTCTCTCTCTCTATATATATATATATACATACACACAAAAGTATGTGGACACCCCTTCAAATTAGCGGATTCGGCTATTTCAGCCACACCCTTTGCTGACAGGTGTATTAAATCGAGCACACAGCCATGCAATCTCCAGAAACAAACATTGGCAGTAGAATGGCCTTACTGAAGAGCTCAGTGACTTTCAACGTGGCACCGTCATAGGATGACACCTTTCCAACAAGTCAGTTTGTCAAATTTCTGCCCTGCTAGAGCTACCCCTGTCAACTGTAAGTGTTGTTATTTTGAAGTGGAAACGTCAAGGATCAACAAAGGCTCAGCCTCAAAGTGGTAGGCCACACAAGCTCACAGAACGGACTGCAGATTGCTGAAGGGCATAGCGGGTAAAAATCGTCTCAACCAATGTTCCCTCTTTTCTTTTTGGCCACTGAGCAAAAATCAGGTCTGCTGAGCGCAAACTTGAATGTTGAGAAAATTCGGTTCAAAAGTTTTAACAGTTGCTGTCAGCGATTTCTAGGAGTGGTGGTAGGAGTCAGGCGCAGAGAGCAGAGGTAAGGAAAAATGTGTTTATTCCTTAATTACGAAAAAAACGGTCGACGCCAACAACCGGCGTGAATAGCGAAGTGCCCAAATACAACGGGTCCACAGTACGCATATAAAACAACACATGCAGATCGCCAGCACATCCAACAACAAAAACACTCTGACGAAAATAATCCCGCACAAACCTGGGCGGGCTAAACAGGCTTAAATAACCATAAATCAAGAGACACAAATAAGGAACAGGTGCAAACAATAAGACATACCAAACGAAAAGGAAAAAGGGATCAGCGGCGGCTAGTAGGCCAGCGACGACGACCGCCGAGCTGCCGCCCGAGCAGGCAGGGGAGCCACCTTCGGTGGGATTCGTGACAGTACCCCCCTCCTGACGCGCGGCTCCCGCAGCGCGCCGCCACCGGCCTCGAGGGCGACCCGGAGGACGAGGCGCAGGGCGATCCCCATGAAGGCGGTGGAATTCCCTCAGTAGTGAGGGGTCCAAAATGTCCTTCCTAGGTACCCAGCACCTCTCCTCCGCGCCGTACCCCTCCCAGTCGACGAGGTACTGTAGGCCCCCCGCCCGAAGTCTGGAGTCCAGAATGGCGCGTATCTTATACGCCGGGGACCCACCAATGTCCAGCGGGGGTGGAGGGACCTCCGGCACCTCACCTTCCTGCATGGGACCAGCCACCACCGGCCTGAGGAGAGACACATGAAACGAGGGGTTAATACGGTAGTAAGATGGAAGTTGTAACCGGTAACACACCTCGTTTATCCTCCTCAGGACTTTAAACGGCCCTACACACTGCGGGCCCAGCTTCCGGCAGGGCAAGCGGAGGGGCAGGTTTCGAGCCGAGAGCCAGACTCGATCCCCTGGTGCAAACACAGGGGTCTCACTGCGGTGCTGGTCAGCGCTCTTCTTCTGCCGTCCACTCGCCTTAGTGAGTGCGTCTTGGACGGCTCTCCAAGTGTCCTTCGAGCGCTGCACCCACTCCTCCACCGCAGGAGCCTCGGTCTGGCTCTGGTGCCATGGAGCCAGGACCGGCTGGTAGCCCAACACGCACTGAAACGGTGACATATTGGTCGATGAGTGACGTAGGGAGTTTTGGGCTACCACTGCCCATGGGACGTATCTCGCCCACTCCCTGGGCCGGTCCCGGCAATACGTCCTTAGAAACCTACCCACCTCTTGGTTCACTCTCTCCACCTGCCCATTACTTTCGGGGTGGAAACCCGAGGTCAGGCTGACCGAGACCCCCAACCGTTCCATGAACGCCCTCCAAACTCTGGACGTGAACTGGGGACCCCGATCAGAAACGATGTCCTCGGGCACCCCGTAGTGCCGGAAGACATGGGTAAACAGGGCCTCCGCAGTCTGCAGAGCCGTAGGGAGACCGGGCAATGGGATGAGACGGCAGGACTTCGAGAACCGATCCACAACGACCAGGATTGTGGTGTTCCCCTGAGATAAGGGAAGGTCGGTGAGGAAGTCCACTGACAAGTGCGACCACGGCCGCTGTGGAACGGGGAGGGGGTGTAATTTCCCTCTAGGCAGGTGTCGAGGAGCCTTGCTCTGAGCGCACACCGAGCAGGAGGAAACATAAAACCGCACGTCCTTTACCAGGGTGGGCCACCAGTACTTTCCCCTCAGGTTCCGCACTGTCCTCTCGATCCCAGGGTGACCCGAAGAGGGGAGATTATGGGCCCATCGAATCAATCGATCACGGACACCAAGCGGCACGTACTGAACACCTGCCGGACACTGAGATGGTGCAGGTTCCAACCGTAACGCCCGCTCGATCTCCGCGTCCACCTCCCATACCACCGGTGCTACCAAGCACGACGCTGGGAGGATGGGAGTTGGATCGATGGCCCTCTCCTCGGTGTCATATAGGCGGGACAGTGCGTCGGCCTTCGTGTTCTGTGAACCTGGCCGATAAGAGATAGTGAACCGGAAACGGGTAAAGAACATGGCCCACCTGGCCTGACGTGGATTCAGTCTCCTAGCTGCCCGGATGTACTCGAGATTACGGTGGTCAGTCCAGATGAGGAAAGGGTGCTTAGCCCCCTCAAGCCAATGTCTCCACACTTTCAGAGCCTTGACCACAGCTAACAACTCCCGGTCCCCCACGTCATAGTTCTGCTCCGCCGGCCCGAGCTTCCTAGAAAAGAAAGCGCACGGGCGGAGTTTGAGTGGCGTGCCCGAGCGCTGTGATAGCACGGCCCCCACCCCAGTCTCGGACGCGTCCACCTCCACTATGAATGCCAAAGAGGGGTCCGGATGAGCCAGCACGGGAGCGTCGGTAAACAGCTCCTTCAGACGACTGAACGCTCTGTTCGCCTCTGCTGACCAGCGCAAGCGCGCCGGACCCCCCTTCAGCAGTGAGGTAATGGGAGCAGCCACTTGACCAAAGCCCCGGATAAACCTCCGGTAGTAATTGGCAAACCCTAAGAACTGCTGCACCTCCTTTACCGTGGTCGGAGTCGGCCAATTACGCACGGCTTTAACGCGGTCACACTCCATCACCACCCCCGAGGTGGAAATGCGATACCCCAGGAAGGAAACGGCTCGTTTGAAAAACACACATTTCTCAGCCTTAACGTACAGGTCATGCTCCAGCAGTCGCCCAAGCACCTTGCGCACCAGGGAGACATGCGCGGCGCGTGTGGCGGAATAGATCAGGATGTCATCAATATACACCACCACACCCTGCCCGTGCAGGTCCCTGAGAATCTCGTCGACAAAGGATTGAAACACGGCTGGAGCATTCTTTAACCCATACGGCATGACGAGGTACTCATAGTGGCCCGATGTGGTACTAAACGCGGTTTTCCACTCGTCTCCTCCCCGGATACGCACCAGATTGTACGCGCTCCTGAGATCCAGTTTCGTGAAAAAACGCGCTCCGTGAAATGATTCCACCGCCGTAGCGATGAGAGGTAGCGGGTAACTAAACCCTACTGTGATGGAATTTAGACCTCGATAATCAATGCACGGACGCAGACCTCCATCCTTTTTCTTCACGAAAAAGAAACTCGAGGAGACAGGTGACATGGAGGGCCGAATGTATCCCTGTCTCAGAGATTCCGTGACATATGTCTCCATAGCCAACGTTTCCTCTTGTGACAATGGGTACACGTGACTCCTGGGAAGTGTAGCGTTTACCTGGAGGTTTATCACGCAATCCCCTCGTCGATGAGGTGGTAATCGGGTCGCCCTCTTTTTACAGAAGGCGATAGCCAAATCGGCATATTCAGAGGGAATGCGCACAGTGGAAACCTGGTCTGGACTCTCCACCGTCGTCGCACCGATGGAAACTCCTTTACACCTGCCTGAACACTCCTCTGACCACCCTCTGAGAGCCCCCTGTTTCCACGAAATATCAGGATTGTGATTGGCCAGCCAGGGAATCCCCAGCACCACCGGAAACGCAGGCGAATCAATGAGGAAGAGACTAATCCGTTCCCCATGATCCCCCTGCGTTACCATGTCCAGTGGCACCGTGGCCTCCCTGACCAGCCCTGACCCTAATGGTCGGCTATCTAAGGAGTGCACGGGGAAAGGTTGGTCCAACGACACCACGGGAATCCCTAACCTTAACGCGAGCCCACGATCCATAAAGTTTCCAGCTGCGCCTGAATCGACTAGCGCCTTATGCTGGAAAGAAGGAGAAAACTCAGGGAAAGTTACAAGTACAAACATATGACCAACAGGGAGCTCTGGGTGAGGTTGGTGCTTACTCACCTGGGGTGAACGAGGAGTGGTCCGCCTGCCATCCCGATTCCCAGAGGAGCTCCCCCAGCACCGGTCGGCAGTGTGTCCTCTCCGACCACACAGGGTACAGGAGGAGCCTCCTCCTCCGGTTCCCCTCGATGCGGCCCCCCCTAGCTCCATAGGGATGGGAGCTGGAGGGCCTGGAGGTGGAACCAACAGGGCCCGGTCTGGACACCCGCGGGCAGCCAGCAGGTTGTCGAGATGAATGGACATGTCAATTAGTTCATCCAGTGAGAGGGTAGTGTCTCGACAGGCTAGCTCCCGGCGGACGTCCTCCCGGAGGCTACACCGATAGTGGTCCATCAGGGCCCTGTCGTTCCACCCCGCTCCAGCAGCCAAGGTCCGGAACTTCAGAGCAAAGTCCTGTGCGCTCCTCGTCTCCTGCCGCAGGTGGAACAGCCGTTCACCCGCCGCCCGGCCCTCCGGTGGGTGGTCGAACACGGCCCGGAAACGGCGGGTGAACTCGGGGTAGTGATCCCTTGCCGAGTCTGGGCCATAACACACTGCGTTGGCCCACTCCAGGGCACGTCCCGTTAAGCAGGAGACGAGGACGCTCACGCTCTCCTCTCCCGAGGGAGTCGGACGAACGGTAGCCAGGTACAACTCCAACTGTAGCAGGAACCCCTGGCACCCAGCCGCCGCTCCATCGTACTCCCTGGGGAGAGCCAGGCGTAGGGCCCCGGGTCCGGACGCCGGAGGAGGGGTAGCTGGTGGAGGGGGAGTTGGTGCTGGGGATGCGGTAGGGAGGCCACTCCTCTCCCATCGGTCCATCCTCTCCATCATCTGATCCATCGCCGAACTGATTCGGTGGAGAATGCTGGTATGATGGAGGACCCTTTCCTCCATCGATGGGAGAGGTGCGGCTGCTCCTGCTGACTCCATAATGTGGTGCGGGATTCTGTCATGGATTTCTAGGAGTGGTGGTAGGAGTCAGGCGCAGAGAGCAGAGGTAAGGAAAAATGTGTTTATTCCTTAATTACGAAAAAACGGTCGACGCCAACAACCGGCGTCAATAGCGAAGTGCCCAAATACAACGGGTCCACAGTACGCATATAAAACAACACAAGCAGATCGCCAGCACATCCAACAACAAAAACACTCTGACGAAAATAATCCCGCACAAACCTGGGCGGGCTAAACAGGCTTAAATAACCATAAATCAAGAGACACAAATAAGGAACAGGTGCAAACAATAAGACATACCAAACGAAAAGGAAAAAGGGATCAGCGGCGGCTAGTAGGCCGGCGACGACGACCGCCGAGCGCCGCCCGAGCAGGCAGGGGAGCCACCTTCGGTGGGATTCGTGACAGTTGCCAAGTATCATATCTTTGTACTCCCTGACAAAGGCCATACAGCCGAAACGCGTTACAGTTTTTAAACTTTGTTTCCATTGAACATGCTATACAAATAAAGCCATTTTAATTCATTATATGAAGAGTGCCTTGGTCCTCCTTTCTTTTTGAAGGCTACTGTGGCTATTTGATCATAATGTAGGCCTACCATAGTGGCATACCATCTAAAACAATGGAGAAAATGCATCCCATAACATTTTAACATGGAAATAACTCTTCTATCAGTTAGCCTACAGCAGCAGCCAATGTGTGGTGTTCAATGTAGGCCTACATTCCATAAAAACCATGCAGGGCTTGATATTAACTTTTTTATCCACTTGTCCTTCAGACAAGGAGGTGACTGAAAATGTTGTTGTGTTGTTTGATGCAAGAAATCACTTTACAAAATAAAATGCATTATTATTCCCATACCGTATTTACATTGAATCAGACAAATTATGCTACCCTCTGCCTATTGGCTACTTAGCTTATTCAAGCCTGTCTCAAAATACAACACTGCCCCTTTAAGACAAAAAAAAGCTCCTTACTTAACTTGCTTTTCAAAGAGCTTTTCAAAGACGTCTAGAAATGTACATGTTTTGTGCTCTTGTAGTAAGCAATCACTCCCGGTTTGCTGACTACAAATGATCTATAACTGGGCTAATAACTCAAAACTATCAGATATGAACAAAATGTGCACATGTAGCTTTCGGTTTGTTCTGAAAACAAGTGTATGTACTCACAACTGCTCATGCTGTAAACACTGTCCAGTTCAAAGTAAATGGCACAGATCCATATATGGCAATAGTCTATTTGCATATAGGCCTACTGCAGCTCTGATTGTTTATGTTTATGTGTAGAGTACGGGCAGAGTAGTGCGTGTCATTGCATAGTTAATTTTGTTTTGGTATGTTTTTCTTTTCTTAGTCAACCTTGTTCTTTTTCTTTGTGTTCTTGAACGTAGCCCTGTTTCTTTGTGTTCTGGAACGTAGTCCTGTCTTTCATTTTTGTTCATTGGTTTCACCTGTGTTCGTTTCTCACCTGGTCTCATCAGCTCCCTATTTAGTCCAGTTCTTTCTGTTTGTATGGTTGTGAGGTATTGTTTGTTTTTGACTGCCTACCTGTGTTTGAGCATTGCCTGCAAGTGACCACGATTCCTGCCTTCTGCGAAGGCTTAATAAACATCTGCCGCGCTCTGCGTGTGAATCTACACCTTTTTCTCCCTGAGTATTCATTACAGATGGTGCCTGTATCTGATGGTCAGTCTCAGCAAAGGGAGAGAGCAGCAGACTGAGGATCCGCCTCTCAAAATCCCCCCGCTCTCCCTTTCCTCCACTGACACTGACTAAAAAGTCACACCGTCCTCCAGCTGTTGGCAAAAGTCGAGTCGCATCGCAATATTTCTGCCTCATGCACAAATTCATGTTGTTACTCCTATGAACAGAGAAAGTTAAATATACTGCTCAAAAAAATAAAGGGAACACTTAAACAACACATCCTGGATCTGAATGAAATAAATAATCTTATTAAATACTTTTTTCTTTACATAGTTGAATGTGCTGACAACAAAATCACACAAAAATAATCAATGGAAATCCAATTTATCAATACATGGAGGTCTGGATTTGGAGTCACACTCAAAATTAAAGTGGAAAACCACACTACAGGCTGATCCAACTTTGATGTAATGTCCTTAAAACAAGTCAAAATGAGGCTCAGTAGTGTGTGTGGCCTCCACGTGCCTGTATGACCTCCCTACAACGCCTGGGCATGCTCCTGATGAGGTGGCGGATGGTCTCCTGGGGATCTCCTCCCAGACCTGGACTAAAGCATCCGCCAACTCCTGGACAGTCTGTGGTGCAACGTGGCGTTGGTGGATGGAGCGAGACATGATGTCCCAGATGTGCTCAATTGGATTCAGGTCTGGGGAACGGGCGGGCCAGTCCATAGCATCAATACCTTCCTCTTGCAGGAACTGCTGACACACTCCAGCCACATGAGGTCTAGCATTGTCTTGCATTAGGAGGAACCCAGGGCCAACCGCACCAGCATATGGTCTCACAAGGGGTCTAAGGATCTCATCTCGGTACCTAATGGCAGTCAGGCTACCTCTGGCGAGCACATGGAGGGCTGTGCGGCCCCCCAAAGAAATGCCACCCTACACCATGACTGACCCACCGCCAAACCGGTCATGCTGGAGGATGTTGCAGGCAGCAGAACGTTCTCCACGGCGTCTCCAGACTCTGTTACGTCTGTCACATGTGCTCAGTGTGAACCTGCTTTCATCTGTGAAGAGCACAGGGCGCCAGTGGCGAATTTGCCAATCTTGGTGTTCTCTGGCAAATGCCAAACGTCCTGCACGGTGTTGGGCTGTAAGCACAACCCCCACCTGTGGACGTCGGGCCCTCATACCACCCTCATGGAGTCTGTTTCTGACCGTTTGAGCAGACACATGCACATTTGTGGCCTGCTGGAGGTCATTTTGCAGGGCTCTGGCAGTGCTTCTCCTGCTCCTCCTTGCACAAAGGCGGAGGTAGCGGTCCTGCTGCTGGGTTGTTGCCCTCCTACGGCCTCCTCCACGTCTCCTGATGTACTGGCCTGTCTCCTGGTAGCGCCTCTATGCTCTGGACACTATGCTGACAGACACAGCAAACCTTCTTGCCACAGCTCGCATTGATGTACCATCCTGGATGAGCTGCACTACCTGAGCCACTTGTGTGGGTTGTAGACTCCGTCTCCTGCTACCACTAGAGTGAAAGCACCGCCAGCATTCAAAAGTGACCAAAACATCAGCCAGGAAACATAGGAACTGAGAAGTGGTCTGTGGTCCCCACCTGCAGAACCACTCCTTTATTGGGGGTGTCTTGCTAATTGCCTATAATTTCCACCTGTTGTCTATTCCATTTGCACAACAGCATGTGAAATTTATTGTCAATCAGTGTTGCTTCCTAAGTGGACAGTTTGATTTCACAGAAGTGTGATTGACTAGGAGTTACATTGTGTTGTTTAAGTGTTCCCTTTATTTTTTTGAGCAGTGTATTTCTCGATATAAAAAAAGACCCAAGCCGCTAATAATAACAACAACGCAAGCCTATAGATACACTTTCCTATTCATTCGTAACTGCTGCAGTGCTTGTTGTAGCGCTGAGTGGAAATAGAAAGAATGTGCATTTTATGTCTTAGAAAAGTATTGAATACAACGTGTTGACAGTGCTGTATTCATTGACAGTCTCTCTAGTCATGGTTTAAATGTTTTATGTCTTAGAAAAGTATTGAATACAACGTGTTGACCGTGCTGTATTCATTGACAGTCTCTCTAGTCATGGTTTAAATGTTTTATGTCTTAGAAAAGTATTGAATACAACGTGTTGACAGTGCTGTATTCATTGACAGTCTCTCTAGTCATGGTTTAAATGTTTTGAAATCTCGCAGTATCAACTTTGCTGTAGCTTTCTTTAACGCCTGCTACGTTACTGCAGACACAGTCATCTGAGCCTTCTGATTGGCCAGCGGTTGGCCTATAGTGCTCTTGAATTACTTAGGAACATTGGTCGCAACTCAACAATCATCTAATTGGTATTTGCAGCTAGAAGCTAATGATGCTCTGTGGCCAAATCATACTTTCTGGTGTAGTAGCCTATTTTGAATGATTTTTTTGTATTTCTGTATGGACAGGAGGAGTAAGCTAATTAGGCTATATAATTTGGACAATTTAATAAAATTTACTTTAGGGAAGCTTAGCATCCCCTAGCCTTATGGACACACCGCCTATGCCTTTAAAAGTGGCATAAACACAACCAGTCATGATGTTTTCTTCTGATTGTCAAATAATCACTTAACAAAGGTGCTCCTGTAGACTACTTGTACACATTCATTCACTCACATAATAATGTTAGTATCCAAACCCCAACAGTGCTCTGTGCAGCCGCAATGTGATGAATGGAAAGAGACACCATGTGTACTGTAATGACGTTCTGGGATTGTCGTTAGGCCTACACTTGTAGCCTGAATTGATGCCTCCACTGTTGCCCACACGCGCCTCGGTCTTATCTCCGCCTTGTCCGCGAGCGTCTAGGCCACTCATCTCCGCCTTGATAAAATGTAAGTGTTCTCCTCAAACCACGTACTGCCGCTGTGTATTTGACAACAGATTATGCCTGTAAAATATACTGCCTCAGCTGAAAGGAGCACGCTAAGTTAATTTCATTACAGGCCTAACCCGCTAACCTGTTTGTGTGTTTGTTTGTTTGTGTGTGAGTGAGTGTGTATGTGTATAACATTAATCTAACATGAAAAATGCCAGTAGGGACCTGCTGGAATCACTCTCTCTCTCTCTCTCTCTCTCTCTCTCTCTCTCTCTCTCTCTCTCTATATATATATATATATATATATATATATATATATATATATATATATATATATATATATATATATATAATCTCCTTTTCCCAACCCTCTCTCTCTCTCCCTCCCTCTCTCTCTGTCCATCCCCCCTCCTCTCTCTCTCTCTCTTTCTCCTTTTCCTCCATCCCTCTCTCTTTCCCTCCTCCTCCCTCTCTCTCTCCCTTTCCTCCGACAGTGCAGACCAGGCAGTAAGACTACGAGGGGACATTATCAGTCCGCCAGGTCGTTCATTATGAAGTGTTGTTCTACATTACTTTAACAGTACCCTTACTGTAGATTAGTGTTTTATGACCGCCATTATCCTGCAGCAGTGTATAACTCTGTTAAAGAGGATTTAGCACTAGGGCTTGATGGCTCCTCCGCCTCATCTCCGCTCCTCCATACTTGTTTCCTACAGTACTCCTCATCCAGAGTGAGACAGACTGGGGAGGAGGGAGAGAGACTGGGGAGGAGGGAGAGAGACTGGGGAGGAGGGAGAGAGACTGGGGAGGAGGGAGAGAGACTGGGGAGGAGTGAGAGAGACTGGGGAGGAGGGAGAGAGACTGGGGAGGAGGCAGAGAGACTGGGGAGGAGGGAGAGAGACTGGGGAGGAGGGAGAGAGACTGGGGAGGAGGGAGAGAGACTGGGGAGGAGGGAGAGAGACTGGGGAGGAGGGAGAGAGACTGGGGAGGAGGGAGAGAGACTGGGAGGAGGGAGAGAGACTGGGGAGGAGGGAGAGAGACTGGGGAGGAGGGAGAGAGACTGGGGAGGAGTGAGAGAGACTGGGGAGGAGGGAGAGAGACTGGGGAGGAGGGAGAGAGACTGGGGAGGAGGGAGAGAGACTGGAGGAGGGAGAGAGACTGGGGAGGAGGGAGAGAGACTGGGGAGGAGGGAGAGAGACAGGAGGAGGGAGAGAGACTGGGGAGGAGGGAGAGAGACTGGGGAGGAGGGAGAGAGACTGGGGAGGAGGGAGAGAGACTGGGGAGGAGGGAGAGAGACTGGAGGAGGGAGAGAGACTGGGGAGGAGGGAGAGAGACTGGGGAGGAGGGAGAGAGACTGGGGAGGAGGGAGAGAGACTGGGGAGGAGGGAGAGAGACTGGGGAGGAGGGAGAGAGACTGGGGAGGAGGGAGAGAGACTGGAGGAGGGAGAGAGACTGGGGAGGAGGGAGAGAGACTGGGGAGGAGGGAGAGAGACTGGGGAGGAGGGAGAGAGACTGGGGAGAAGGGAGAGAGACTGGGGAGGAGGGAGAGAGACTGGGGAGGAGGGAGAGAGACGGGAGGAGGGAGAGGGACGGGAGGAGGGAGAGAGACTGAGGAGGAGGGAGAGAGACTGGGGAGGAGGGAGAGAGACGGGAGGAGGGAGAGAGACTGGGGAGGAGGGAGAGAGACAGGAGGAGGGAGAGAGACTGAGGAGGAGGAAGACTGACTGGGGAGGAGGGAGAGGGCAGGGGAGGAGGGAGACTGACTGTGGAGGAGGAAGACTGACTGGGGAGGAGGGAGAGGGCAGGGGAGGAGGGAGACTGACTGGGGAGGAGGGAGACTGACTGGGGAGGAGGGAGAGGGCAGGGGAGGAGTGGGACTGACTGGGGAGGAGGAGAGAGCAGGGGAGAGCAGGGGAAAGGCAGCCTGCAGCCTCAGGACCAGGGCTTTGGGCTGGAAATCAGAGGTTTTAGTGGACTAAATATCAAACTTCTTTTGATGTTTTTTCTTGTCCCTTGCCTGTTTTAAAAAAAAGTTATTATTCATCTTACCATCTACTCATAGGATGTGTGCCCTTGAAAGTTCTGTACAAATATAGTCTTGATATTTTCACATTTAGTTTGAATGAAAAGGTACTCGAAGTTTCACACGAACGATACTCAACGCTGAATGAACTTGGAGGATATGAAAAGATGAGAGAAACTATCACAATTCCAGTGGGTCAGAAGTTTACATACACATACAAGTTTACATACACTAACTTGACTGTGCCTTTAAACAGCTCGGAAAATTCCAGAAAATGATGTCATGGCTTCAGAAGCTTCTGATAGGCTAATTGACATAATTTGAGTCAATTGGAGGTGTAGCTGTGCATGTATTTCAAGGCCTACCTTCAAACTCAGTGCCTCTTTGCTTGACATCATGGGAAAATCAAAAGAAATCAGCCAAGACCTCAGAAAAAAATGGTAGACCTCCACAAGTCTGGTTCATCCTTGGGAGCAATTTCCAAAGGCCTGAAGGTACCACGTTCATCTGTACAAACAATAGTACGCAAGTATAAGCACCAAGGGACCAACCAGCATTCATACCGCTCAGGAAGGAGACGCATTCTGTCTCCTAGAGATGAACGTACTTTGGTGCGAAAGTGCAAATCAATCCCAGAAGAACAGCAAAGGACCTTGTGAAGATGCTGGAGGAAACAAGTACAAAAGTATCTATATCCACAGTAAAACGAGTCCTATATCGACATAACCTGAAAGGCCACTCAGCAAGGAAGAAGACACTGCTCCAAAACCGCCATAAAAAAGCCGGACTACGGTTTGCAACTACATATGGGGTCAAAGATCGTACTTTCTGGAGAAAAGTCCTCTGGTCTGCTGAAACAAAAATAGAACTGTTTGGCTATAATGACCATCGTTATGTTTGGAGGAAAAAGGGGGAGGCTTGCAAGCCGAAGAACACTATCCCAACCGTGAAGAACGGTGGTGGCGGCATCATGTTGTGGGGGTGCTTTGCTGCAGGAGGGACTGGTGCACTTCACAAAATAGATGGCATCATGAGGGAGGAAAATTATGTGGATATATTGAAGCAACATCTCAAGACATCAGTCAGGAAGTTCAAGCTTGGTCGCAAATGGGTCTTCCAAATGGACAATGACCCCAAGCATACTTCCAAAGTTGTGGCAAAATGGCTTAAGGACAACAAAATCAAGTTATTGGAGTGGCTATCACAAAGCCCTGACCTCAATCCTATAGAACATTTGTGGGTCGAACTGAAAAAGCGTGTGCGAGTAAGGAGGCCTACAAACCTGACTCAGTTACACCAGCTCTGTCAGGAGGAATGGGCCAAAATTCACCCATCTTATTGTGGGAAGCTTGTGGAAGGCAATTTAAAGGCAATGCTACCAAATACTAATTGAGTGTATGCAAAACTTCTGACCCACTGGGAATGTGATGAAAGAAATAAAAGCTGAAATAAATCATTCTCTCAACTATTATTCTGACATTTCACATTCTTAAAATAAAGTGGTGATCCTAACTGACCTAAGACAGGGAAATTTTACTAGGATTAAATGTCAGGAATTGTGAAATTGAGTTTAAATGACTTGGCTAAGGTTTATGTAAACTTTCCACTTCAACTGTATATGCGTATGAGGGGCGTGGGTTGACCCATTAACATTGGTTTGAGAGAACATTCATTTTCTTTCACTAAAATCTCAGCTGTATCCTTTCAAATGAAAGCAGAACCACAAGTGGTTGAGAGAAATGGGAGGATGAAAAGTAGAGAAACCGAAAAGCGGAAGTATATGTGTATAAGGGTCCATTAACATTGGTTGGAGAGAACATTGGGGAGAGGCTGTTGTTGTTGTTGTTGCTGTGTGTTAATTCTGCTGCATTGGTTGGTATTGAACAGAAAAATAAACTCTCGCTGTTCACCAGTCATACTATTCAATCATATCATATTGGATGTACAGTATTATATATAGTTTTTTCTAGGGCCCATAGGCAATTTGTCCAAGTAAGTACATTTAATAGGTTTTAACGCTTACATTGAGTGCACCTACTTTACAAACGTTTCAGTAGGAGTTTGATTCAATCAGTGCCATATGTACACAATAAGAGATTTTGCAGAAGAATAGTAATATTTTACACGTGTTGTGTTTTCTACGCTGACTGTATTTCCTGTTACCTCTAACAGTTTTCCATCATTTCTGTGTCTCTATTCCAGATCCTTGGTGGATTAATGGTTAAACGGCTCGGACTGTGAATGAACCAGACGTGTGCCTCTAGTCTCCATCATCATCCAGAATGCATCGTAGGAGAACCATGAAGGGGCTCGCCCCACAGACCCCAGCCCAGGAACAGTAACCTCCGTCTGGGTCCCACCCCACCCGGATGGCCTCCCAACCCCCCTGTGAGGCAGCTCGCCCCCGCCCAGCAGAGGAGCAGCCGAGGCTCTTGACCCCCATCTCTCCCCTCGCTCCAGCCGTAGCTCCAGCCCTCGCTCTGCTCTGTCCATCTCTGGAATGAAGACAGCCAGTAGGGCCAGGCCCCGCTCCCCTAGCCCCCGGCCCCGACCACCACGCTCCCCCAGCCCTGGCCCTCAGCTCGTCCAGATGAGACGCTACAGGCCTGGGGTTGGGGTGTACCCTTTCCTGTTCCCCTCGGTCATCAGCACTCTGCCGCTGGCTAACCGGTCGGGTTCTCCCCCCCCTCCGAGACTGCAGGTCCAGCAGCCCTCCAGCAGCGTTAATACTCCATCGCCTGCAGGTGAGTCCTGTCTGCAGACTGCAGCGCAGGGTCCTGTCCGGTTTGGGGCTTTCAGTTAAGAAGCAGTCACTTAGGTAGAATGGATTGAGGTAGTTTAGATAGTTTAGTTGATTAAGTAGCCCCATATGCAAGCCCTCCTCAGCTTCTTCTAAATTATACATCAGTCTATTTTTCTGAATTCACTGGTAAACTAAAACACCCAATAAGGCCCGAGGAGGTGTGGTATATGGCCAATATACCACAGCTAAGGACTGTTCCTATGCACGATGCAACGCGGAGTGCCTGGACACAGCCCTTAGCCATGCTATATTGGCTATATATACCACACCTCCTCGGGCCTTATTGCATAATTATCTACTTGCTGATATGTTTATCAGTCTGCCTGATTTCCTCTACTCTCTCTTCTCGTTCAACTCATATACCACAAACCCACGAGGTGCCTTATTGCTACTATAAACTGGTTACCAACATAATTAGAGCAGTAAAAATACATGTTTTGTCATAGCAATGATATGGTCTGATATACCACGGCTGTCAGTATTCAGGGCTCGAACCACCCAGTTTATAATCCTGATTTAGACGCAGAGCCGTAGAGCAGCAGATTATATTCACACTGTAATTGGCCCCTAGTGTCTCTCTGCACCACACCGATGAGACACAATCTGTTTCTCTCGGGGGGGGTGTGTGTGTGTGTGTGTGTGTGTGTGTGTGTGTGTGTGTGTGTGTGTGTGTGTGTGTGTGTGTGTGTGTGTGTGTGTGTGTGTGTGTGCGTGTGCGTGTGTGCATGCGAGCGTGGGTGGGTGGGTGTGTCAAGATATCACAGATGCAGGAACATTTTGACAGTCAGTTTCCTTGCATTGTGTTCCCCACCTTTGTGCCACTGTTTCCTAAACCTTCTCCTCCACTCTGATCCTCTGAACCCACAACCCTGCTCCAACATTGACAACATCTGGCAGCTCCAGCAGCACCACCCCAGGGGGAAGCTCACTCTGCCAACCCAGAGAGGAGGCACTCTGAGGCAGCCTGAGCCCGCTCCTTTCTCCCTCTGGGGTGTGGAGCTCCAGTGAGCTCTGACTGTAGTGTAAATAATAATAACAGCATGGGAATGTCATGTCACTGCAATTATTTGGAGTTCATTCTCTTACTCTCTCCATCTCTCACTCTCCCTCTCTCACTTTTTCTTTATTTCTCTCTCTCTCCCTCTCACTTTCCATCTCTCTCTTTCTCAGTAGCTACATGTTCTGTTTGTCAAGCTGTTCATACTGTTACATTTATGCTAGCCAAACAAAGGCTTTTTAGACAACTGTTTATTCTCTTTATCTGTATTCAAATGTAATGGTCACCTGTGCAGAACTTGATAATTAAATCCTCAAAATGAATTATACAAATATGATTGAAAGCAGCATTATGTTATGTACAGGGACAGCAAGTTAGGAGATGTAGGCCTGTATGAAATTCATATAACATTCAAAGGTAAAGTCAATGGTCAGACAAAGTTGAGATGAAGAATGGGGCAACAACAAACATCAAACCATGAAAAATAAAGGACGTAACAGATAAAACAGCTCTAACTCTGGAGTCTTCCTTTATGTCAGTGATTGAAGCTCCAAAAAAAAAATGTAGACACCGTTTGGAGAAAAATGAACATATACAACAACCTCTTTCTGATATAAAATGCGTCTGAACTTTTGACGTTGAGTGAAGTGAGATGAGGTTCTACTGTCATCAGTCTAGTTGTTTATTGCCAGACTCCCTTGGGAGGATCTCCAGATCGACATGTAATGTTGTTTGTACTCTTGTTTGGTGGTGGTCAGGTACTCCCTCTGGACCCCTTCTCTCTATCTCATGTACCCCTACACTACACTAAACCTCCCCCTCTCTCTCTATCTCATGTACCCCTACACTAAACCTCCCCCTCTCTATCTATCTCATGTACCCCTACACTAAACCTCCCCCTCTCTCTATCTCATGTACCCCTACACTAAAAGTGACTTGGTGTATAGCGAGAATAGGAGAGGGCCTAGAACTGAGCCCTGGGGGACACCAGTGGTGAGAGCACGTGGTGTGGAGACGGATTCTCGCCACACCACCTGGTAGGAGCGACCTGTCAGGTAGGACGCAATCCATTAGTGAGCCGCGCCGGAGATGCCCAACTCGGAGAGGGTGGAGAGGAGGATCTGATGATTCACAGTATCAAAGGCAGCAGATAGGTCTAGAAGGATGAGAGCAGAGGAGAGAGAGTTAGCTTTAGCAGTGCAGAGAGCCTCCGTGACACAGAGAAGAGGAGTCTCAGTTGAATGACCAGTCTTGAAACCTGACTGATTTGGATCAAGAAGGTCATTCTGAGAGAGATAGCAAGAGAGCTGGCAAAGGACGGCACGCTCAAGAGTTTTGGAGAGAAAAGAAAGAAGGGATACTGGTCTGTAGTTGTTGACATCGTTGGGATCGAGTGTAGGTTTTTTGAGAAGGGGTGCAACTCTCGCTCTCTTGAAGACGGAAGGGACGTAGCCAGCGGTCAAGGATGAGTTGATGAGCGAGGTGAGGTAAGGGAGAAGGTCTCCGGAAATGGTCTGGAGAAGAGAGGCGGGGATAGGGTCAAGCGGGCAGGTTGTTGGGCGGCCGGCCGTCACTAGTCGCAAGATTTCATCTGGAGAGAGACGGGAGAAAGGTCAAAGCATAGGGTAGGGCAATGTGAGCAGGACCAGCGGTGTCGTTTGACTTAACAAACGAGGATCGGATGTCGTCGACCTTCTTTTCAAAATGGTTGACGAAGTCATCCGCAGAGAGGGAGGAGGGGGGGAGGGGGAGGAGGATTCAGGAGGGAGGAGAAGGTGGCAAAGAGCTTCCTAGGGTTAGAGGCAGATGCTTGGAATTTAGAGTGGTAGAAAGTGGCTTTAGCAGCAGAAACAGAGGAAGAAAATGTAGAGAGGAGGGAGTGAAAAGATGCCAGGTCCGCAGGGAGGCTAGTTTTCCTCCATTTCTGCTCGGCTGCCCGGAGCCCTGTTCTGTGAGCTCGCAATGAGTCGTCAAGCCACAGAGCAGGAGGGGAGGAGGATAGGGGACATAGAGAGTCAAAGGATGCAGAAAGGGAGGAGAGGAGGGTTGAGGAGGCAGAATCAGGAGATTCGTTGGAGAAGGATTGAGCAGAGGGAAGAGATGATAGGATGGAAGAGGAGAGAGTAGCAGGAGAGAGAGAGCGAAGGTTGCGACGGCGCAATACCATCTGAGTAGGGGCAGAGTGAGTAGTGTTGGAGGACAGCGAGAGGGAAAAGGATACAAGGTAGTGGTCGGAGACTTGGAGGGGAGTTGCAGTGAGATTAGTAGAACAGCATCTAGTAAAGATGAGGTCAAGCGTATTGCCTGCCTTGTGAGTAGGGGGGACAGTGAGAGGGTGAGGTTAAAAGAGGAGAGGAGTGGAAAGAAGGAGGCAGAGAGAAATTAGTCAAAGGTAGACGTGGGGAGGTTAAAGTCACCCAGAACTGTGAGGGGTGAGCCATCCTCAGGAAAGGAACTTATCAAGGCGTCAAGCTCATTGATGAACTCTCCCCTATCTCATGTACCTCTACACTACACTAAACCTCCCCCTCCCCCTCTCTATCTCATGTACCCCTACACTACACTAAACCTCCCCCTCTCTCTCTATCTCATGTACACCTACACTAAATCTCCCCCTCTCTCTATCTCATGTACCCCTACACTAAACCTCCCCCTCTCTCTCTATCTCATGTACCTCTACACTACACTAACCCTCCCCCTCTCTATCTATCTCATGTACCCCAACACTTCACTATACCTCCCCCTCTCCCTCTATCTCATGTACCCCTACACTACACTAAACCTCCCCCTCTCTCTCTATCTCATGTACCCCTACACTACACTAACCCTCCCCCTCTCTATCTATCTCATGTACCCCAACACTTCACTATACCTCCCCCTCTCCCTCTATCTCATGTACCCCTACACTACACTAAACCTCCCCCTCTCCCTCTATCTCATGTACCCCTACACTAAACCTCCCCATCTCTCTATCTCATGTACCCCTACACAACACTAAACCTCCCCCTCTCCCTCTATCTCATGTACCCCTACACAACACTAAACCTCCCCCTCTCTCTCTATCTCATGTACCCCTACACTAAACCTCCCCCTCTCTCTATCTCATGTACCCCTACACTAAACCTCCCCATCTCTCTATCTCATGTACCCCTACACTACACTAAACCTCTCTCTCTATCTCATGTACCCCTACACTACACTAAACCTCCCCCTATCTCTATCTCATGTACCCCTACACTGCACTAAACCTCCCCCTCTCTCTATCTCATGTACCCCTACACTAAACCTCCCTCTCTCTCTATCTCATGTACCCCTACACTAAATCTCCCCCTCTCTCTCTATCTCATGTACCCCTACACTACACTAAACCTCCCCCTCTCTCTATCTCATGTACCCCTACACTGCACTAAACCTCCCCCTCTCTCTCTATCTCATGTACCCCTACACTGCACTAAACCTCCCCCTCTCTCTCTATCTCATGTACCCCTACACTGCACTAAACCTCCCCCTCTCTCTATCTCATGTACCCCTACACTAAACCTCCCTCTCTCTCTATCTCATGTACCCCTACACTAAACCTCCTCTCTCTCTCTATCTCATGTACCCCTACACTAAACCTCCCTCTCTTTCTCTATCTCATGTACCCCTACACTGCACTAAACCTCCCCCTCTCTCTATCTCATGTACCCCTACACTAAACCTCCCTCTCTCCCTATCTCATGTATCTCTACACTACACTAAACCTCCCCCTCTCTATCTCATGTACCCCTACACTGCACTAAACCTCCCCCTCTCCCTCTATCTCATGTACCCCTACACTACACTAAACCTCCCCCTCTCTATCTCATGTACCCCTACACTACACTAAACCTCCCCCTCTCTATCTCATGTACCCCTACACTACACTAAACCTCCCCCTCTCTCTCTATCTCATGTACCTCTACACTACACTAAACCTCCCCCTCTCTATCTATCTCATGTACCCCTACACTTCACTAAACCTCCCCCTCTCTCTATCTCATGTACCCCTACACTAAACCTCCCCCCTCTCTCTATCTCATGTACCCCTACACTGCACTAAACCTCCCCCTCTCTCTCTATCTCATGTACCCCTACACTAAACCTCCCCATCTCTCTATCTCATGTACCCCTACACTACACTAAACCTCTCTATCTCATGTACCCCACCACTACACTAAACCTCCCCCTATCTCTATCTCATGTACCCCTACACTGCACTAAACCTCCCCCTCTCTCTATCTCATGTACCCCTACACTAAACCTCCCTCTCTCCCTATCTCATGTATCTCTACACTACACTAAACCTCCCCCTCTCTATCTCATGTACCTCTACACTACACTAAACCTCCCCCTCCCCCTCTCTATCTCATGTACCCCTACACTACACTAAACCTCCCCCTCTCTCTCTATCTCATGTACACCTACACTAAATCTCCCCCTCTCTCTATCTCATGTACCCCTACACTAAACCTCCCCCTCTCTCTCTATCTCATGTACCTCTACACTACACTAACCCTCCCCCTCTCTATCTATCTCATGTACCCCAACACTTCACTATACCTCCCCCTCTCCCTCTATCTCATGTACCCCTACACTACACTAAACCTCCCCCTCTCTCTCTATCTCATGTACCCCTACACTACACTAACCCTCCCCCTCTCTATCTATCTCATGTACCCCAACACTTCACTATACCTCCCCCTCTCCCTCTATCTCATGTACCCCTACACTACACTAAACCTCCCCCTCTCCCTCTATCTCATGTACCCCTACACTAAACCTCCCCATCTCTCTATCTCATGTACCCCTACACAACACTAAACCTCCCCCTCTCCCTCTATCTCATGTACCCCTACACAACACTAAACCTCCCCCTCTCTCTCTATCTCATGTACCCCTACACTAAACCTCCCCCTCTCTCTATCTCATGTACCCCTACACTAAACCTCCCCATCTCTCTATCTCATGTACCCCTACACTACACTAAACCTCTCTCTCTATCTCATGTACCCCTACACTACACTAAACCTCCCCCTATCTCTATCTCATGTACCCCTACACTGCACTAAACCTCCCCCTCTCTCTATCTCATGTACCCCTACACTAAACCTCCCTCTCTCTCTATCTCATGTACCCCTACACTAAATCTCCCCCTCTCTCTCTATCTCATGTACCCCTACACTACACTAAACCTCCCCCTCTCTCTATCTCATGTACCCCTACACTGCACTAAACCTCCCCCTCTCTCTCTATCTCATGTACCCCTACACTGCACTAAACCTCCCCCTCTCTCTCTATCTCATGTACCCCTACACTGCACTAAACCTCCCCCTCTCTCTATCTCATGTACCCCTACACTAAACCTCCCTCTCTCTCTATCTCATGTACCCCTACACTAAACCTCCTCTCTCTCTCTATCTCATGTACCCCTACACTAAACCTCCCTCTCTTTCTCTATCTCATGTACCCCTACACTGCACTAAACCTCCCCCTCTCTCTATCTCATGTACCCCTACACTAAACCTCCCTCTCTCCCTATCTCATGTATCTCTACACTACACTAAACCTCCCCCTCTCTATCTCATGTACCCCTACACTGCACTAAACCTCCCCCTCTCCCTCTATCTCATGTACCCCTACACTACACTAAACCTCCCCCTCTCTATCTCATGTACCCCTACACTACACTAAACCTCCCCCTCTCTATCTCATGTACCCCTACACTACACTAAACCTCCCCCTCTCTCTCTATCTCATGTACCTCTACACTACACTAAACCTCCCCCTCTCTATCTATCTCATGTACCCCTACACTTCACTAAACCTCCCCCTCTCTCTATCTCATGTACCCCTACACTAAACCTCCCCCTCTCTCTCTATCTCATGTACCCCTACACTGCACTAAACCTCCCCCTCTCTCTCTATCTCATGTACCCCTACACTAAACCTCCCCATCTCTCTATCTCATGTACCCCTACACTACACTAAACCTCTCTATCTCATGTACCCCACCACTACACTAAACCTCCCCCTATCTCTATCTCATGTACCCCTACACTGCACTAAACCTCCCCCTCTCTCTATCTCATGTACCCCTACACTAAACCTCCCTCTCTCTCTATCTCATGTACCCCTACACTACACTAAACCTCTCTCTCTATCTCATGTACCCCTACACTACACTAAATCTCCCCCTCTCTCTCTATCTCATGTACCCCTACACTAAACCTCCCCCTCTCTCTCTATCTCATGTACCCCTGCACTAAACCTCCCTCTCTCTCTATCTCATGTACCCCTACACTAAACCTCCTCTCTCTCTCTATCTCATGTACCCCTACACTTCACTAAACCTCCCCCTCTCTCTATCTCATGTACCCCTACACTACACTAAACCTCCCCCTCTCTCTATCTCATGTACCCCTACACTTCACTAAACCTCCCCCTCTCTCTATCTCATGTACCCCTACACTACATTAAAACCTCCCACTCTCTCTATCTCACATACCCCTGCACAACACCAATTCTCCCCCTCTCTCTAGCTCATGTACCCCTACACTAAACCTCCCCTCTTGCTCTACCTCATGTACCCCTACACTAAACCTCCCCCTCTCTCTATCTCATGTACCTCTACACTAAACCTCCCTCTCTCTCTATCTCATGTACCCCATACACTACACTAAACCTCCCACTCTCTATCTCATGTACCCCTACACTGCACTAAACCTCCCCCTCTCTCTATCTCATGTACCCCTACACTAAACCTCCCCTCTCTCTATCTCATGTACCCCTACACTAAACCTCCCCTCTATCTCATGTACCCCTACACTACACTAAACCTCCCCCTCTCTCTATCTCATGTACCCTACACTACACTAAACCTCCCCCTCTCTCTCTATCTCTCAGTGGGTGTTTGCAAGGAATTCCTCTCCTCACTCCACACCCTAGGGAGCTCCAATGACACAGTCAAGATCAGAAGTGTGAGTGGACTATAGAGAGAGATCATAGTCAAACCAACTCACATAGACACTTTCCCTTTTAGAGGTTTTTTTCTCCAATTTCCGTTATTTTGTCAGCTATCTGTCCTTTATTTTACCAGGTAAGTTAATTGAGAACACAATATACACACTTGTCCATGCTCTTGTACGCTAAATCATGTATTGCTTCAGGATGGATTGAGTTCGATGTTAAAATGTGGCTATTGATACTGTAGCCTGGTGGAACCGCTATGGGCTTCAGTATGGTTTAAAAACAAGACATTTCTCAGCATGTTAAAGGCGGAGGTCTGGATCCTGTCTTCTCCAACATTATATACTGCTCAAAAAAATAAAGGGAACACTTAAACAACACAATGTAACTCCAAGTCAATCACACTTCTGTGAAATCAAACTGTCCACTTAGGAAGCAACACTGATTGACAATACATTTCACATGCTGTTGTGCAAATGGAATAGACAACAGGTGGAAATTATAGGCAATTAGCAAGACACCCCCAATAAAGGAGTGGTTCTGCAGGTGGTGACCACAGACCACTTCTCAGTTCCTATGCTTCCTGGCTGATGTTTGGTCACTTTTGAATGCTGGCGGTGCTTTCACTCTAGTGGTAGCATGAGACGGAGTATACAACCCACAAAAGTGGCTCAGGTAGTGCAGCTCATCCAGGATGGCACATCAATGCGAGCTGTGGCAAGAAGGTTTGCTGTGTCTGTCAGCGTAGTGTCCAGAGCATGGAGGCGCTACCAGGAGACAGGCCAGTACATCAGGAGATGTGGAGGAGGCCGTAGGAGGGCAACAACCCAGCAGCAGGACCGCTACCTCCGCCTTTGTGCAAGGAGGAGCAGGAGGAGCACTGCCAGAGCCCTGCAAAATGACCTCCAGCAGGCCACAAATGTGCATGTGTCTGCTCAAACGGTCAGAAACAGACTCCATGAGGGTGGTATGAGGGCCCGACGTCCACAGGTGGGGGTTGTGCTTACAGCCCAACACCGTGCAGGACGTTTGGCATTTGCCAGAGGACAAATTCGCCACTGGCCATTGGCAAATTCGCCACTGGCGCCCTGTGCTCTTCACAGATGAAAGCAGGTTCACACTGAG
This sequence comes from Salmo salar, assembly GCF_965601325.2. Lineage (NCBI taxonomy): Eukaryota > Metazoa > Chordata > Actinopteri > Salmoniformes > Salmonidae > Salmo > Salmo salar. The sequence goes on from NC_138317.1 coordinate 23,045,656, forward strand.
CACATGTGACAGACGTGACAGAGTCTGGAGACGCCGTGGAGAACGTTCTGCTGCCTGCAACATCCTCCAGCATGACCGGTTTGGCGGTGGGTCAGTCATGGTGTGGGGTGGCATTTCTTTGGGGGGCCGCACAGCCCTCCATGTGCTCGCCAGAGGTAGCCTGACTGCCATTAGGTACCGAGATGAGATCCTCAGACCCCTTGTGAGACCATATGGTGGTGCGGTTGGCCCTGGGTTCCTCCTAATGCAAGACAATGCTAGACCTCATGTGGCTGGAGTGTGTCAGCAGTTCATCATGTTCATCATCAGTTCATCATGAGACATCATGTCTCGCTACATCCACATGTCTGTCAGAGTTCCCTTGCTCTGAGCACTTTCTCTCTCTCTCCATCCCTCCATCTCTCCATCCCCACTCCACCAGGCTGACAAGTGGGTTACCTTATCTCTCTCACTCTCCGTCTGTTTACTTTCTTATTCAACTGAAAGCTCTATCTTCTGAAGTGCACCAGAACACCTATTGGTTGTTGACCTTGACTGTTTGGAAAGGGTTTTGTCACACTGCGGTAGTCTTTGTGCTACTAATAGTTGGGGTCTTGGGACACAGTCGGTTACTACAGGTATTTCACATTTACAAGTTACTTTTCTCATGAGATGGTGTTTGCACGGGGGGGGGGGGGCATGAGCTCTGCGGGTCCCCCAACCCCCCCAAAATAATACATTTCTCTCTGTCTTATGGCAAAATGTGAAGAATAGAATGAGATTAGCTATAACACGGGGGCGCCTCACAAAACTGCTGTACGCCACTAAGTAGAATAAAGTGGTAATAGCCCAAGGAATAAGTATGACAATCAGTTAACATTGAGGAATGCTCAAGGTTAAAGAAGCATTTTGAAAAGGAGATTTTTTTTATCAAGTTGAAGAATGCCTCGACACTGGCAATTCATAGTTCAATCATCTAAGCCATGTGTTGAGTTACTTTTCAAATCAATGTTTTCTAGATTAGAAAGTGCATGAACAAAATACACTTTGTGATGCTATTACAAAAGAGGGCCTTTTTGAAGGATATTATCTTTTCTTCAGACAAATGAAAAGGCTTTAATTTTCTTATAAAAAAATTTCCCTACACAGCGACCTCTGGCAACATTATATCCTTCCATCACGGTTTCCATCCTTGATGGACTCCTGGCCCTGAATTCATAAAGCGTTTCAGAGTAGGAGTGCTGGGATCAGCACTAGGATCAGTTTTGCCTTTTAGATTATAATGAATAAGGTTAAATGGACATATAGGACCTGATCCTAGTACTCCTACACTGGGATGCTTTATGTTCAGGGCCCTGGGCCTGTAGCTGTGATCTTACTCCTTGACTCAAGCCTCCACTGACTCCTCTGACTCACTGCTTTGACTCTCTTGATTAACACGTCCTTCTGTGTGACTGTCTTGCCTTCTCTTGTCTGATCAGGGCCCCGGGCCTGTGGCTATGCTCTGTGATCTCTCTCCCAGAGACTCAAGCCTCCTTGACTCCTCTGGCTCTCTGACTCATCGCTTTGGCTCAATTAAAACACCCTGACAGTCAGTTTAAAGTATCCAGACTCCAGACTCTAGCTAGGATGACTCATTCACCCAGAGACGGGGTGTGTGCGGGGGGGGGGGGGGTGTGTGTGTGTGTGTGTGTGTGTGTGTGTGTGTGTGTGTGTGTGTGTGTGTGTGTGTGTGTGTGTGTGTGTGTGTGTGTGTGTGTGTGTGTGTGTGTGTCAGACAGAAATACTGTGCATAACTCATAATCTATTTACATTCAGAAGAAGCCTGCTCAACTCAGTGTTTCACCATAATGGAGTACATCTGCACAGCACAGTCGCTCACACACACACAGATGCAGGAGTCTCTTTGAGTGCCTCACGCAGTGCCAGTCCCTCCACACACATGCACAGTCTTGTATAACTAACCTTGTACAGACACACAATTCAGTCCCATTCAAAATCCTATTTTCCATAAACCCTAACCATAACCTAACCCAAACCCTAACCTTAACCCTAAAACCTAACCCTAACCCTAAGCCTAACCCTAGTTCGTAACCGTAACCCTAAAATTAACCCTAGCTGCTAACCCTAACCCTAACCCTAACACTAATTCTAATGTTTGTTTGTTTACTATTCTAGTGGGGACTTTGTCCACACACACACACGGGCAGAGCATGAATAATGTAAAGTTCTCTCATTACACCGCCGTGCGCTACAGCTAGCTAACCCTCTGTATTGAAAATCAATGCGCTCTGAAGTTATTGCAGATGGCCGTGAGTAGAGAGAGAGAGAGAGAGAGAGAGAGAGAGAGAGAGAGAGAGAGAGAGAGAGAGAGAGAGAGAGAGAGAGAGAGAGAGAGAGAGAGAGAGAGAGAGAGAGAGAGAGAGAGACGAATAGGGAGAACACAATGTCTGAACCCACCAACAGAGAACAGTGTCCAGGTGGTTCTTCCTTCACCTTGTAGAAGAAACTCTTTCTCCTTTGCGTCAACTATTGTTGTCTGTCTGTTTGCACAAGGCTCTTACTCAGCCTCAGTAGGCAAACACAACAGGCTACACCAGTTCAGTTCTCTGCAAACAGAACACACTAGCTTCTCTTGAGAGAACAGAACAGCTGTGGTCATAATGCTCTGTGTGTGCAGTGATTGTATGTACACTACCATTCTTTCCTCATGAAGCTGGTTGAGAGAATGTGCAAAGCTGTCATCAAGGCAAAGGGAGGCTACTTTGAAGAATCTCAAATATAAAATATATTTGGATTTGTTTAACACTCTTTTGGTAACTACATGATTCCATATGTGTTATTTCATAGTTTTGATGTCTTCACTATTATTCTACAATGTAGAAAATAGTCAAAATAAAGAAAAACCCTTGAATGAGTAGGTGTGTCCTAACTTTTGGCTGGTACTGTAAGTATTCAGACCCTTTGCTATGAGACTCGAACTTGAGCTCAGGTGCATTCTGTTTCCATTGATCACCCTTGAGATGTTTCTACAACTTGATTGGAGTCCACCTGTGGTAAATTCTATTGATTGGACATGATTTGGAAAGGCACACACCTGTCTATATAAGGTCACACAGTTGACAGAGCTGGCCGCAAAGTCAGTTAAGAACAAATTCTTATTTACAATGACGGCCTACCCCGGCCAAACCCGGACGATGCTGGGCCAATTGTGTGCCGCCCTATGGGACTCCCAATCATGGTCGGATGTGATACACCCTGGAATCGAACCAGGGACCGTAGTGACACCTCTTGCACTGAGATGTAGTGCCTTTTTAAAACAATTTAATCCATTTTAGAATAAGGTTGTAACGTAACAAAATGTGGAAAAAGTAAAGCGTTCTGAATACTTTCTGAATGCACTGCATATATTTATTTTTTTCGCTGGGTGTTACTATTTTATACATTAACCCTTTTGAGAGTCTATAGACTGTTTCTCTATGCAGCCCTAGCGGTACACTATATATACAAAAGTATGTGGACACCCTTTAAAATTGGTGAATTCGGCTATTTCAGCCACACCCGTTGCTGATAGGTGTATAAAATCGAGAACACAGCTATGCAATCTCCATAAACAAACATTGGCATTAGAGTGGCCTTACTGAAGAGCTCAGGGACTTTCAACTTGGCTCTGTCATAGGATGCCATCTTTCCAACAAGTCAGTTCGTCAAATTTCTGCCCTGCTAGAGCTGCCTCGGTCAGCTGTAAGTCCTCTTATTGTGAAGTGGAAACGTCTAGAAGCGAAACAGGCTCAGACGAGAATTGGTAGGCCAAACAAGCTCACAGAACAAGACCGTTGAGTGCTTAATCGCGATGCAAGTAAAAATCAGCTGTCCTCGATTGCAACACTCACTACCGAGTTCCAAACTGCCTCTGGAAGCAACATCAGCACAATAACTGTTTGTCGGAGCTTAATGAAATGGGTTTCCATGGCCGAGCAGCTGCATGCCAAGCATCACCATGCTCAATGCCAAGCATCGGCTGGAGTGGTATAAAACTCGACGCCATTGGACTCTGGAGCAGTGAAAACACATTCTCTGAATGAATCACGCTTCACCATCTGACAGTCCGATGGACGAATCTGGGTATGGCGGATGCCAGGAGAACGCTAACTGCCCGAATGCATTGTGCCATCTGTAAAGTTTGGTGGAGGAGGAGTAATGGTCTGGGGCTGTTTTTCATGGTTCAGGCTAGGCCCCTTAGTTCCAGTGAAGGGAAATCTTAACTAGAGGTCGGCCGATTATGATTTTTCAATGACGATACCGATTATTGGAGGACCAAGAAAAGCCGAAACCCAATTAATCGGCCGATTTTTATATATATATTTGTAATAATGACAATTACAACAATACTGAATGAACACTAATTTTAACTTAATATAATACATCAATGAAATCAATTTAGTCTCAAATAAATAATGAAACATGTTCAATTTGGTTTAAATAATGCAAAAACAAAGTGTTGGAGAAGAAATTAAAAGTGCAATATGTGCCATGTAAAAAAGCTAACGTTTAAGTTCCTTGCTCAGAACATGAGAACATATGAAAGCTGGTGGTTCCTTTTAACATGAGTCTTCAATATTCCCAGGTAAGAAGTTTTAGGTAGTAGTTATTATAGGACTATTTCTCTCTATACCATTTGTATTTCATAGACCTTTCTGGATGTTCTAATAGGTACTTTAGTATTGCCAGCCTAATCTCGGGAGTTGATAGGCTTGAAGTCATAAACAGCTCAATGCTTGAAGCAGAGTGAAGAGCTGCTGGCAATTGCAGTAAAGTGTTGTTTGAATGAATGCTTACGAGCCTGCTGCTGCCTACCACCGCTCAGTCAAACTGCTCTATCAAATCATAGACTTAATTATAATATAATAACCCACAGAAATACGAGCCTTAGTTCATAAATATGGTCAAATCCGGAAGCTATAATTTCAAAAACAAAACGTTTATTTTTTCTGTGAAATACGGAACCGTTTCATATTTTATCTAACGGGTGGCATCCCAAAGTCTAAATATTCCTGTTACATTACACAACCTTCAATGTTATGTCATCATTATGTACAATTCTGGCAAATTAATTATGGTCTTTGTTAGGAATAATTGGTCTTCACACAATTCGAGCCAGGCGGCCCAAACGGCTGTATATACCCTGAGTGCTTGCACGGAACGCAAGAGAAGTGACACAATTTCTCTAGTTATAAGAAATTCATGTTAGCAGGCAATATTAACTAAATATGCAGGTTTAGAAATATATACTTGTGTATTGATTTTAAGAAAGGCAATGATGTTTATGGTTAGGTACACATTAGTGCAACGACAGTGCTTTTTTTGCGAATGTGCTTGTTAAATCACCCGTTTGACGAAGTAGGCTGTGATTCAATGATAAATTAACAGGCACGGCATCGATTATATGCAACGCAGGACAAGCTAGATGAACTAGTAATATCATCAACCATGTGTAGTTAACTAGTGATTATGCTAAGATTGATTGTTTTTTTATAAGATACGTTTAATGCTAGCTAGCACCTTACCTTGGCTCCTTGCTGCACTCGCATAACAGGTAGTCAGCCTGCCACGCAGTCTCCTCGTGGAGTGCAATGTAATCGGCCATAATCGGTGCCTAAAAATGCAGATTACCAATTGTTATGAAAACTTGAAATCGGCCCTAATTAATTGGCCATTCCGATTAATCGGTCGACATCTAATCTTAACGCTGCAGCACACAAGGATATTCTAGATGATTCTGTGCTTCCAACTTTGTGGCAACAGTTTGGGGCAGGCCCTTTTCTGTTTCAGTATGACAATCCCCTCGTGCACAAATCGAGGTCCATACAGAAATGGTTTGTCGAGATCAGTGTGGAAGAACTTGACTGGCCTGCACAGAGCCCTGACCTCAAACCCATCAAACACCTTTGGGATGAATTAGAACGCTGACTGCGAGCCAGGCCTAATCGCCCAACATCAGTGCCTGACCTCACTAATGCTCTTGTGGCTGAATGGAAGCATGTCCCCGCAGCAATGTTCCAACATCTAGTGTAAAGCCTTCCCAGAAGAGTGGAGGCTGTTATAGCAGCAAAGGGGGGACCAACTCCATATTAATTCCCATGATTTTGGAATGAGATGTTCGACAAGCAGGTGTCCTCACACAGACTGGACAGTCTGCTCACACACACACATCTGACAGACTTCTGGCTCGGGCTAATGAGAGGGGCTCCGTCTTTTCATTCTCTGAGTCTCGGCCATCAATCTGCTCTGTTCACCACTTGTCAAGTGACATCAACTTGTTATTTTTTATTCATCATTAAACTTCACTGACAGGGGTACTGTAAATGATAGCTAACGTGATAAATTCATAAACAAAAGATGTGATGAACATTTAAAAACTCAATAAACAAACTGAATATGAATGGGGAGCAACAAGCTTTCAGTCCCTCCACAGATAAATCCTCTCTGTGATTTATATTGCTACTGTATAATGACAGAGCCTTAACATCTCTCTAAAGCCATGTAAATAAACACATTGGAGATTCCTGGCGAGTAGTATTCCTGCTTCCTCTACGGTTGGTTAATGTAACATTGTTGTCAACAAAACAGGACATAATTAGTTGGTTTTCTCATGGACACCCCATCATCTCATTCGTCAGAAAACAAGTCTCAAACTCATTGGAGTTTCCTGGTGTGTAGCGTTGGCTTCCTGAACTGTTGGTTATCAGATGTTGTTGTATTTCTCTCTGCAACACTGACACCAGTATGGTCTCATTAGTCTCTCAGTGTTAATGGTGTCAGTTAGTAAAACAAGCTGTGTCAGTGTTAATCTATAGCTCCTAACCCTGGCCTGTCCTGGCCCGTCCTCTCACTAGGATCTCCATGGTTACCACACATAAATCACTAAAATGGACTCTTTTGTCCGTTCGTTATTAGGCACAACATGCATGCATACAAAAGCCCTAACTATTCTCTGAATGGACGTTGATTGAAAGCCGGCACTTTTTGAGGGTAGTATTCTTATTCTGGCCCTGTAGCAGCTTGTCTGCCTGTCCCACCTCAGATTTATGACCCCTTGAAGATGAGACCATGAAAAAGCATGTATTGAGTGACTCGCGGTTACAAAGTTGTGTGTGTGGTGTGTGTGTGTGTGTGTGTGTGTGTGTGTGTGTGTGTGTGTGTGTGTGTGTGTGTGTGTGTGTGTGTGTGTGTGTGTGTGTGTGAGACAGAGAGAAAGAGAGAGGCCTGCTGTTACAAAGCAGTTCGGAGAGGAAAGGGAGCATCACATTTGTGGTGGTAGGTGGGTGGAGGAGCGAGTTCTAACCATAAGGGTATATTTCATCAGGGAAGGAGGAGGAAAGGAAGGCTTAAGAATGAAGAGAAAGCTGAGTCAAACAGGACAGCGCTTGCTAACTGCAGTTGATGGGTTGATATCATTGTGTTGGTGTTATTTTAGGCTATATTTGGCAAGTATTGGCATTGTCCTTGAATAAATATAAATGTAATTAAAAGGATATCTTTTTAGCTACTTACATCTGCATTTAGCTAACTCTGTATTAGTAGGTCATACTGGTTTTCTACTTGGTGTTAATTATTGAATATGGTTCAAATAGAGTTTGATCATCAGTGGTGATTTTAGCATGTACATTTTGGTGTGGCAAAAACAAAATGTGGGATGCATGCCAGCAAAGCCGTTACACTACACAACACTAAACAATACATGAATTGCACTATAAAGGTGACAAACAGTGCCCACAAACTGTTAGGGCCTACATAAAGCTGTCCCAACAACTGCTGTACCAACAACCTTACAACTGCTACACCTGGCTACACTTGGAGCCTTGTCTGGCTGTGACACAGTTCATTCAGCCTCATTTACTACCACTCATTGTTGAATTTGCGATTTTCCAACTTGTTGTGTAATGTTTGCGTCGAATGGCTGATGAGCACCGATACGTTTTTCTATTATTTCTCTTAATGTGACAAGGATTAAAAATAATTTGCCAGTAGATTGTTGACTTGATTGATGATGATGATGACTGCTAGGTAAGATTTTGAAAGTATGATGTTGATGATGTATGATGTTGTCCAATCATAGCTAGAGTAGATATATCGTGATTTGACGTCATTTTATCGGTGGCCAATGACCTTGAGCCTTCTTGGATGGGCACTTCTAATGTAACTCTATGGCAGCATCCAAGGGGCTTGAATTTTCGAGGTCTGCCCATAGACTTGACGGTGACGTAGTGTCCCCATGAGTGACAGAACACTGAGCCAATCACCGCGGGAACTAGAGAACATTACCAACACCTACGCTATTTATTTTCCGCTGGCTTCCCCACCTCCACAGAAAGCACTGAGCTAGGCTAAAACACCTGCATTTTGGAGCTGCCTTACTCAAGAATGCAAAAAAGAGACCAAGTTTGTATGTGCCTTTATTAACTCAGTTATTATTATTTCTTTTTTTACATTGTTTGCAAACTGATATGTGACACGTATTAATGCCAAAAAGAACATGCAAACAGGCCTGCCCCACATTCAGGGCTCTGCCCCACATTCAGGGCTCTGCCCCACCTTCAGGGCTCTGCCCCACATTCAGGGCTCTGCCCCACATTCAGGGCTCTGCCCCACATTCAGGGCTCTGCCCCACCTTCAGGGCTCTGCCCCACATTCAGGGCTCTGCCCCACATTCAGGGCTCTGCCCCACCTTCAGGGCTCTGCCCCACCTTCAGGGCTCTGCCCCACCTTCAGGGCTCTGCCCCACATTCAGGGCTCTGCCCCACCTTCAGGGCTCTGCCCCACATTCAGGGCTCTGCCCCACATTCAGGGCTCTGCCCCACATTCAGGGCTCTGCCCCACCTTCAGGGCTCTGCCCCACCTTCAGGGCTCTGCCCCACCTGCCCTGAATGACTGGTCGCCACTGTTGATCATTACTGTAAAATAACCTTTTGCTTTATGTGAGGTTTTACCTGATAAAATACAGCTATAGGCCTCTGAAGTGGCACCACAAATAGAACCCTGTTGTTATGGCACTGTATATACGGCGTGTGTGCTGTTACAGGCAGAGAAAAAGCTTCTGTTGTGAAGAGCGAGTTTTTTTCTGCATTTGATCTAAGAAATGGAAAAAAGGTGGCATATAAGTAGTATTCCTAAGCTCCTCACAAAATAGGTTTTAATGCTATTTTCTGTGTATGAAACCAGCAGCTATAGTGTGTGTGTGTGTGTGTGTGTGTGTGTGTGTGTGTGTGTGTGTGTGTGTGTGTGTGTGTGTGTGTGTGTGTGTGTGTGTGTGTGTGTGTGTGTGTGTGTGTGTGTGTGTGTGTGTGTGTGTGTGTGTGTGTGTGTGTGTGTAGCCTCTGTAGGTCTGCTCTCAGAGATAAGTAGGGGAGATGTTTCCCCTCATTCAGAGAGGAGGAGAGGGATTCACTCTGGTTTGAATGTAGTGAATAGCCCTGATACCCAGAGAAAAAACACACTAACCAAACCTGCAAACACACATTTGAAAATACACTCATCAAATACACCCCCCCCCCACCCCCCCCCCACACACACACACACACATTCTTTCTTCCCAGTGCATCAGTCATACAGATGTCATATGGCCAGTGTCTGTTCCAAATAGCTAGTTCCCACAGACTGTCTAAGCCCTGCTGTCTGTCATGTGATTGGTCATGGTGGGGCTCACACACACACACGCTGTGTACACCTCCGCAGGCCCTGTCAGAACCTTGAATACATACTTGGCAGACACACACTCACACAAACACACACCAACCACAGTCAGCTATATTTAGCCTCTGGCCACACTGGGAGTTCAGCTCATCAATTAGATTCATGTGTAACTGTGCAGTGTGTTCTTTGCTCAACAAGGCTGTGTGTCGTGGAACTGGCCTGGAGACCGTTGGCAAGAAGGTGAAAAGGAGAACGGGTCAGGGTTATCATGGCTGCTGTGTGTGGGCACATACACTCAGTGTACAAAACATTAGGAACATCTTCCTAATATTGAGTTGCACCCCCAGCAAGGTGTCGAAAGCGTTCCACAGGGATGTGTCAAGTTGGCTGGATGTCCTTTGAGTGGTGGACCATTCTTGATAGACATGGGAAACTGTTGAGCGTGAAAAACCCAGCAGCGTTACAGTTCTTGACATACTCAAACCAGTGCGCCTGGCACCTACTACCATACCCCATTCAAAGACACTCAAGTTTTTTCCCTTGCCCATTCACCCTCTGAATGGCACACATACACAATCCATGTCTCAATAGTCTTACTGCTAAAAAATCCTTATTTAACCTGTTTCCTTCCCTTCATCTACACTGATTGAAGTGGATTTAACAAGTGACATCAATAAGGGATCATAGCTTTCACCTGGATTCACCTGGTCAGTCTGTTATGGAAAGAGCCGATGTTCCTAATGTTTTGTACACTCAGTGTATATAGAGGCTATTTTCTTAACATTCCTTTTGCTGGAGTGCACACACACAGTGGCTGATTTCCACCAGCACACACATAGGATGAACAGACCCTTGTAATTGAGTGAGTTAGTCTTGGTTGGACTCCAACTGACTGACTGTGGACCTGTGTTGGTGGAGCGGGACGAACAAAAGACTGTGTGTGTGTGTGTGTGTGTGTGTGTGTGTGTGTGTGTGTGTGTGTGTGTGTGTGTGTGTGTGTGTGTGTGTGTGTACAGCAGTACAAACAGAAGGATTTAGGCAACAATGGCTAGATGAATGAAACAGTGTTGGACAATAACAACATAAATAAAAGACAGACAGAGGAATGACAAACAGCTTGGTAACATATTGATGGGTTGGCTCTCAACAACAACGCCAGCAACAGAAACATTGATTAATCCAACCTTTAACTCATTTGTTGTAAATGTCACTAAACTAGCAAACCTCCATGAGTGATGAATAGCAGAACACTGTGAATATCACAACAAATGTTCTATTGATTGAGTTGTCTGTGTCTTTGTATCACCATACCTTCAGACCTTCAGTACACAGTACTGGCCATACAGGTCAATATGATATTCAGAATACAATTCATTATTCTGCCGACTGAAGTTAAACTCTCATTTACGTAGCATAGCTGGATCTCTCTCTTTTTGTTTCTATCTTTCTCTCTCTTGTCTCTTTTTCTCTCTGCCCCCACCCCCCCCTCTTTCTCTGCCACCCTCTCCCTATCTCCCCTTCTCTCTCTTTCTCCCTCCTTCTCTCAGTCTGTCTACCCCTTCCTGTCTCTCTCTGCACCTCTCTCTCCCCCTTCTCCCTCTCTCTCTCTCATCAAAAGACCTGACCTGGTGCCCTACACCAGCTGAGCAGTGAGAACGCTCTAACACATTTACTGGGTCATTGGTGTAACCCGCAACAGTCATAGAACGAGCTGAGAGCTCTGTGCTTTTCAGGCCCCGATGTTTGTTGTTATAGTAAATTACAGAGAGATAGGGCAGCATAAGTGGTTGATGTGTTGGGGGAGATGCTGAAGAAAAACAAGGTGGGGGATGGAAGAGAAGAGAAGGAGAGAGAGAAGTGCAAAAAAGATGAGCAGAACAAAAGAGAGGAGTTGAAAGTAGGGTGGGGCTGGGGAATACAAAGTGAGAAAGACTGGAAAGGAGAAGGGAGAGCTGGAGGGAGGAGGATAGAGGACAGAGCAGGGAGAGAAAGGGGGAAGGAGTGAGATTGAGAGAAAAATGGCGAGAAAGAGAGGGGGGAAAGCCTCCCCTATCCTCCACTCTTCCCCTCCCCTCCTCTCCTTTCCTCTCCTCTCTTCTCTTCTCCTCTCCTGTCTAGACAGAATCATGGTTGACCGACAGAAAGTAAAGAGAGAGAGAGAGGGAAGAGCAGTGGACAGGATATTATCTTCCTCTCCTCCTGGGCAGTGGGCAGGTTGCTTGGCCCACAGGAAGGAAGGGCCTCTTGCCTCCTCCTGTCTCCTGCATCCCTGTCCTCTGGGTGACCTCCAGAGAGGGTATACTAACTAACAGGAGTTATTGGTAAATCAGCCGCTGTCAGCACCGTGGTTATGCTGCATGGACGCAGGCCAGTAATGAGAATGGGACTGGTAATAGCACCTGATGAAAAGTAGCAGAAGAGGGAGCCTGAGTTTTTCTTTCTCTCACTTTTTTCTCTCTCATTTGTTTGGGCCCCTCCCTCCTTCCTTCCTGAGGAGGTTTGTATTCTGTTTACGTTCTGTCGATCATCAATGCCGTTACCTTAAATTCCAAAACACAGGACAGCATGCTCTTTCTTTTGTCTCTCTCTCAGACCCCTCTCTTTCTTTCGCTCTCTCGCTGTCACTCTCACTCCTCTTCTTATTTCTGTCCCCTCTCTGTTTTTATAGTTATCACTTTTCTTTTCTGTCAGGGATGGTGAGACTGGCTGACTAACTGACTCAGGGGATGAAAAAGCAGTAGCCTAGGACCTTTGTGTGTATGTATGTGTACAGTATGTGTGTGTTCGTGTGTATGTATGTGTACAGTATGTGTGTGTTCGTGTGTATGTATGTGTACAGTATGTGTGTGTTTGTGTGTATGTATGTGTACAGTATGTGTGTGCATGCACGGCTGCCTGACATGTATTGATTCTCTGGCACCAGCCTGCCTAGATTTAGAAATGCCAATACTAGCAACCCCCCAACTCTCTGGTTCATGTTGAGTTCACTTGTCATTTTCTATAATTCTGATAAAATCAAGATGCTTAACATTGATGTAGTTATCCAGCCAGGCAGGCAGGCAGGCAGGCAGCCAGGCAGGCAGGCAGGCAGCCAGGCAGGCAGGCTGTCCATGAGCTACCTAATATCTGATGGAATTGTTATTTTCCTTTTGGACGTTAAGCTGTATGATCAGTTACAGACTGTGTCCTAAATGGTGCCCAATTGCCTATATAGTGCACTACTTTTGACCAGAGGCCTATAGGCTCTGATCAGAAGTAGTGCACTAAAGGGAATAGGGTGCCATTTGGGACGCAAAGGGGGGGGGTCTATTTTCCCTTTCTTGGATGTCAGACTTTAAATTAGTGTTCTAGAACTAGTGTTGTTATTGTCTGGAAATGAAGTGTGTAGGTTGTTTGCGTCTTTGTGAGGTAGAGCAACCATTTATGAGTGCGTGGGGTGTGTCTTCTCTTGTTAGTGTGTGTCTAAAGGATAATTCAGAGTCCACAGACGCAGAGACACGATAGTCCGGCGCCACATTGTAACATAGCTACGCGGCTCTGAGACCACCATCAGCCCTAACCTCCCCAAAATCCCCAGACAACTCTGTGTACGTGTCCTGTATTCATATGAATGTGTTGACAGTTGGAGAAATAGCTTTAGCTGCGCTGAGAATTACAAAAGAATGAAAGCCAACGGTCCAATATTCTAGAACACTGCTGTGCGGACGCGTACACATTTTGGACTCTGATAGACCCTCAAGTGTGCGTCTGCGTTTGAGATGACCATCGATACAGGGAGTACTGAGGGAGAGCTTAGGAGACTTTGAGCGCTAATCTGTGTGAAATCACAGTCCTCAGGGGCGTTGCGGGGCGAGGTGTAGAGAGGTGTAGGGAGAGATGGGTGATAGTAATGCTACTCTCTGATCAGAGGGTCCGGGGCTCACTGTGCGAAGCCGTCTGAACACCACTAATCCCCCCAGAGCCAATCAGAAGCTTGCAGGGCTGATCGTGAGGCTGTCTGGCTGGAGGATGGGGAGACTGAGGCTCCTTCACACCTCCACAGCAAACAGGGGAGGATGGAGGAGAGAGAGGACCTGGGAAGGCAAGCAGAGGGAGGTTAAGAAGGAGGCTGGAGGGTTTCTGTGTGGAGGAAAGGCTCAGGTGTGTCTCTAAGTATTTTCCCGTAAGGAATATTTATGTTCTAATATTATATTACAGCCTTTTTGGAGGGTAGGCTCAAGGAAAGAAAAAGTCATCTTTTATTTGACAGATTCCAGAGAGGAGACTGATTAGGTTTGGATGAATGCTTTGCTTCCTGCCTCTTCTCTTTCGCTCCCTTTTTATCCTCTTTTCTATTGAGGTAGTTCAGAGAGCTTTGTTAGTGTGATGAATTCACAGCCTTTTTAACCATTGAAAATGACATTTAGAGGTTTTTTCAAAGTTACAATATCGTTGGTAAAAAAATCTGTCGATAAGCCCTTGAGCAAGGTACTGCCACTAGAATAAAAGTGTGAGTTTTTGCCACTAGAAGCCATTTGTGAAGGTTTGAAGGTTCCCCTTAATTGAAAACTGAATTGACCCCAACCCTGGTAGGCTGGGATGTTAGCAACATAGCTAATCGGAATAAACAAATGTTTGTAATTAAAGTAGGCGTGTGTATCATTCTTTTTATTTACTGCATTTAGCACGTTAGGAGGACTATTAGCAAAAATACTAATTTGTTATACAAATGCTCTTATTAACTGTAATGACCTCTAATGGTTTACACACATGCGCGCACGGGCTCGTGCGCACACACACACACACACACACACACACACATGTTGCTTACTGCTGATGAAAATGAGTCCAGTGGCACTGCCAGTTCTTTGTATGGGAGAAGTGTGCAAACAATGAGTGAACTCACATTAAGACACTTAGTGTAATTATACCATCTATATTGACCCTAATATCCAACAGGGGACCCATTGCATTGCTGTGGTACTTAAACTGCTTTCTCTAAATGAGCGTGTGTGTGTGTGTGTGGTGTGTGTGTAAAGGAGCCGACTTTATTGCCTGTTAGTTTGTAATGTAATGTCTCTCTCCACCCCTGGCCCCTGCTACACTGCTAAACGTCCTCATAAACCAACCAAGCTCACCCGCACAGATATCAATGTTTATTAGCTATTGTCCTGAGAGGAACAAGGTTGTAATGTGATACTTGAGGTTCTAGAATGACCTCCAATGAGGTGGGAAATGTTAAGTGCTCAGTTATACATTTCACAATCACAGTGATTCCCTGTCTGTCTCCACTGTTCTGTTTTTTTAATCATATATCATTCTCTCGCTCTCTTTTTCTCTCTGTCTGTCTTTCTCTCTGTTTATTGTGTGAACTCATCCATTGTGAAGCTACAGTACACTAACTACACAGTCTCAGTTCATCTAAGGATCGTAAAGAATGTTGATACTGTGAGATGAATTTCTATAGACATTGATCCATGCTTTGGATCGTTGGATTGAACTGAGATGTTGTCGTCAAAGCAAGAAAACTTAGAGAATGCAAATGCAAATAGAATGCAACTACTCAATCAATGTGTCAGTGTCAGACAATGCATTCTCCATTGTATTCTTACACATAGTCCTCTCACATGGAATTAAACAAGTACCATTGCTTGTACAGTATTATCTGTAGGCTAGGTTTTAGCAAACGGTTATGAAACAACTTCCAAACATCACACTATGGTTGCATCCCGAATGGCATCCTATTCCCTATTTAGTGCACTACTTTTGACCAGGACCTATAAGGCTCTGGGCCCTGGTGAAAATAGAACACTAAATAGCGAATAGGTTCCATTTCGGGATGTAGCCTATATTTTTAACATTTACAGCATACAGAGCACTTGAACGCTGATAGGAAAAACATTTTACTTGTATTTTAATAGTGTTTTCCTGGGAAGTTTGTTGGAAATAAGAATATTTTGTGCAGGAATGGTTTGTTGTAACAGAATAGATCATAAAGTAAGGGGCAGTTTGGTTTATTTAATGTGTGTGGGGTTTTTGTTGAGTGAGCAGGAGGAGAAAACAGAATGCCCCAAACAGTGTCAAAGAGTCACAGAGAACTGGAGAATATCAGCCTTCAAAGCTCTTCCTTTTTTTCCCTTATAGATGACGGATACTATTTAGACTGCCATCACAGCCACACAGTGCAAACTAAGACACAAACTGTGGAAAGACATGTACTAACAGAGAGAATGAAAACATGTGGCCTTAACTGTCCAAAAAATAAAGAACGAGAGAAGGTGTCAAAATAAGTGGCGAAAAGAGAAGGGGAAAATAAATTGATCTTTCAGCACTTTTGGGGTTTGTGTGGTTTTGTTTCTCTGTTGGTGTGTTCTGTTTGCTCTTTCCACACTTCTCTCCTTCTCTCCTTGTATCCATCTCTCCTTCCACACCTCCATCTCTGTCATTCCACCTCTACACCCCTCCATTTCTCCCACCCTTCTCCCCTCCTCTCCCTCCATTCCAGCCACCTCTTCACAACTTTATCCACATGGAGTCCAATACATTTTCTCTGTTCTTTGTCAGGGAGCTCAGAATAATAGGATATCGTATGAAACATACTCCTATATTTGTTTCCTTAAGTGTATTGGAGATGAAAATATCATTGTTTCATTGACATGAAACACAAACGTACTTTATCTCCAATCTATTGAGAAATAATATTATCTTTGACTATTGGTCAAGATTTGAAGTCATAAATAGGTGTGAAAATGTAACACGTTATCACGTTTCAGGTAAGACCCAGATGCAGACAACGTCGAAGTAACAACAGTTTATTAATCCAACAGGGGCAGGTAAAAGGCAAGTCAAGGGCAGGGCAGAGGTCAGTAATCCAGATAGGTGGGGCAAAGGTACAGGACGGCAGGCAGGCTCAGGGTCAGGGCAGGCAGAATGGTGAACACCGGGAAAACTAGGAAACAGGAACAATCGAGAGACAGGAGCAGAGGGAAAACTGCTGGTAGACTTGACGAAACAAAACAAACTGGCAACAGACAAACAGAGAACTCAGGTATAAATACATAGTGGTTAATGGAGAAAATGGGCGACACCTGGAGTGGGGTGGAGACAATCACAAAGACAGGTGAAACAGATCAGGGTGTGACACACATTTAATATTGAGTGTTGGCAAATGCTGTTGGGCAAGACTTGAGAGACAAGTTTAAAAATGTACTTCCTCTCCAATGAGCTTCTGAACAAGCATGGACATAACGGTCATGTTCATCCTAATAAACACCTTTTCAAATACAGTATATACATTATTTTCATTATTTTCTCAATACAATAAAAATTAAGGGAAATTAAAGCGTCAAAAAGGTATCTATCAGATAACGTGATAACTGAATCCTTAAAGCTCAGGCACAAAAACAGAAAAAACTCATCAAATTCATCTTGATCTTTATTTTCTGCGTATCACATTACTTCCTAACCAGAGAATCCTGAATGTGTGCGTTGGCATGATCTCTAATTCCAGTGGAAAATGAGCTACCCGCCATATTCCTCTTTAGTCATGCGGCTTCAATTAAATAAGTAGAATGCAACTAAATATACCTATCTGAACGCTGAGCGACCCAAGCAGGATTTACTGCCAGCGCTATAAACAGATCCTCCATCCTCCCCATTAATATGCTAGCAAAAGTTTTACATTAAAAATAAATGGGAAATACTGTAAAAGATACCTGAACTTGCAGAACGTACATGCAGTGGTAATGCTATCCTCCCTCTCTCTCTCTCTCAAGCGCACGCGCACTTTATGCAATGATTGAAAGTCTCTTTCCAGAGCTCAAACTAGATAGCAACAATGGCTACTACCTGCTACCTGTCCTGCATGTCCCGAATGTGTAGCCTAAACGTCAAGCTTTGCTGCTTTGTCCGGCCTTATTAAATGATGTGCTGTAGGACTTTTTTATGGTCTTGGCCCACTGGGTTTTTGGCAGCGAGCTCAGGGAGCTACAAGAGCTGCAGGAGCACTGATGCCAGAAAGTGTCTTATCTTGATAGACAGGTTCATTTTCACCTTCTAATTACAGATGGATCTAATCCAGGTGGATTCATTACATGGAAGGGCCTGGCTTATGGGGTAGATGGGGATGGGGTGAGGGCGGGGTGGATGTGGGTTATTTTTACAGTGGGGTGAGCCAGGCGTGGGTGGCAGATGGTTGGTGCAGGTAGGTTACTGTTACAGTGGGGAGTGCAGGTGGTGTAAGAGGGAGAGGGGGGCTGAAGGTTTCCTAATGTGGTAGTGGAGGGAGGGGTGTGTGTGTGTGTGGAGAGGGAGGGAATGCAGGCACAGGTGGGTTACTGTTACAGTGGGGCGAGCCGTAGGGGGGCAGTTGGTGTATCCTGTACGTGGAGGGGGGTTCTTTTTCAGCTCTCCGCTCTCTCCAGTCTCTCGGCTCTGCTACATTATTCATCAGCATCAAGGGGATAAGTCTCTCCTCCTTTGTAAAAGAGAAGAGCACAGCTGAGCCTCCCTGAAACTCTCTGTAAAACATGTTCATCCCATCCACACAACATAATCACAAGTTATGACAAGAACTCATCAAGTCTTCTTCAGTGTTTGCTGTTGAAGCCTTCAGTGTTCGGCTACTTTGCCAAGTACTTTCAGTAAGACAATAGCTATTATGTTGTTATTGATAAGCACCCAGTATCAGTGGCAGGCTGTTGACTTTGACTGTTTCTAAACATACAACAGAACATGTAATCAGTGCTGAAGTCCCCTTGAGGTTGTGGAAGGGTTGGGGGTCACTTCACTTTTCATTTTAGTCAAGCCCAGCTGGTGAAATAAAGTTCACCCATTTGTCACTTAGGATTTTTCAATTTATGAATTAAGTCAATTCAATTCACTTCACGTCCTCAATTGAAAAATTTATTTAAAAATGAATTGACCCCAAACCTAGTTTGTAATTGAGCTTATATTATAGTTGAAATTACATGTAAAATAGAAATACTGACTTTTTTATGGTGCTTTAATATAATAATCAGGCACATTTTAAGAGGATATTTTAAGTCACCAAGTTAAAGGAATGCCTAATGAGCTAATTATTATTTTGGAGTGGCTGCGGATCTGACTTCTCTGGACCCCTCTTCTCGACAGCTAGGTCCAAAGCTTCTGCGCATGTTTGGCATTCTCTACTTCATGCACAGTCTCTGCTCTACACGTTCGACTGCCCAGAAAACAGGCTACTCTGGCGAATGGTATTTGTTTCATAAAGTTAGGTCAAAGCTGAATCATTGTCTGCAAGAGCACATAATGATAGTATTCTACATAACAGAACTGAATATAATAGCATAGTATAACGTTATGATTCTACCACAACGGATCACCCGCCCACTAGGGTAGTACTGTATAATGGGCTCATTAACAAGCTACACCTCCTCCCTCAACATTCAAGGAAGTACAGCTCAGAAGTTGCCTATAGCAGGATAATGAATTAGACCCTAAGCAACTCCGGTACAACAAGGAAATCATTATATTTTTATAACGATATTAGCTTAAAGGTGTTATCTGCAATAGTTACTGCTGTTCAATGGCTATTTCTATTAATGATTTATATTCACAGAAATATGAATTACGGATTGTATCTATAAAAACAGAGAGAGACGTGGGGAGCAGGGACATTAGTTATGTTGGGTCTCTGAAAGGGTTGGTGTGTGTGTGTTCACAGAAGGTTAGTGGCACCGTAATTGGGGAGGATGGACTCGTGATAATGGCTGGAGCGGAATGTGTGGAATGGTATTAAACACACGGTTTCTTTGTTTTCATTGCCATTCCATTTGCTCCGTTCCAGCCATTATTGTGAGCCGTCCTCCCCTCAGCAGCCTCCACTGTGTGTGTGTGTGTGTGTGTGTGTGTGTGTGTGTGTGTGTGTGTGTGTGTGTGTGTGGTGTGTGTGTGTGTGTGTGTGGTGTGTGTGTGTGTGTGTGTGTGTGTGTGTGTGCTGGGCATATTTCATGTGTGGTCATTAAGCATATTAGATGAGAGGAAATGAGAAGACAGGAAACACTGTGAGGAAGGGTTCATGGACACAATATAAAGAGATGATTAGAGAGATAGCAGGATTAAGTGTGTGTGTGTGACACATGCAAGGTTAGAGAGATGGTTAATGGGATGTTTAGATAGTTGTTGTGAGGTTCAGACTCCTACTGCTCACGATTTCGTGACAGAGAGAAGAGAGAGAGAATTTGAGACAAAAGGAGAGAAAGGAAAACTTCAAACTGACTCTCATTTTAGGATCCATAGTGCACCCCCTTCCCCAAACAACCACAAAGGACCAATATTTCTTATACTTCCTAAAGATTTTCTCTGAACTGTAGGACGAGTTATTTCAATGCACATTGGTCATTTTGAAAAACATAAATTCCACAAATGTCATAGTTGAGTGTATCCTCTTCTTTTGATCACAAACAACATAACGTGTCAAACACTCAAACTACAGTATTATTCATATTTTATCAATTACAAACGTATTTTATACAATGATAGGATTTAGATAAATGTAAATGTCCCTGCCTGTAACAGTGCACATAATGCATACATTAAGTAGCCTAGAAACAAATCGAGTCATAAAGATTCAGATTCAACTTTCCTAATTCTACTACGGATTTCAAATGGTAGTTCAATCATTTTTATTGCTGCTCTTGCACTAATGCACATGTGAGATTAACAACTGACACGTTACTTTATCAGTTCTGTTACCCACATGCCTGTTGTTTTCATGTCAACATAACAATTTTTCAAGTAACTATTTGTCATAAAATAATAATAAAATAAAAAAACAGAAGCGAAGTCGAAAGAGCCTAGGCTCATAGCCTACGTTAAGTAGTTTTGGAGGTGGGGGTGGATGCAGAAAAAAATATTTTAAACAAAATATATTTGAGTGTTTACCAGCATTTGTAACTTGAGTCTGACAATTATCTGTACAAAACAGTTAATCAGATAATACTTGTGTAGTATAAAAATACTTGCTCGATATATGTTTTCCAGTTTCTTGAAATACTTTGCAAATGCAACTTATTTCTATGAAAACTGAAATGGTCCATTCATTCCTTTTCCATTTTAGTAGATGCTCTTATTCAGAGCAACTTACAGTAGTGAGTGCATACATTTTCATACTTTTTCATACTGGTCACCCGAACCCACAACCCTGGCATTGCAAGTACCATGCTCTACCAACTGAGCCACATCATCACATCACATCATCACAAACCACATGATGTCTCAATGTACTCAATTACTGTATTGTCCATTGTTTTTCTTCATGGTGATGGAAAGTCTACAGGTACAACCCTAGATGACCAGCCTATGTACAATACAGTAATGTATATTTACATTAAGTGGTTTGTAAGGATGACAAATTAATACTGTCAAAAAGTGGTTGTTTAATTTGATGTGGATATTTTGTGTCTTTGCCTATATCTTTGCGCCTTTTGATGTAAATGTTTGATGACAGGGTTTTGTTCTTACGGGATTATATTAGAATGACAATCGCACAGAAAGGGACAGGGCAACAACTCTTACAATTCCAACTATTGAATCCTGCAAGATACTGTTCTTAATTATACAACTACCTTTTTTGCCAAAGTGGAGATGCTGAAAATATGCTTCTTCCCCATGCTACAGACAGGGTTTTTCTTTATTTTTACTATTTTCTACGTTGTAGATGTAACGGGTGTCGTAATGATCAGACCAAAATGCAGCGGGAACGTGTATACTCATCTTCTTTTTAATGTTGAAGAAGGAAAACAAACAAATCACGGATACAAAACAAACAAACGACACTAACAGTCCTGTCAGGTGCTCAGACATTAAACAGGAGACAACTACCCACAAAATCCCACAGAAAAACACCTCTCTTAAATAGGACCTTCAATTAGAAGCAACTAGGAGCAGCTGCTTCCAATTGAAGGTCAACCCCATTAACTAAACATAGAACTAGACATACTAGATAAACATAGAAATATACTAACATAAAGCACTCTAAACAAACACCCCTCTTACATAATAACATAACCCAACAAACCCCAAACCACATAAAACAAACACCCCCTGCCACGTCCTGACCAAACTACAATAACAAATAACCCCTTTACTGGTCAGAATGTGACAGTAGAATAATAGTGAAGACATCAAAACTGTGAAATAACACATATGGAATCATGTAGTAACCAAAAAGTGTTAAACAAATCAAATATATTTTATAAGTAGCCCCCCTTTGCCTTGATGACAGCTTTGCACACTCTTGGCATTCTCTCAACCACCTTCATGAGGTAGTCACCTGGAATGCATTTCAATTAAGGTGTGCCTTGTTAAAAGTTAATTTGTGGAATTTCTTTCCTTCTTAAGGCAATCAGTTGTGTTGTGACAAGGTATGGGTGGCATACAGAAGATAGCCCTGTTTGGTAAAAGACCAAGTCCATATTATGCCAAGAACAGCTCAAATAACCAAAAAGAAAAGACAGTCCATCATTACTTTAATAAGACATGAAGGCCAGTCAATGCGATACATTTCAAGAACTTTGAAAGTTTCTTCAAGTGTAGTTGCAAAAACCATTAAGCGCTATGATGAAACTGGCTCTCATGAGGACCGCCACAGGTAAGGAAGACCCAGAGTTACCTCTGCTGCAGAAGATAAGTTCATTAGAGTTACCAGCCTCAGAAATTGCAGCCCAAATAAATGCTTCACAGAGTTCAAGTAACAGATACATCTCAACGTCAACTGTTCAGATGAGAATGTGTGAATCAAGACACAAGCAATGGACATTAGCCTGGTGGAAATCTGTCCTTTGGTCTGATGAGTCCAAATTTGAGATTTTTCGTTCCAACCACCGTGTCTTTGTGATACGCAGAGTAGGTGAACGGATGACCTCTGCATGTGTAGTTCCCACTGTGAAGCATGGAGGAGGAGGTGTGATGGAGTGAGGGTGCTTTGCTGGTGACACTGTCAGTGATTTATTTAGAATTCAAGGCACACTTAACCAGCATGGCTACCACAGCATTCTGCAGCGATACACCATCCCATCTGGTTTGCGCTTAGTGGGACTATAATTTCTTTTTCAACAGGACAATGACCCAACACACCTCCAGCCTGTGTAAGGGCTATTTGACCAAGAAGGAGAGTGATGGAGTGCTGCGTCAGATGACTTGGCCTCCGCAATCACCTGACCTCACATTGAGATGGTTTGGGATGAGTTGGACCGAAGAGTGAAGAAAAAGCAGCCAACAAGTGCTCAGCATATGTGGGAACTCCTTCAAGACTGTTGGAAAATCATTCCTCATAAAGCTGGCTGAGAGAATGCCAAGAGTGTGCAAAGCTGTCATCAAGGCAAACTTTGAAGAATCTAAAATATATTTGGATTTGTTTAACACTTTTTTGGTTACTACATGATTCCGTATGTGTCATTTCATAGTTTTGATGTCTTCACTATTATTCTACAATGTAGAAAATAGTAAAATAAAGAGAAATCCTTGAATGAGTAGGTGTGTCCAAACTTTTGACTGGTACTGTATATCTGTTCGCTAATAATAGTAAAGGTCCAGTGCACTACTTTTGTGAAAAATAATATATATATATATATATATATATAATTATTTTTCAGGGGGTGCTGCAGCACTCTCAGCACCCATACTTCCTGTGGCTATGCCTAGGCTACATAGCTTTGTACTATATGTTCCCAAGATGGCGTAGCAGTGCAGAGGTGTTTTGTTCGTCCTCTCGTGTACTTTTGTATTTTTCATATTTTTTGTATATATTTCAAATGTGATTTTCAATCTCATTTCCGTTTTAATTCGATTATACCTTCTGGTATCCTGCCTCACCCAATGTGATACGGAACCGCTATTATTTTAAATTTTTAGACCTTATAGCAAGAACCACCTAGCCATCAGAAGCTAACCAGCTACACGCTATTTAGTCATTGTTAGCCACCGCTAGCATCCTTTACCCTTCTGCACAGATACCAGCCCTTTTTTTAGCCTAGATAATACTCGCCAGCCTACCAGTATCGGACTGTCTCTCCACTACAACGCCGGATTCCTGCCGTAATCCCAGGACCATTACTCCTGATCTTCACAGCTAGCTAGCACCCACCGAGTTACCTAGTACCAAAGCTATCCCTGAGGCCCACCTCCCGGCCTACTCAGTTGTTAACCCGGACTCCACCCAAACACGGCTAGAACCCACTACTCCACCGGATCCTCGCCGTAAGCTCTGGACCTTGGCACCGGATCACCGCTGCTACCGAGTGTGTATAGTGGCTAATGCCCCTGCCCCGAAGCTAACACCAGTTAGCCGTGAGCCAGGCGCATCTCCCGGCTAGCAAACTAAATTACTACAACTACAATACCTCTTTCGCCATCTGGCTTGGATCCTTGTCGACACAGCTCCGCGCCGCACCACCGCAACTGGTCTGCCAACGAATACTCCATCCACTGTGCCTTCAACCGGCCTCCGTCGGACGTCGGAGCAGACGCTTCTACTAGCCCCGGGCTACTAACTTTAAACGACGTGTCGCACGTGTGCTAGCGTAGTAGCGACTACTCCGCGGCTTCCCTGTTCCATCTATTGCTGCCCCCTGGACCCTATGATCACTTGGCTACATAGCTGATGCCTGCTGGACTGTCCATTAATCACGGTACTCCATTCTGTTTATTTTTTTTTATCTGTCGGCCCCAGCCGCAAACTCAGGCTCTGTGTGTGGTTAACTGACCCTCTCTGCCCAGTCATCGCCATTTTACCTGTTGTTGTTGTTTTAGCTGATCAGCTGTTGTTGACTCACCCGTTATTGTCTAGCTAGCTCTCCCAAATTTTCACCTGTGATTACTTTATGCCTCGCTGTATGTCTCTCTCAAATGTCAATGTGCCTTGTATACTGTTGTTTAGGTTAGTTATCATTGTTTTAGTTTACAATGGAGCCCCTAGTTCCACTCATCATACCTCTGATACCTCCTTTGTCCCACCTCCCACACATGCGGTGACCTCACCCATTATAACCAGCATGTCCAGAGATACACCCTCTCTTATCATCACTCAGTGCCTGGGCTTACCTCCGCTGTACCCATACCCCACCATACCCCTGTCTGCACATTATGCCCTGAATCTATTCTACCACGCCCCAAAAATCTGCTCCTTTTATTCTTTGTCCACAACGCTTTAGGCGACCAGTTTTGATAGCCTTTATCCGTACCCTACTCCTTCTCTGTTCCTCGGGTGATGTGGAGGTAAACCCAGGCCATGCGTGTCCCCAGGCACCCTCATTTGTTGACTTCTGTGATCGAAAAAGCCTTGGTTTCATGCATGTCATCATCAGAAGCCTCCTCCCTAAGTTTGTTTTACTCACTGCTTTAGCACACTCCGCAAACCCTGATGTCTTTTCCGTGTCTGAATCCTGGCTTAGGAAAGCCACCAAAAATTCTGAGATTTCCATACCCAACTACAACTTTTTCCATCAAGATAGAACTGCCAAAGGGGGAGGAGTTGCAATCTACTGCAGAGATAGCCTGCAAAGTTCCGTCAAACTTTCCAGGTCTGTACCCAAACAGTTCGAACTTCTAATTTTAAAAATGAATCTCTCCAAAAATAAGTCTCTCACTGTTGCCGCCTGCTATCGACCCCCCTCTGCTCCCAGCTGTGCCCTGGACACCATTTGTGAATTGATCGCCCCCCCATCTAGCCTCAGAGTTCGTTCTGTTAGGTGACCTGAGCTGGGATATGCTTAACACCCCGGCAGTCCTACAATCTAAGCTAGATGCTCTCTATCTCACACAAATCATCAAGGAACCCACCAGGTACAACCCTAAATCCGTAAACATGGGCACCCTCATAGACAGTATCCTGACCAACTTGCCCTCCAAATACACCTCTGCTGTTTTCAATCAGGATCTCAGCGATCACTGCCTCATTGCCTGTATCCGCTATGGGTCTGCGGTCAAACGACCACCCCGCATCACTGTCAAACGCTCCCTAAAACACTTCCTTTCTAATCGACCTGGCCCGGGTATCCTGGAAAGATATTGACCTCATCCCGTCAGTCGAGGATGCCTGGTCATTCTTTAAAAGTAATTTCCTCACCATCTTAGATAAGCATGCCCCGTTCAAATAATGCAGAACTAAGCACAGATATAGCCCTTGGTTCACTCCAGACCTGACTGCCCTTGACCAGCACAAAAACATCCTGTGGCGGACTGCAATAGCATCGAAAAGTCCCCGCGATATGCAACTGTTCAGGGAAGTCAGGAACCAATACACGCAGTCAGTCAGGAAAGCAAAGGCTAGCTTTTTCAAGCAGAAATTTGCATCCTGTAGCTCTAACTCCAAAAAGTTTTGGGACACTGTAAAGTCCATGGAGAACAAGAGCACCTCCTCCCAGCTGCCCACTGCGCTGAGGCTAGGTAACACGGTCACCACCGATAAATCCATGATAATCGAAAATTTCAATAAGCATTTCTCAATGGCTGGCCATGCCTTCCTCCTGGCTACTCCAACCCCGGCCAACAGCTCCGCACCCCCCGCAGCTACTCGCCCAAGCCTCCCCAGCTTCTCCTTCACCCAAATCCAGATAGCAGATGTTCTGAAAGAGCTGCAAAACCTGGACCCGTACAAATCAGCTGGGCTAGACAATCTGGACCCTCTCTTTCTAAAACTATCCGCCACCATTGTTGCAACCCCTATTACCAGCCTGTTCAACCTCTCTTTTGTATCGTCCGATATCCCTAAAGATTGGAAAGCTGCCACGGTCATCCCCCTCTTCAAAGGGGATGACACCCTAGACCTAAACTGTTACAGACCTATTTCCATCCTGCCCTGCCTATCTAAAGTCTTCGAAAGCCAAGTTAATAAACAGATCACTGACCATTTCGAATCCCACCGTACCTTCTCCACTGTGCAATCCGGTTTCCGGGCCGGTCACGGGTGCACCTCAACCACGCTCAAGGTTCTAAATGATATCATAACCGGCATCGATAAAAGACTGTACTGTGCAGCTGTCTTCATCGACCTGGCCAAGGCTTTCGACTCTGTCAATCACCGTATTCTTATCAGCAGACTCAATAGCCTTGGTTTTTCGAATGACTGCCTCGCCTGGTTCACCAACTACTTTGCAGACAGAGTTCAGTGTGTCAAATCGGAGGGCATGTTGTCCGGACCTCTGGCAGTCTCTATGGGGGTACCACAGGGTTCAATTCTCGGGCCGACTCTTTTCTCTGTATATATCAATGATGTCGCTTTTGCTGTGGGCGATTCCCTGATCCACCTCTACGCAGACGACACCATTCTGTATACTTCTGGCCCTTCCTTGGACACTGTGCTAACAAACCTCCAAACGAGCTTCAATGCCATACAACACTCCTTCCGTGGCCTCCAACTGCTCTTAAACGCTAGTAAAACCAAATGCATGCTTTTCAACCGTTCGCTGCCCGCACCTGCCCACCCGACTAGCATCACCACCCTGGACGGTTCCGACCTAGAATATGTGGACAACTATAAATACCTAGGTGTCTGGTTAGACTGTAAACTCTCCTTCCAGACTCATATTAAATATCTCCAATCCAAAATCAAATCTAGAATCGGCTTTCTATTTCACAACAAAGCCTCCTTCACTCATGCCGCCAAACTTACCTTAGTAAAACTGACTATCCTACCGATCCTCGACTTCGGCGATGTCATCTACAAAATAGCTTCTATTACTCTACTCAGCAAACTGGATGCAGTCTATCACAGTGCCATCCGTTTTGTTACCAAATCACCTTATACCACCCACCACTGCGACCTGTATGCTCTAGTCGGCTGGCCCTCGCTACATATTCGTCGCCAGACCCACTGGCTCCAGGTCATCTATAAGTCTATGCTAGGTAAAGCTCTACCTTATCTCAGTTCACTGGTCACGATAACAACACCCACCCGTAGCACACGTTCCAGCAGGTATATCTCACTGATCATCCCCAAAGCCAAAACCTCATTTGGCCGCCTTTCCTTACAGTTCTCTGCTGCCAGTGACTGGAACGAATTGCAAAAATCGCTGAAGTTGGAGACTGTTATTTCCCCCGCCAACTTTAAACATCAGCTACCTGAGCTGCTAACCGATCGCTGCAGCTGTACATAGTCCATCTGTAAATTGCCCACCCAATCTACCTACCTCATCCCCATACTGTTTTTATTTTATTTACTTTTCTGCTCTTTTGCACACCAGTATTTCTACTTGCACATCATCGTATGCTCATTTATCACTCCAGTGTTAATCTGCTAAATTGTAATTATTCGCTCCAATGGCCTATTTATTGCCTACCTCCTCATGCCTTTTGCACACACTGTATATAGACTTTCTTTTTTCTACTGTGTCATTGACTTGTTTATTGTGTTATTGCCGTGTTTATTGTTTACTCCATGTGTAACTCTGTGTTGTTGTCTGTGTCACAGTGCTTTGCTTTATCTTGGCCAGGTCGCAGTTGTAAATGACAACTTGTTCTCAACTAGCCTACCTGGTTAAATAAAGGTGAAATAAAATAAATAAAAATAAAATATATTGATTTTCTATAATCACATACTTCTTCACCAGGTATCCCCCTTTCGTTTCGTGTTTCATGTCCTTTCTGAAGTAGGCTAGGACCAAACAAGTGCATGACACTTGACTTGAGTTAATGCAAGATGTCTTTGAATAACTTTTCGATTTCAGTGTATTACAAACATTGTTACAATGTTGCAATTACCCATAGTTGATTGCAGTAGAATTAAACACAATTTGTGTTTTTTTAAAATATTTTTCTTTATCAGATTGCTTAGTTTCGTTTTTATTGAAACCATAAAATGTATTGTCTTTGAAACATTTGTAGACTTATCATTTTGCTCTGATACACTGTAAAAGCCTAGGTGGTAGGCTAGATCGTGAACAAATCGAAGTGAGCTACTTGGACGCATCATTTGAGATTCATAAATTAAATGAAACTTTTCATGAATCTAGAAATGTGTTTTTATCGCAAGAAAATATAGTGTATAGCGTTCTTTCGAGGGAAAAGAACGTTACGCGCTGTGAGCTCGAGCTGCCCGCCTTTTATCTTTGTGCCTGGCTCGCGCTGCTGTGCTGCTGCTGGTTGTGAGGCTCGCGCTGCACGGTGTGTGAGAATCCTGGGACTTGGTGATGTCAAACTGGTTGGGTCATTTGAAGGTTAGCTGCCTCGGATGGGTTCATAGAAAGTTCACTCGCATATATTAGGCAATTCAATCTTTCATTCTCTGTGTCCAAACTAGTAGGAAATGAGCTGCATGGAGGCAGGATAACCCATTCGTTATCCGAACGGGGAGACGTGGTTTTAAAACGCGAACTGTGATATTTATAAGATAAATATTTTCAATACGGCGGGCTCGAGCGAGGACCGTGTTGTTAATGGCACGGGACGGGACGGTGCAAAACATTTATACGATAAACACGTTGGGACGTTACGGAGCTGACTGACACCTTTTCATTGCAACAACCGGACTCCGGAGGAAATGGCAAATCATAATTTGGGTCAATTACAAGCTTTTAGCGGTGTTGTCTGTCATAGTTCTTGATTGTTTTAGTCTAGGAAGAAGACCAAGATTTTACGTGCCAAAAAAGGGTCAGAATTTGATGGAGTTGTGTGCACTTATGTTTGCGATTCTTACCCAAACCTCAAGGACCCTTTAAAGGCACACAATACCAGGGTGACTGTTGCGACTAAGGGACATCATGTTTGACTGTATGGATGTGCTAGCGGTGAGCCCTGGACAAATGTTGGATTTCTACACTTCGCGTCCCTCTTCGTGCATGCTGCAAGAGAAGGCACTGAAAGCGTGCTTCAGCGGGCTCGCTCAGAGAGACTGGCAACACCGCCGGAGCGCACAGTGTAGGTTCACTTTTGTTCCCTTTCATTTCATGTGTCTACAGCCTAGTAGCCTAATAACTGTAGCCTATCATAACAATGACATAATCAAATTATAATAGCAATGATGTGCCTGGCTTGTCCACTTGATCCCGCTATCTCTCTGATCATCTCTTTATATTATGTCCATGCACCCTTCCTCACAGTGTTTCCTGTCTTCTCATTTCCTCTTGTCTAATATGCTTAATGACCAGACATGAAATATGCCCAACACACACACACACACACACACACACACACACACACACACACACACACACACACACACACACACACACACACACACACACACACACACAGACACACACACACACACACACACAGACACACACACACACACTTCACTGGTGACTCCCACACCCCCATCATTGCCTCCTACACCCTAATGTGCCATAAAGAGTGTTGTAGGGTGTACCTGTCTCTGAGTGTTAAGTGACTAGTTAGATAACTTCTTCAAGAATTAAACAATAGAATATATACATTATTGGCCATAATTTTTTTACAGAAATGTTCTCAAATGACTTGTAGAGCAGCCATTGAGTTCATTTGTAACAACTCTTTTTTTGTCCTGTCACTGTGACATGGCCCTATGCTTGAAGTGTTCCTCCTAGTCCTAGCCATGTCATCTTTCATCTGTACACACTTGGTTAATAAATTCTGGATGTGGAAACAGCTCCCTACAGCAGGCTGATGTATGTTCAGGTGCGATGTCTCAAATGCCACCCTATTCCCTACATTGTGTATTTCTTTTGACCAGAGCCCTATGGGGAATAGGGTGCCATTTGGGACGTAGACAGTATGTGATCCCCAGGTCCCTACACGGGGTTGAGGAATGTACAGAGTAAACATGGGCAGGCTGTGCCTCGACACCTCCCTCCCTCTGCCTTGACACCTCCCTCCCTCTGCCTTGACACCTCCCTCCCTCTGCCTCGACACCTCCCTCCCTCTGCCTTGACACCTCCCTCTGCCTCGACACCTCCCTCCCTCTGCTTCGACACCTCCCTCCCTCTGCCTTGACACCTCCCTCCCTCTGCCTCGACACCTCCCTCCCTCTGCCTTGACACCTCCCTCCCTCTGCCTCGACACCTCCCTCCCTCTGCCTTGACACCTCCCTCCCTCTGCCTCGACACCTCCCTCCCTGTGCTTCGACACCTCCCTCCCTCTGCCTCGACACCTCCCTCCCTCCCTCCCTCCCTCTGCCTTGACCCCCCCCTTCCCTCTGCCTCGACACCTCCCTCCCTCTGCCTTGACACCTCCCTCCCTCTGCCTTGACACCTCCCTCTGCCTTGACATCTCCCTCCCTCTGCCTTGACATCTCCCTCCCTCTGCCTTGACACCTCCCTCCCTCTGCCTCGACACCTCCCTCTCAACCTCTGCCTTGACACCTCCCTCTGCCTGAACATCTCCATCCCTCTGCCTTGACACCTCCCTCCCTCTGCCTTGAAATCTCCCTCCCTCTGCTTCGACACCTCCCTCTCACCCTCTGCCTTGACACCTCCCTCCCTCTGCCTTGACATCTCCCTCCCTCTGCTTCGACACCTCCCTCTCACCCTCTACCTTGACTCCCCCCTCCCTCTGCCTCGACACCTCCCTCTCACCCTCTGCCTTGACACCTCCCTCTGCCTTGACATCTCCCTCCCTCTGCCTTGACATCTCCCTCCCTCTGCCTTGACACCTCCCTCCCTCTGCCTCGACACCTCCCTCTCACCCTCTGCCTTGACACCTCCCTCTGCCTTGACATCTCCCTCCCTCTGCCTTGACACCTCCCTCCCTCTGCCTTGACACCTCCCTCTGCCTTGACATCTCCCTCCCTCTGCCTTGACACCTCCCCTCCCTCTGCCTTGACATCTCCCTCCCTCTGCTTCGACACCTCCCTCCCTCTGCCTTGACACCTTCCTCCCTCTGCCTCGACACCTCCCTCTCACCCTCTGCCTTGACACCTCCCTCTGCCTTGACATCTCCCTCCCTCTGCCTTGACACCTCCCTCCCTCTGCCTTGACACCTCCCTCTGCCTTGACATCTCCCTCCCTCTGCCTTGACACCTCCCTCCCTCTGCCTTGACATCTCCCTCCCTCTGCTTCGACACCTCCCTCCCTCTGCCTTGACACCTTCCTCCCTCTGCCTCGACACCTCCCTCTCACCCTCTGCCTTGACACCTCCCTCTCTCCTTCTGCCTTGACACCTCCCTCCCTCTGCCTTGACACCTCCCTCCCTCTGCCTTGACACCTCCCTCCCTCTGCCTTGACTCCTCTCACCCTCTGCCTTGACACCTCCCTCCCTCTGCCTTGACACCTCCCTCCCAGCACGAGAGAGAAGACAGGGGGCAAATCTTGCAGCTGTGATGGCACACTGTGGTATTTCATCTAATAGATATGGGAGTTTATCACGATTGGATTTGTTGGGCAGTGTTTTTACAGCTAATGCCGGTTTGCCTGAAGCTGATGCCGTGCAGGTGTTTGTACACATGCATATACACACACTCTCATTCAAATAAATGCATACAAGAACACACACATATATGTAATAGTGCCAGACACACAAACATATACAGTCTGATTTCAGTTGTCCTTGATGTCCTTTGTTTTTTTCTCTTGGTTGTTGGTGCGTTGGGGGGTTCTTGGGGGTGGGGAATGGAATGAATTGTCTTTTTCTAGATGTTTTTTCTTCTGGGGGGGGCTGTGGGAGGGGTCTCGAATGGTTGAGGCACAGCTCTTGGGGAACTGTGCGGGGATCTTGGAGGGTTCGGGTTCACGTTTTTTGGCCTGGTGGGAGATCTGTCGACGTGCCCTTGAGCAGGGCTTTGACCCTGGATGCTTCTGTGTGTCGCTCTGAATGGGAATCTGTTGGATGACTGGATGATGTAGTTATTGAGCGGCTTCACTGCAAGTATATTGTATGTTTCAAATATTCAATAAAAAAAATTATACAAAAAATGATTGGATTTGTTTTCAAATTCATTGTGGGTCTGTGTAATCTGAGATAAATATGTGTCTCTGAAATGGTTTCTCTCTCTCAATTCAAAGGGCTCTATTGGCATGGGAAACATATGTTAACATTGCCAAAGCATGTTAAATAGATAATAAACAAAAGTGAAATAAACAATCAAAAATGAACTCTCTCTGTTTTTCTCTCTCTGACACTGAATTAGATAAATGTCCTTTTCAGAAAGGTTAGCCGGCTACAATTAGAAAATGTCAACCTGTGCATTCTGAATAGACAGACCTGTTTTATACGGTCTATGAGAGACCCTTTTTTTCTGACAAGAATGATGGCACACAGCACACACTCTCTTTATACACTTCATATACAGAACATTGCTAAAAAAGCATTTTCTTTACAGACTGACTCACAGAAGTAGGCTAGCCTGTCTATCCTATCACGCATTCAAGTCAGTGGTTTGCAGCTAGATAATAACCTTAGGTTATGGAATACTTAGCTAATCTGTGTGCGTTTGCCTGAGCCACCTCCAAAAAGCACGATCTCCGGCAAGTCAAGTGTTTGTTTATACTCTCTCCCTGGCCCGGCCCCTACACTTGATTTATTTTGATAGTTTAACGACCAGAGAGCAGATAATGTTAAGCTGCCATGCTGTCTGTCACTTCACAACACTTCCCAGGATGCATTGGCTAGAGGCACAAATCACAGCGAAGTGGCCCTTATCAGTAGCAGCAAAAGTGGACAAGGTGGCTACTGCTACTCACCACATTTCACTGCGCTCCTACAGTAGGCTATTCTCTCCATTGTTTTTACTAAGCAATTCATCTCCTATACAAGAATATCAATAGCCTCTCTTTATTTGTTTAATTAGATTTGTTTGTATTTTGTCTTTTTATGCCATATCAAACATTGCTAATTTGTTTATCTGGCAAAGCATATTTAATCCCACATAAAATATATTCCTATTTATAAAACGATAATCACTGTAATAATACATAATGAATGAAATGATAATAAATCAATATATCATATTTAAAATAATAACCATCATTTACAGTTTTTTTTCTTCATTTTAAATGGTTTGTAGATGCAGATTTCAGTTCTACATTTGCACCATCTAATGCAATTTGTCTGCAGTGAAAACCGTAGGTATGGCTTTGCTTTCATGACATTGTTGTTAAATCCTCATAAATCAGTTTCAACCTCATTTTGATCCTCTCAATTGATGATTTAGCTGAACTGTTATATGTTCGGACTGCATATATCGTAGGAAAGGTTTGTGTGTGTGTGTGTGTTTGTCTGAACACCTTACATGAGAGAAAACAGAGAATGCAATAACTGTATTCCATGGATTTATAATATTCTCCAGGTGTAGTAGCTAGGACAGAGTACCATTTGTCATTGATAATACTTATCTGTGGTGTGATCACGAATAGAAAAGGTCATAAGTGAGTGTGTGTGAACGCGTGTGTGTGTGCTACGTAATTAAATCATCTTGAACATTAAAGTATAAGTAACTCATCATGTTCATTAATCACCACACACAAGGTGCATTTGATTAGCATTTCAATGCAATTAGAAAACCATTTGCCATTCATGCACAGAGGGTGTGTGTGTGTGTGTGTTGCAAATTACCCTGATAACAGACTCGCTTGAATTCATCACCAAGGCAATGGAGCGAAACAAGATAGAACCGATTGTGGTTTTCTTTATCTCCCCCACTATTTCATATGCATAGACTGCACATTAGCCTTGTGGCAT
Organism: Salmo salar; assembly: GCF_965601325.2. Classification (NCBI taxonomy): domain Eukaryota; kingdom Metazoa; phylum Chordata; class Actinopteri; order Salmoniformes; family Salmonidae; genus Salmo; species Salmo salar. The sequence goes on from NC_138317.1 coordinate 23,079,934, forward strand.
TGGACTCGTCTTGCAACACTTTGACCTCTCTCATGTAAGGACCAGTTAAAATTGGACTTTGATTTGAAGAGCTTCCCAAAGAGGTCCTTGAAACTTTGGTTTTTATTAATTCATTTATTCAGTACAATGGAACCCACAAGGATTTAAATTAAATCTATTCACTATGAGCTGCGCTCCACACACACACACACACACACACACACTTGTGCAGGCACGCACAAGCACATTTTTGTTGTGCGAAGGATACAATGAGAAGGGGTTGGTGTGCATGTGTATTTGTGTGTGTTTGTGTGTGTGTGTGTGTGTGTTAACGTAGAGGGATCAGTGGCATTGTGTTGAACATGAGATGATGAATACAGAAATTATACTATGATGTGCAATACATGCTCTAAAAACATAGACACACATAGAAATCTTTTCAAAATGTATAGCTTAGTTTTATATTAAGGACATTGTTATTTTTATTTGTTGGTTTTTCATATAATAGACATCCAGGACAGTAATGTACAGCTATTCGTTACCATAGGTACTACTGTATTATGTATAGGCCTATAGATTTCAAGGTTATTGGAAAATGCAAATACTTTTTCTATTAACTGAAAATTACAATATGAGGATAATCTTTGAGAAACTTGAGAATATTGTACGTATTCAGTCCTTTGAAAGGAATAGTAGTCATAGAATTCTAACAGTTCACGACAGTACAATATGACTGTTTTCTTTTTCTGTAATCGATATTGCTGTGGCTTTGGAAGCTGTAATCCCAAGGCTTTTCGGGACTTGAATGCCGATGAAACATTGAAACGATTCACGTGTTCACTTAAAGGGTCTAAGGGCAAGCCATTGTCAAATAAGTAAAGCACAATATTGATGGTAAAAAAACTTGTTCAGATATTGCTAAGGAGGTTAGTTGACTCCCATCCTATTGTCCTCTTATTCTTCTAGTGAAGTAGGTTATACAATGAATTGCTGATTTGTATTGCATGGATTGTATATGACTTGGGCAGGCATAATAGTTCCTAAAGATTGTGTGTGTGTGTGTGTGTGTGTGTGTGTGTGTGTGTGTGTGTGTGTGTGTGTGTGTGGTGTGTGTGTGTGTGTGTGTGTGTGTGTGTGTGTGTGTGTGTGTGTGTGTGTGTGTGTGTCTTTGTGTTTGTGGGTGTGTTTGCGTGTTTGTGTGTGTATGTGTGTGCGCACTCACGTGTTTGTGTGTGTGCCTGCCTACTTAAGTGTGTGTGTGTGTGTGTGTGTGTGTGTGTGTGTGTGTGTGTGTGTGTGTGTGTGTGTGTGTGTGTGTGTGTGTGTGTGTGTACACGTGTGCTTCTATACACATGTATCAACAGTCTCATGTTTTTTCTGCAGTTTCATCCTTGTAGCTGAACAACAAATCCACATCTGTCCAATGCCATGTTCTCCCTTTGTTGTAAACAGTGAGCAGACAGTCAGACCATGCTTCAGATAACATTGTGATATAATATACAACTACAGCCTGTCATATGTATTCATTAGGCCCTGTCCCTGTTTTTCTCTTAATGTGATTCAGATAGGGACATGAAAGACCATGGTACAGCTTTCACACCAAGCTGATTCAGCGGGCATGTGAAACGAGGTTTGAGGGGTATGGATTGGGGGATAAAATGGAGGGTAACAACTATGAAACGAAAGGGAAGCTGTCGGATGCTGGCTTGTGTTTAATGGAGATGAGTAGGGAGTTTTACTGGACCCCTGCTTTGAGACAGGAGGGACAACAGTCAGCACCACGTTCAGCGCGCCAGCGACGGGGACAGGGGCTGCAGTGCTGGAACACCACACCACACCACTGCCTGCTGGTTCCAGATCTGTCAGGCCATTCTCACTGTTTGGCACTGACAATGACCGTAGGAATTGGCTATACAGCACAAACAGATCTGGGGCCAGGCTATGCCACCCAAGGGGCCAGGGTTCCGGTTTGGTAGCACGGTTTCGACTGATCCTACAGTCTTGCTTCGGTACTGCAGTTTAACTAACATCCGGCCCAGAAAGACAGTTTCCATAGACATCCCCATAGAGAAGTCAAATTTGAACACTTCTAATAGGTCACTTTAGTTGTCACCTTTGTGCACAAAACATCCATTTAATTATTCATATAGTTGTCGCTGAGGACGATTTAAAAAAATCAGATATTAGCATTTTATATTCATCCAATCTCTGCCATGATGACATTGTCGCTGCTCGCGCTGTGAAGCTGGGTCATGTAAACCTGATGGAACCCAGATATACCGTAGACGGTCCATGAATCGTAGATTACTTTGAAAAATGGTCGGACATCTTGGATGCAGTTCACTTACTCTCCCGAGGAAGAAACTCCCATTGTTCTTGAAGAGGGTTGAGAGAAGGCTGGAAGGCTGCTTTTATTTTATTTCACTCTTACATTTGTCAGATGTCACTCTGACATGATGGATAGTGACTCACTTTTATATGGCTGCTAAAAATAAACAATTAGCAATAAATGTATTTTGACATTTGTGACCGACCGGCTCAATTTGGTTATATGCATTGGATCAAAGTATAGACTCAGAGCTAGAAAATGGTAAATCATACACTACCGTTGAGTAACAATGGGAAAGTAATTCATCAACTTGTAACCTCACTTTTGAGAAAATGGTCCATGAAAATTTGGGAACAACAGGAGAGCTTTTCTTGGTCTACACCCATTCAGCATCATTCACACCCTCTTAAGCTTTAACCTCACCCATCTCTTTAAGGATTCACATGTGAGGCCATGCTTTATTTTTTATTTATTTTACCATTGTTTAAGAACAAATTCTTATTTTCAATGACGGCCTAGGAACAGTGGGTTAACTGCCTTGTTTTGTACCTTGTCAGCTTGGGGATTTGATCTTGCAACCTTTCGGTTACTCGTCCAACGCTCTAACCACTAGGCTACGCTGCCGCCCCGCCATGTACTAAACAACCAAAGATTTCAAGACTAAAGGCTGGTTTATACTACGGGTGTGTTCCTAAATTTCATCTGGAGTGCCAGAGTGTGCTCTGGGCATTCATAAACTCAGATCGTTGTCAGATAGTCTGTTCGTAAATTCAGAGTGTTTCCCTCTCTGAGCTTTCAGAGCGCACACTGGACTATTTCGCCGTGAAGTAGGGTTGATCCGAGTGTTGTGACCTAACAACATCAGTCAAGCACCCAAACTAGCTGGCTAACATTGGCAAGCTTGCTAGCTACTTCCAGACACAAATGAGAGAACAGCTCACTCTGACCATTTTCCTCGCCCTAGCAGAGCTGGTTAGACTGTTATGTTATCCAGAGCGTTGGTGACTGTAACTGTGCTGCTGGCAACAATTTATTACACATTTTTGCCAACGTTTACTGACACTGGACATATTCAACTGGTGTTGAGCGGTCAAAAATGCATCAGTTCCTAAGCCAGGCCTTTTATCCTTTACTCCACCAAGAAAGCTCTCTCTTGTGACCCACCACCTGGATTCAGTCCTATGTAGCAACATTTGAAATTGTGTTTTTTACATTGGATAAAAGTAGACTGAGGGCTAGAAAATAGTAAACAACCAAAGATTTCAAGACTAAAAGTGGTAAAAGTAGTAGCCTACAATAAGGGAAAACTCCAGGTAAAAATATACTTTATCTATTCCTTGGCCTATATCCTAATCTGACTTTGGTGCAGGTCATGTTGTTCTTCACATTACCTACCGTCTGTCGTAAACACACACTATATGAAATAAAAGTTTATTTGTCAAATGCACAGGATACAGAAGGTGTAAATGGTATAGTGAAGTGGTTACTTGCATAGTAGCAATATCAAAAACAGAAAGTGTCCAGATAAAAATATTTTATAAATATTTTATAATTATTAGATGACGCTTATTTGGACACACTGGTCTAAATTGATGGGTCATGTGAAGGAAATGCTATAACCACCCCTAGCCACATCTAGTTGTCACGTCCTGGACAGTATAAGGGTTAATTGTCATTGTGGCAGAGGTTATTTGTTTTATGTGGTTCGGGGTGGTGTTTTGGTTAAAGGGCGTTTGATTTAGTATTTCCGGGTTTTTGGTTTATGGTCTATGTTGATGTATTTCTATGTGGAGTCTAGTGAGTGTGTTTCTATGGTTGATTAATTGGGGTTGGGACTCTCAATTGAAGGCAGGTGTTTTCTCTTTGCCTTTGATTGAGAGTCCCATATATTAGGGTGTGTTTGTCATTTGTGGGAGATTGTTTCTTGTCTAGCGTATGTGAGCCTGAGAAGACTGTCTGTACATCGTGAGTTCGTTTTGTTATTTTGTATGTTCATTTTGAGTTTATTAAATGTTCAAAATGAACTATCTCAATTCTGCTGCATATTGGTCCTCCTTTTCCGACGATGATTTCGCTATATCGTCTGACGACGACGAAATCCCTGACACTAGTGAAGTGGATGGGTCACTATTGTCTAGACATGTACAAATGTTGATGAAATAAACTCATCAAAAAAAGAAACAGCCCTTTTTCAGGACCCTGTCTTTCAAAGATCATTCGTAAAAATCTAAATAACTTCACAGATCTTTGTTGTAAAGGGTTTAAACACTGTTTCCCATGCTTGTTCAATGAACCATAAACAATTAATGAACATGCACCTGTGGAACGGTCGTTAAGACACTAACAGCTTACAGACGGTTGGCAATTAAGGTCACAGTTATGAAAACATAGGACACTAAAGAGGCCTTTCTACTGACTCTGAAAAACACCAAAAGAAAGTTGCCAAGAGTCCCTGCTCATTTGCGTGAACGTGCCTTCGGCATGGTGCAAGGAGGCATGAGGACTGCAGATGTGGCCAGGACATAAATTGCCATGTTCGTACTGTGATGATCGGATTTGTGTTTATCGTCAAAGGAATGAGCATTACACCGAGGCCTGTATTCTGGAGTGGGATCGATTTGGAGGTGGAGGGTCTGTCATGGTCTGGGGCGGTGTGTCACAGCATCATCAGACTGAGCTTGTTGTCATTGCAGGCAATCTCAACGCTGTGCGTTACAGGGAAGACATCCTCCTCCCTCATGTGGTACCCTTCCTGCAGGCTCATCCTGACATGACCCTCCAGCATGACAATGCCACCAGCCATACTGCTCGTTCTGTGTGTGATTTCCTGCAAGACAGGAATGTCAGTGTTCTGCCATGGCTAGTGAAGAGCCCAGATCTCAATCCCATTGAGCACGTCTGGGAGGGCTAGGGCCAGGGTGAGGGCTAGGGCCATTCCCCCCAGAAATGTCCAGGAACTTGTAGGTGCCTTGGTGGAAGAGTGTGGTAACATCTCACAGCAAGAACTGGCAAATCTGTTGCAGTCCATAAGGAGGAGATACACTTCAGTACTTAATGCAGCTGGTGGCCACACCAGATACTGACTGTTACTTTTGATTTTGACCCCACCTTTGTTCAGGGACACATTACTCTATTTCTGTTAGTCACATGTATGTGGAACTTGTTCAGTTTATGTTTCAGTTGTTGAATCTTCTTATGTTCATACCAATATTTACACGTTAAGTTTGCTGAAAATAAACGCAGTTGACAGTGAGAGGACGTTTATTTTTTTGCTGAGTTTACAATAGATGGCTGTAATCACCCCAAACACACCTGTCTAACTTGATGGGTCATGTAATCATTTGGCGAGGTGGAGACTTTTGTTTAGACATGTAGCTAGCTAGCTAATCAATGAACTGGAATAATCCCAACTCATAGTACTACCAATACAAACATTGTCATATTTAAAAATATATATACGTTATTTAACCTTTATTTAACTAGGCATGTCAGTTAAGAACAAATTCTTATTTACAATGACGGACTACCGGGGAACAGTGGGTTAACTGCCTTGTTCAGATTCATAGCTATAGTATGAATCTGCAGGTAGCTAAAGCTAACCACCTAGGTTCAATGTTAGCTAGCTAACATCAGACCATAACTAGTAATGCAAATGGATTTCTGATTCAAATAATATTACTACACAGATCATACACGTAACGTTAGCTAGTGAGCCAGCAAGCTAACATTCGCTAGCTAGCAAACAGTATGCTTTAAATTAGAAACTTATAATGTCTGAAAATGTAGCTAGACTCTTACCCGTATACATGTATGAACGCTTTACAGCAGAGTGGAACCATTTAACTCAGTTTTGTTTGTATTTACATCTTATTTGGCCAGTGTTGTGTCAAGTCACTCTGGTTCACACTGACTGTGGCGTGTGCAGAAAGTAGCCCATCAGAACTTTTTGCAACTGATTTGTCGATAGCGCCTACTAAATTCAATGTTGTTGAGAAATGTAGCAAAACATTTGTAGTTCTCGATGGCTAACGTTATATTTTTCAAAAATGCCGTGGTAAATGGACTATCAACACATACTGAGCAGCTCACGTTATAGACAGGAGCGTGCTACATGGCAGACCAATCCAAACTCATCTCCCGGCATGTCCAGCCCATCATTTATCTCAGCCAATCATGGCTAGCCGGAAGGTTCCTGACTTTTTCCATGGCTAAACCAACTAGGTTTAAAATGTAAAAAATTGGAATACAAGTTTGTTATTAATGTTCCAGAAGGCATTTCTTTCAAAAAACGCCTTTTGGTAAAAAAAAAGTTGTTCAAATGCCTCTCCTGTGAACTAGTGACATGTGACATACGGCTAGCTTCCTGAAATGGGTCACACATATTTTTTCAGTAAATAGCCATGGCAGTATGGTCAATCAGGAATTCCATCATGCTTCCTTTTTAAAGCCTGTGTATGTCTATATCACTTTGTAGTGGGCAAAATCCACAAATGCGAATTGCCATTAAATCTGGAGAGAAACATAATGGGGATGTATTCCAATCTGCTTTCTTATGCTTTAAGGAACTAGAAATTTGCATGTTGAGAATGTGGTAATATTAGGTTAAACTTGAATATAACATTTTCTAAATGTTCTTGAAATGTTCTGAGGACCTCAAAGACAAGGTAAACATGTATATTGTCTGAAAGTCAATGGAATATTATGTTAAACCTAAAACAAATATTCTATGAACGTCATAAGAACTGACTTATTTGGAAAGTGTGGAACATTGTGTAACATTGTTCTGTGCAACCTCTTAAGTACAATATGTAAACATCACAAGAATATTCTTTCAACATCCCAGACAAACCCCATAACTTAAATAAATGTTTCTGGGAACCTATAAAGAACTTAGACCAGGTATTCTGTCAACATTCTTACAACATTAAGGGAATGTCCTGTGCAACCTAACTTAAACATTATATGAATGTCATCTGAGCATATTTTGTGCTTTGGGAACGTATCTCTTGTAATGTACCCACATTGTTCCCACAACCTAATTACATGTTCTGGGAACCTTTAAATAAGTGTGCACCCTGGTACAAACATTATCTGAATGTCAGCACAACTGGAAAGTTTTAGTGTTTTGGGAATCTATCTCTTGTCATATCCCCACAATGTTCCCACAACATACCGTAATTTCCGGACTATTAAGCGCACCTGAATATAAGCCGCACCCACTGAATTGAATTATTATTATTTTTTAACATAAATAATTACATGTCTATAAGCCGCAGGTGCCTACCGGTACATTGAAACAAATTAACTTTACACAGGCTTTAACGAAACACGGCTTGTAACAAAAATAAATAGGCTTTAACGAAACACGGCTTGTAACAAAAATAAATAGGCTTTAACGAAACACGGCTTGTAACAAAAAATAAAAAATTAGCAGTAAGCTTTAGTTGTCTTTTTGCACTGAGTCAATTCCTCACGCTGCTGTTTCCAACGTCTTATCATCGACTCATTAAGACCAAGCTCCCGTGCAGCAGCTCTATTTCCTTTTCCAACAGCCAGATCAATCGCCTTCAACTTGAAAGCTGCATCATATGCATTTCTCCGTGTCTTTGCCATGATGTAAATGAGGGTGACAAAATGACTACCGTAATCAGAATGATGGGAAGTTTGAGAGCGCTCGATTTAATCTAAACAGTAAACAAAAAAGTTGTTTGACCTTAACCCGTTCGGCAATTTCATTGGTCTAATGAAAGCTTCATGCCGGCAAAAAACTGAGCACGTCACAGAATGTGTTTTTTGGAAGAAAAAAAATTGAAAGCGGGAAAAATCCACATATTAGCTGCGTCATTGTTTAAGCCGCGAGGTTCAAAGCCTGGGAAAAAAAGTTTACAGTAAATACATGATTTACCTTTTTAAAGAACATAAAAAATGTGTTCTGGTTACATTCTTGTAACATCAGGTGAATGTTTTTTGCACCCTAAGAGAAACATTGTATAATCATCCGCACAACTGGACAGTTCATCTTTTATGATGTCCCCACAATGTTACCACGAGACTGTTCCCACAACCTAATGAAACATTCTGAGAACCTTTAAAGAACAGACAAAATGGGTTCTGGTAACATTCTTGCAATATCATGCAAATGGTTTATACAAACATCAGCACTACTGGATGTTTTTGTGCTATGAGAACATTTGCCACAACCTAGCTAATTTACTTACAGAGAGACGCTTTAGATTTTGGGGGGGAGCATTTTAGTGAATGTTCAGAGAATATTTCAATAATATTTCATTAAAAAATATATATATGTACAGTGCCTTGCGAAAGTATTCGGCCCCCTTGAACTTTTCGACCTTTTGCCACATTTCAGGCTTCAAACATAAAGATATAAAACTGTACTTTTTTGTGAAGAATCAACAACAAGTGGGACACAATCATGAAGTGGAACGAAATTTATTGGATATTTCAAACTTTTTTTACAAATAAAAACTGAAAAATTGGGCGTGCAAAATTATTCAGCCCCTTTACTTTCAGTGCAGCAAACTCTCTCCAGAAGTTCAGTGAGGATCTCTGAATGATCCAATGTTGACCTAAATGACTAATGATGATAAATAGAATCCACCTGTGTGTAATCAAGTCTCCGTATAAATGCACCAGCTCTGTGATAGTCTCAGAGGTCCGTTTAAAGCGCAGAGAGCATCATGAAGAACAAGGAACACACCAGGCAGGTCCGAGATACTGTTGTGGAGAAGTTTAAAGCCGGATTTGGATACAAAAAGATTTCCCAAGCTTTAAACATCCCAAGGAGCACTGTGCAAGCGATAATATTGAAATGGAAGGAGTATCAGACCACTGCAAATCTACGAAGACCTGGCCGTCCCTCTAAACTTTCAGCTCATACAAGGAGAAGACTGATCAGAGATGCAGCCAAGAGGCCCATGATCACTCTGGATGAACTGCAGAGATCTACAGCTGAGGTGGGAGACTCTGTCCATAGGACAACAATCAGTCGTATACTGCACAAATCTGGCCTTTATGGAAGAGTGGCAAGAAGAAAGCCATTTCTTAAAGATATCCATAAAAAGTGTCGTTTAAAGTTTGCCACTAGCCACCTGGGAGACACACCAAACATGTGGAAGAAGGTGCTCTGGTCAGATGAAACCAAAATCAAAATTTTTGGCAACAATGCAAAACGTTATGTTTGGCGTAAAAGCAACACAGCTCATCACCCTGAACACACCATCCCCACTGTCAAACATGGTGGTGGCAGCATCATTGTTTGGGCCTGCTTTTCTTCAGCAGGGGCAGGGAAGATGGTTAAAATTGATGGGAAGATGGATGGAGCCAAATACAGGACCATTCTGGAAGAAAACCTGATGGAGTCTGCAAAAGACCTGAGACTGGGACGGAGATTTGTCTTCCAACAAGACAATGATCCAAAACATAAAGCAAAATCTACAATGGAATGGTTCACAAATAAACATATCCAGGTGTTAGAATGGCCAAGTCAAAGTCCAGACCTGAATCCAATCGAGAATCTGTGGAAAGAACTGAAAACTGCTGTTCACAAACACTCTCCATCCAACCTCACTGAGCTCGAGCTGTTTTGCAAGGAGGAATGGGCAAAAATGTCAGTCTCTCGATGTGCAAAACTGATAGAGACATACCCCAAGCGACTTACAGCTGTAATCGCAGCAAAAGGTGGCGCTACAAAGTATTAACTTAAGGGGGCTGAATAATTTTGCACTGCCAATTTTTCAGTTTTTTATTTGTTAAAAAAGTTTGAAATATCCAATAAATTTCGTTCCACTTCATGATTGTGTCCCACTTGTTGTTGATTCTTCACAAAAAATTACAGTTTTATATCTTTATGTTTGAAGCCTGAAATGTGGCAAAAGGTCGAAAAGTTCAAGGGGGCCGAATACTTTCGCAAGGCACTGTATTTGAATGTTTTTGAGATGTTATCATCCTAATGTTAGATAAAACCCTAACTAGAACTTAATGGGAATCTTAGCTAATGTTCTGGGAATGTTCCCGGTTAGCTGGGTTGTCTATAGCTCAGAGATGTTTAATGCAGGTCTAATGCAGGTCTCCTTTACTGCTAAGAGCTGACGTCTGGATCATATGACCTCTTAAAGTGCTTGCCGTGGAGTGGAGAATCATAACAACGTCGTCAGGCTCTTAGGGAAAGAATTTCTAAAGATTAAAAATAAACTTGTCACATTTCTTTCTCTCTCTATTTGAAACCTTCTCTTTCCCTCTATCTCTCCCTCTCTCTCTCTCTTTCCCCCTCGTCTCTCATTTTTTCTTGTTGCACTTTAAGCTTTGAAGTGTCTCACACCTGTTGCGTTGCTCGGTCCCCAGTGTAGAGCATAGCAGTGAGAGCTCTGGCTCTTTATACACCCTCTGTCTCCATTTGACCTTTGACCTCAACAGATCACAGGGGGTCGCCCAGAGGTCAAGGCAGGAAGGGCGGCTTAGAGGTTAGCCGCAGTCACATGACTGGTATGAACCATGAACCTCTGACCCATACTCAAAGTGCCATTCAGTGGTTCAAACCAAGGTCCAGTTCCACACCCTGACACCTCTGGATAATCCCCTTTAGAAGCTGTGTCCCTTTAACAAATCCCTTTCAGTGGCTTTTCTAGCTGCAGTTTGATTGATTCCCCCTACTGGGAGACACTTTTGCACTTGACATGTGTCGTCTTGAAGACTGACGAGACAGACTGTTTCCCTGTGAGTTTTCAGCACCCCCCACCTCTCAGCACCCCATGACCTCAGTCTGCCGGCCATTTCCCTCGGTCTCTCTCCAGACCGGCAGCACAGGTAGAACTTTTTCCTCGTCTTTCTCTAAACAAGACATACAGTTAGATGACTGTTTTTTTTATTGTTTCTATCTTCTCTTCCAGTTAGTGTGTTAAAGAATGGAATTAAATGTGTACTACAGCCTACAGCCAGTGCTGCTCCCTCTCTCCCTCCCACCACAAAGCTGCTTCTAATTTGGTGTACTTTGGGCGAACTTTGACCGTTTCCTATTGACTCTCTTTCTCCTCCCGCCTGGTGTATGTGAGTTGTTTGTCTGTGTGTGTGTGTGTGTGTGTGTGTGTGTGTGTGTGTGTGTGTGTGTGTGTGTGTGTGTGTGTGTGTGTGTGTGTGTGTGTGTGTGTGTGTGTGTGTGTGTGTGTGTGTGTGCGCTATGTGCGCTATGTGCTCCCTGCTCCTGCAAATAACCCAGAGGAAGAAGGGGAGAAAAACACTTCCAGCTTCGATAAACTACCAGCAGAGAGGTGGAGTTGTGAAGGGAACTGGCGCTAAAAGGCTGTACTGTGGTATTGGCAGGACAGTTGCTGCACTGTGCGTGCAATACGGCGCTGTAGTGTCTACTAGCGATAGTAACCTGCTGTCTTGTTCTACCTGTTTATTCTCTCTCTGTTTGTTGAAGGTAGGGTTGTTGTAAATGGATCGCTGCAGTATAGCAGTCATTTGGACATAACTGTGGTCTCATGATTACAGGGTAGAAACAGTCCATGTCCTGATTCCATGTCATTGTGATATTGTACTGTGTGTGTGTGTGTGTGTGTGTGTGTGTGTGTGTGTGTGTGTGTGTGTGTGTGTGTGTGTGTGTGTGTGTGTGTGTGTGTGTGTGTGTGTGTGTGTGTGTGTGTGTGTGTGTGTGTGTAACAGATCTTGCCTTAGGTACCTCCCTCCTAGCCATCTGTGAGGTTTGTGGACGTCACAGATTGTTTTCTTTTCATGTCACTGGTCATCTAGCTATCTGACCCTCAGTGTGGGGACAATGTGGTGAACGGGGTAGGGACAGGTGGACACAGTGAGGATAGACATGGTTGATTGGCCCACAAATTATTTTTAACTGACCTATAGGACCCTCCTCACTTCTAAAGCGTTCTTCTTCTTCTACTTCTTCTTCTTCTGCTTCTTCTTCTACTTCTTCTTCTTCTGCTTCTTCTTCTACTTCTTCTTCTTCTGCTTCTTCTTCTACTTGTTCTTCTACTTCTTCTTCTACTTCTTCTACTTCTTCTTCTACTTCTTCTTCTACTTCTTCTACTTCTACTTCTTCTTCTACTTCTACTTCTTCTTCTACTTTTTCTTCTTCTTCTACTTCTTTTACTTCTACTTCTTCTTCTACTTCTACTTCTTCTTCTTCTTCTACTTCTTCTACTTCTTCTTCTTGTACTTCTTCTTCTACTTCTTCTTCTTCTTCTTCTGCTTCTACTTCTTCTTCTTCTTCTTCTTCTGCTTCTACTTCTTCTTCTACTTCTTCTTCTTCTACTTCTTCTTCTACTTCTTCTTCTACTTCTTCTTCTTCTACTTCTTCTTCTTCTACTTCTTCTTCTACTTCTTCTACTTCTTCTTCTTCTTCTTGAGGCGGCAGGTAGCCTAGTGGTTAGAGCGTTAGGCCAGTAACCAAAAGGTTGGTAGATTGATTCCCCGAGCTGACAAGGTAAAAATATGTCTTTCTGCCCCTGAACAAGGCAGTTAACCCACTGTTCCTAGGCTGTCATTGTAAATAAGAAATTGTTCTTAACTGACTTGCCTAGTTAAATGAAGGTTAAATAAAAAATCTTCTTCTTCACCACCACCCACAGCAAGCCATAGCCATAACAAGGCTTCTTCCTAACTCAGCCTCTGTGTTTTCCATTAGTCTTTCCCCTCATTCAGAGATTGCCCTCCCTTCCTCCTCCTCCAGGCTGGGTGTGTTTTCCTGTCTGACCCTGCTGGCTGGTTCAGCAGGGGGTTAAGAGTTCAGCAGAATAAGCTTTGAGACATTTTTTTCATACACACAGACACACTATCACACGCAAACACACACACAGAGTATACGCACACTGACACACACAGCTCCCACCCCTTGGCTCGCCTGGTCTGTCGCTGGTCTGTAGTCTCTGTAATGGTGCTGGTGTGTAGCTATGTTAACATGCAGTGAAGACAGTTTGCTGCAGAGCCAACGCCAGAAAATGGAGCAAAGGCTCCCCAGCGCCCGATAGGGCCTATACAGCGCTCTAGACACACAGTTACACACACACACACACACACACACACACACACACACACACACACACACACACACACCACCAAAGGGGGAAATGCATCTGCCTTTATGTGCTCCATCTGTCTGCAGGTAGCCACACTCCCAGAACCAACCATGAGTTTCAAATGGGCAGCGCCGGGCAGAAGTGTGGTGTGTGTGTGTGTGTGTGTGTGTGTGTGTGTGTGTGTGTGTGTGTGAGTATGTCTACTGCTCTCCCTCTTTCCCATGTGTAATGATCCAAGGCGTTGGAAACACTCTGAAGGCCAATTCTATCAGTTCCAATGTGTTGTATTCTACACAACATGTAGTAGCATCTGTAGTGTTCAGTACTGTACCAGCTGGGAAGACTGGAATACATTCCACAGCTTGTTTTACATATTACATGTCATACATGTCCCTTGATGTCGCCATCCGCACACACACACACACCTTTACATATTACATATGATACAGGTCCCCCTGCTGTCTCTGGCCCTGCACGGCTTGTCTCTCTCCCTCATGTTACATATTAAAGTGGTGGATCGTATCTCCCTTCCTGTGACAATGTGTGTGTAGTCTGCGGCTTCAGACTGCATTTTGTAGGCTATAGTGAGCTAGTTCACACACACACACACACACACACACACACACACACACCACACACACACACACACACACACACACACACACCTGACTATTTTTCTGTCCTGGTTAATTATACCAGGTTCCAGGAAGAGGGTGTTTGTAAGTCAGAGAGAGAACTTCTTTTTCCCCCCTTTTTCTCCACAATTTCGTGGTATCTAATTAGTAGTAACAGTCTTGTCTCATCGCTGCAACTCCCGTACGGACTCGGGGGAGGCGAAGGTCGAGAGAATCGTGCGTCCTCCGAAACACAACCCAACCAAGCCGCCCTGCTTCTTGACACAACGCACACTTAACCCGGAAGTCAGCCGCACCAATGTGTCGGAGGAAACACCGTACACCTGGCAACCGTGTCAGCGTGCACTGCGCCCGGCCCATCATAGAAGTCACTAGTGCGCAATGGGACAAGGACGTCCCTGCCAGCCAAACACTCCCCTAACCTGGACGACGCTGAGCCAATTGTGCGCCGCCCCATGAGTCTCCTGGTCGCGGCCGGCTGCAACAGAGCCTGGACTTGAACCCAGAATCTCTAGTGGCACAGCTAGCACTGTGATGCAGTGTCTTAGACCACATGGCCACTCGGGAGGCCTGAGAGAGAGAACATTAATGCAAGTTGACTGTTTTAATTTATTTATGCTCAAGTAATTTAATGACTATTTGGACTAACATACAGTCAGTGAACAAGCACTATTGAAATCCTAAAGATCCATCAGCGATGTGTGCGTAGTACGATATTGATTACTATCAGCATCAAACTGCATACAGATGATAGCAAAGTGACTCACTCCAACTGACTAGCCAGTTGCACTAGTTTGTGTTTGCTTTGGGATTTGATTGACGAATAACATGTCTGTTTGATTCACCAGAGGGGAAGCAGAGGTCAATGTGAATCATGCAGTAGCACTAATATTCACCGTCATGGCAGTTCTACTCACACTGTCCTTTAGTACCACAAAGAGATTGGCAATATACTGTAACAGTTAAACAAACACACAGAAACACACATACACACACAATTTGACCCATATTTGACCAATCTACTGTAATGTGTCAAATTGACCCAGGACACCTTTTTGAACATAATACTTGGGTAAGTTGAACCTCAGGGGAATTCTGCATGGGGTCAAGGGTCAGGAACAGATCACGGGGTTGCTCTCTAATAGATGTATAATTCAGCTTGAGCTGATAAAGTATGGAATAGTGTAATCTAATCAACCAACCCTGCCTGCTCTGCTCTGCTCTGCTCCATGCAGATATATCTATAGATGGGCAGGCCCTGGACAAGCCACATATATTCCTGAGTAGGGTTGCAGAATTCTGGGAATTTTCAATACGTTTTCTGATTTTCTCTAAATCCCGGTTGGAGGATTCCCAGAAACAGGGAGGAATGAGCAGGAAATCTGAATTCCTCCACCCTGGAAAACCAGGGAATTTATTGAATGTTTTGCAACCCTACTCCAGAGCTATATGGGAGCAAGGCGCTAGATAAATTGGTTGCTGGTAGGCTATAACATGATGTCATCACAGCCTATTTCCACTTTAATATAAAAACATTTTTATCAACCTTTTAACCTTTGTGTTTAAACTCAGTCAAGCCACAGGTGGACTTTTCAAAACCTATTAGAAAGAAACCCACTGGCTCAAAAGTTTGTTTTTGTTCACTCTGAATGGCCTCTGTATCAATCAGGCCAAAGATGTAGTTCTGAGAACTCATTCCAGGGTTCTGGAGGTTCTATATCAACTCATTAAATATCACAATGTTTGTGTTTCTGTTCCAATAACATCAAAATAGAAATAAAGTGGCCACTCAGACCCACTGTTGGATGAGTATGTGGACAGAGTAATTGTATGCCAAAGATTCTGCCCTGATTTCAGTTAATTCAGTACCTTTAGTTCACTCACTCAGGAAATGGGTTTTGAATGCCCTATCATTACCACATATCCTATCCCATACTAAAACTTGAATCATCTTCTTCATTACGCAATTTTTCTTCCAATTGGGACGAATAAAGAACTACTACATCTTCTTCATCATCTTCTTCTGTTGTGTCTCTCTAGCCATCGAGACCCAGAGCACCAGTTCTGAGGAGCTGGTCCCAAGCCCCCCATCCCCCCTGCCCCCGCCCCGCGTCTACAAGCCCTGCTTCGTGTGCCAGGACAAGTCCTCGGGGTACCACTATGGTGTCAGCGCCTGCGAGGGCTGCAAGGTAAGACATACACATCAAAACCAGCAACATTCACACCCAAACCAGCAACATTCACACCAAAACCACCAACATTCACACCAAAACCATCAACATACACACCAAAACCAGCAACATACTAGAGGTCGACCGATTATGATTTTTCAGTGCCGATACCAATACCGATTATTGGAGGGCCAAAAAAAGCCGATACCAATTAATCGGCCGATTTATTTATTTATTTATTTATTTATTTGTAATAATGACAATTACAACAATACTGAATGAACACTTTTATTTTAACTTAATATAATACATCAATAAAATCAATTTAGCCTCAAATAAATAATGAAACATGTTAAATTTGGTTTAAATAATGCAAAAACAAAGTGTTGGAGAAGAAAGTAAAAGTGCAATATGTGCCATGTAAAAAAGCTAACGTTTAAGTTCCTTGCTCAGAACATGAGAACATATGAAAGCTGGTGGTTCCTTTTAACATGAGTCTTCAATATTCCCAGGTAAGAAGTTTTAGGTTGTAGTTATTATAGGAATTATAGGACTATTTCTCTCTATACCATTTGTATTTCATATACCTTTGACTATTGGATGTTCTTATAGGCACTTTAGTATTGCCAGTGTAACAGTATAGCTTCCGTCCCTCTCCTCGCCCCTACCTGGGCTCGAACCAGGAACACATCGACAACAGCCACCCTCGAAGCATCGTTACCCATCGCTCCACAAAAGCCGCGGCCCTTGCGGAGCAAGGGGAACAACTACTTCAAGGTCTCAGAGCGAGTGACGTCACCGATTGAAACGCTATTAGCGCGCACCCCGCTAACTACCTAGCCATTTCACATCGGTTACACCAGCCTAATCTCGGGAGTTGATAGGCTTGAAGTCATAAACAGCTCAATGCTTGAAGCATTGCGAAGAGCTGCTGGCAAACGCACGAAAGTGCTGTTTGAATGAATGCTTACGAGCCTGCTGGTGCCTACCATTGCTCAGTCAGACTGCTCTATCAAATATCAAATCATAGACTTAATTATAACATAATAACACACAGAAATACGAGCCTTAGGTCATTAATATGGTCAAATCCGGAAACTATCATTTCGAAAACAAAACGTTTATTCTTTCAGTGAAATACGGAACCGTTCCGTATTTTATCTAACAGGTGACATCCCTAAGTCTAAATATTGCTGTTACATTGCACAACCTTCAATGTTATGTCATAATTATGTATAATTCTGGCAAATTAATTATGGTCTTCGTTAGGAATAAATGGTCTTCTGTCATGTCCTGACCAGTGAGAAGGGTCATTTTGCCATAGTAGAATGGTCAGAGCGTGGCAGGGGGGTTGTTTTGTGTGTTTTGGGGTTGGTTTGTTTCTAGGGGAATTTGTTCTAGTTTTCTGTTTCTATGTTTCATTTTCCATGTGTGGCCGAGTATGGTTTCCAATCAGAGGCAGGTATCTTTCGTTGTCTCTGATTGGAAGCCATACTTAGGCAGCATGTTTTTCTTTGGGTCTTGTGGGTGTTTGTTTTCCGTTTAGTTGCTGTACCTGATGGAACTGTTGGTCGTTTGGTTATTTTGTTTAAGTGTTCTCATATAATAAATTAAGAATGAGCACTATCCACGCTGCGCCTTGGTCTAATCCTTTCGACGCCTGTGACAGAAACACCCACCATAAGAAGACCAAGCAGCGTGGGAGGAGGCACGTCGAGTCGTGGACCTGGGAGGAAATCCTGGATGGGGCAGGACCGTGGACAAGGCCGGGAGAGTATCGTCGCCCGCCGGAGTAGATAGAGGCAGCGAAAGCGGAACGGCGTTACTGGGAGGAACGGCTGGAACGGCAAGAGAAGGCTGAGAGGCAGCCCCCAAACATGTTTTGGGGGCGGGCATACGGGTAGTTTCGCTAGGTCAGGGGGGAGCCTAACTTCCCAGGCGTACAGGAGAGAGCCGTGGAGCAAACCGGAGCCAATAAGGGAGTCAAGCGCTGAGTTTGACGCAAGATTCCGGGAAATGGTGCTGGCGGAGAGGGCACTGTGGAGCGAGCGTGCAGAGGGGCGAGAAATGCATTATGGGGTAATGCGCACTATCTCGCCCATCCGCACGCACAGTCCGGTGCAGTCGGTACGGGCTCCGCAGCGTTGCCAGGCGAGAGTTGGCCGGCAGCCAGGAAGAAGTGCGCCGGCTCAACGCATCTGGCCGCCAGTGCGTCTCCTCGGCCCAGTTTATCCTGCGCCTGCTCTACGCACGGCAGCCCTCATTCCCCAGCACAGCCCAGTTCGCCCTGTGCCAGCGCTCCGCCCGTGCCGGGCTACAGTGACCATCCAGCCAGGACGGGGTGTGCCAGCCCTGAGCTCCAGACCTCCGGTGCGCCTCCACGGCCCAGTGTGCCTTGTGCCTGCTCTGCGCACCCAGTCTCCTGTGCGTCTCCCCGTAGAAAGCCTCCTGTGATGATCCATGGCACAAAGCCTCCAGTGATGATCCATGGCCCGGAGCCTGTAGGGATAATCCATGGCACGAAGCCTCCAGTGATGATCCATGGCCCGGAGCCTGTAGGGATGATCCATGGCACAAAGCCTGTAGGGATGATCCATAGCACGAAACCTCCAGTGATGATCCATGGCACAAAGCCTCCAGTGATGATCCAAGGCACGGAACCTACGGCGACGCTCCTCAGCCCGGAGCCTCCAGCTACGCTCCCTCCAGCTGCGCTCCTCAGCCCGGAGCCTCCAGCTACGCTCCTCAGCCCGGAGCCTCCAGCGACGCTCCTCAACCCGGAGCCTCCAGCGATGCCTCTCAGCCCGGGGCCTCCAGCGACGCCTCTCAGCCCGGGGCCTCCAGCGACGGTCTGCAGCCCAGAGTCTTCAGCGACGGTCTGCAGCCCAGTCTTCAGCGACGGTCTGCAGCCCAGAGTCTTCAGCGCCGGTCTGCAGCCCAGAGTCTCCAGCGATGGTCGGCAGCGCAGAACGGGGGCTACGCCCGGAGCCAGAGCCACCTCCATAGCTGGAGGATTGGCGGAAGAGTTGAGTGTAGCACACTAACCGTCGTAGACGGTGGCCACCCTCCCTTCCCTCCCTTTAGGTTTGGGGTTGTTTTTGTGGTTTTTTGGTTTGGGGTGCAGTCGGGGTCTGCACCTTTTGCCATAGTAGAATGGCCAGGGCGTGGCAGGGGGGTTGTTTTGTGTGTTTTGGGGTTGGTTTGTTTCTAGGGAATTTGTTCTATTTTTTTGTTTCTATGTTTCATTTTCCATGTGTGGCCGAGTCTGGTTTCCAATCAGAGGCAGGTGTCTTTCGTTGTCTCTGATTGGAAGCCATACTTAGGCAGCCGGTTTTTCTTTGGGTCTTGTGGGTGGTTGTTTTCCGTTTAGTTGCTGTACCTGATGGAACTGTTGGTCGTTTGGTTATTTTGTTTAAGTGTTCTCATATAATAAATTAAGAATGAGCACTATCCACGCTGCGCCTTGGTCTAATCCTTTCGACGCCTGTGACAGTCTTCACACAGGTCGCAATGAGCCAGGCGGCCCAAACTGCTGCATATACCCTGATTGCTTGCACGGAACGCAAGAGAAGTGACATAATTTCCCTAGTTATAAGAAATTCATGTTAGCAGGCAATATTAACTAAATATGCAGGTTTAAAAATATATACTTGTGTATTGATTTTAAAGAAAAGCATTGATGTTTATGGTTAGGTACACATTGGTGCAACAACAGTGCTTTTTTTGCGAATGCGCTTGTTAAATCATCACCCATTTGGCGAAGTAGGCTGTGATTCAATGATAAATTAACAGGCACCTCATCGATTATATGCAATGCAGGACAAGCTAGATAAACTAGTAATATCATCAACCATGTGTAGTTAACTAGTGATTATGTTAAGATTAATTGTTTTTTAGAAGATAAGTTTAATGCTAGCTGGCAACTTACCTTGGCTTCTTGCTGCACTCGCGTAACAGGTAGTCAGCCTGCCACGCAGTCTCCTCGTGGAGTGCAATTTAATCGGCCATAATCGGTGTAAAAAAATGCTGATTACCGATTGTTATGAAAACTTAAAATCGGCCCTAATTAATAGGCCATTCCGATGAATCGGTCAACCTCTACAACATACACACCAAAACCATCAACATTCACACCAAAACCATCAACATCAACATTCACACCAAAACCATCAACATTCACACCAAAACCAGCAGACCTCTAGAGCCAGACATCTTCCCCACAACTTGACCTAACCAGAAAGGAAGGTCACTTCGTGAGGAAAAACCTCTGATTGATGTTGTCCACAGTCTATCAACGCAGCTGTGCCTGACTGTGCATACTGGATATACCAGTGTACTGTACGTACAGAACATACAACCCGTTGGTTCAAACTCCAGTCCAGTGTGGTTTTGGAGGCTGAATATGCATCTTCATTATCTCTCTCCTGCTACAACTGGAATGTCAGGAATCCTTTGGAGTTTAGGCCTGGGGGGAGGAGGGGGGGAAAAGACGCTGTAAGCCCCAGTGTGACCCCGTACCTACAGCCCTGTGACCTGCGAATACCACCTAGAGGCAGACATACTGCAAATATATACAGTACCATGGAGGTATAGTTAAGCAATAAGGCCCGAGGGGGTGTGGTATATGGTCAATATACCACGGCTAAGGGCAGTTCGAAAGCACGATGCAACGCGGAGTGCCTGGACACAGCCCTTAGCCATGCTATATTGGCAATATATCACAAACCCACGAGGAGCCTTATTGCAATTGTTGCTTATTGCTGATATACGGTCTGATATACCATGGCTTTCAGCCAATCAGAATGCAGGGCTCAAACCACACAGTTTATGACAGACCATATACCACGGGGATGACAAAACGTGTATTTTTACTGCTCTAATTACTTTGGTAACCAGTTTATAATAGCAATAAGGCACCTCAGGGGTTTGTGGTATATGGCCAATATACCACGGCTAAGGGCTGTATCCGGGCACTACGCATTGCGCCGTACGTAAGAACAGCCCTTAGCCATGGTATATAGGCCATATACCACACATCCTCTGGTCTTATTGCTTAATTAGAACATAGCTACAGAAATAGGGGGAAGTCAAAAGGAAACACTAACAAATGCATACGATCACACACACTTCAATAGAAAACACACTCACACACGTGCGCATGCACGCACACACACCAAACATAACTATTTAATTAGGCCAAACACATTCCTTCCACTACTGCACCCTGACTGGACTGCAGATGGTATTCCTTCCTTTCTGTCTCTCTTTCTCCGCTGAGTGGCTGGTAGCAGGATGTAGAAATAGTAGAATTCATGCTAGAATAGCTTTGATTTCTGTGACATCTTGCCTCGGAAGGGATTAGACCAGGGATTATGCTTTTTCTGTGTTGTATTCCTCTCCATGGCCAGGGCATTGTTGTCATGGGGTGTGAGGGCCGAGCCCCTCTATTGGACAGAGTCAATTGAGCGTGATCGTTCTCTCAAATCAAATCAAATCAAATGTTATTGGTCACATACCCATGTTTAGCAGATGTTATTGCGGGTGTAGCGAAATGCTTTTGTTTCTAGCTCCAACAGTGTAGTAATATCTAACAGTAATAGCTAACAATTTCACAACAATACACACAATACACACAAATCCAAAGTAAAGGGATGGAATATATAAATATTTGGGCGAACAATTTCAGAGCGGCATAGACTAAGATACAATAGAATAGAATACAGTATATACATATATGATGAGTAATGCAAGATATGTAAACATTATTGAAGTGACTAGTGTTCCATTATTAAAGTGGCCAGTGATTTCAAGTCTATGTATATAGGGCAGCAGCCTCTAAGGTGCTACTGATGGCTATTTAACAGTCTGATGGCCTTGAGATAGAAGCTGTTTTTCAGTCTCTCGGTCTCAGCTTTGATGCACCTGTACTGACCTCGCCTTCTGGATGATAGCGGTATGAACAGGCAGTAGCTTGGGTTGTTGTTGTCCTTGATGATATTTTTGGCCTTCCTGTGACATCGGGTGCTGTAGGTGTCCTGGAGGGCAGGCAGTTTTCCCACAATGATGCATTGGGCAGACCGCACCACCCTCTAGAGAGCCCTGCGGTTGAGGGCGGTGCAGTTGCCGTACTAGGTGGTGATACAGCCCGACAAGATGCTCTCAATTGTGCATCTGTAAAAGTTTGTGAGGGTTTTAGGTGCCAAACCAAATTTCTTCAGCCTCCTGAGGTCACCACACTGTCTGTGTGGGTGGACCATTTCAGTTTGTCAGCGATGTGTACGCCGAGGAACTTTCCACCTTCTGCAGTGCGGTCCCGTCGATGTGGGTAGGGGGGTGCACCCTCTGCTGTTTCCTGAAGTCCACGATCAGCTCCTTTGTTTTGTTGGTGTTGAGTGAGAGGTTATTTTCCTGGAACCACTCTCCCAGGTTCCTCACCTCCTCCTGTCTCATCATTGTTGGTAATCAGGCCTACTACTGTTGTGTCGTCTGCAAACTTGATGATTGAGTTGGAGGCGTGCGTGGCCACGCAGTCATGGGTGAACAGGGAGTACAGGAAGGTATATAGCACGCACTCTTGTGGGGCCCCTGTGTTGAGGATCAGCGAAGTAGAGGTGTTGTTTCTTACCTTCACCGCCTGGGGACGGCCCTTCAGGAAGTCCAGGACCCAGTTGCACAGAGCTGGGTTCAGACCCAGGGCCCAGAGCTTAATGATGAGCTTGGAGGGTGCAACGGTGCTGCTCTATAGTCAATGAACAGCATTCTTACATAGGTATTCCTTTTGGCCAGATGGGATAGGGCAGTGCGATGGCGATTGCATCATCTGTGGATCTATTGGGGCTGGTAAACAAATATAAGTGGGTCTAGGGTGTCAGGTAAGGTAGAGGTGATATGATCCTTAACTAGCCTCTCAAAGCACTTCATAATGACAGAAGTGAGTGCTACGGGGCGATAGTCATTTAGTTCAGTTACCTTTGCTTTCTTGGGTACAGGAACAGTGGTGGACATCTTGAAGCAAGTGGGGACAGCAGACTGGGATAGGGAGAGATTGAATATGTCCGTAAACACTCCAGCCAGCTGGTCTGCACATGCTCTGAGGACGTGGGAGGAGAAAAATGGAGTCGTGATCAGATTTGCCGAAGGGTGGGGGAGAGGCTTGTAGGCATTTCGAAAAGTTGAGTAGCAGTGTTCCAATGTTTTTCCAGAGCGAGTACTACAGTCAATGTGTTGGTAGAACTTCGGTAGTGTTTTCCTCAAATGTACTTTGTTAAAATCCCTAGCTACAATAAATGTGGCCTTAGGATATGTGGTTTCCAGTTTGCATAAAGTCCAGTGTAGATCTTTGAGGGCCGTCGTGGTATTGGCTTGAGGGGGAATATACACGGCTGTGACTATAACTGAAGATAATTCTATTGGGTGGTAAAACGGTTGGCATTTGATTGTGAGGTAATCTAGGTCGGGTGAACAAAAGGACTTGAGTTTCTGTATGTTATCACAATCACACCATGAGTAGTTAATCATGAAACATACACCCTGCCTTTCTTCTTCCCAGAGAGTTCTTTATTCCTGTATGCATAATGTACTGAGAACCCAGCTGGCTGTATGGACGGGGACAGTATATCCGGAGAGAGCCATGATTCCGTGAAACAGAGTCTGTTACAATCCCTGATGTCTTTCTGGAAGGAGATCCTCGCCATGAGCTCATCTATTTTATTATCCAGAGACTGAACATTAGCGTGTAATATACTCGGAAGCGGTGTATGGTGTGCACGCCTCCTGAGTCGGACTAGAAGTCTTCACCGAATACCTCTTCTCCGCCGGTGGTGTTTTGGACCAGTCTCTGGAATAAGTTAAATTGCCCTGGGGGGTACGAACAACGGATCCAATTCGGGAAAGTCGTATTCCTGGTCGTGATGCTGGAGAGTTACCGCCGCTCTGATATTTAAAAGTTATTTCTGGCTGTATGTAATAACACAAAAACATTTCTGGGCCAATAATGTAAGAAATAACACATAAAAAAATCAAATACTGCGAAGTTGCTTAGGAGCTAGAAGCAGAGCTGCCATATCTGTCGGCGCCATGTCAATCTCAATGTGTCTACTCTGGTTTAATAAAGGATACAAAATATACATGCCTGTTGAATTCCCCTTGAAAATAAATGCCCTTAGATACACCCTTTTGTCACACTGCGCATCGGTCATTAGACGACTCCCCTGAATACATATACATGTAATGAGAGAGATGAGAGAGAAACACCAGCAGATGAGGAAGAGAGACACAAGAAGAGAAAACAAAGACTACAGATGTGATTCTCGTCTTTTAGACGTTTTCATGGCAGAACACACTCAACTCATTTACATCATCTGACACCAGCAACGCTCGCCTTTGTTTGATATCTGGAGGAAAGCTGATTTGAATTGGTAAATCAGTGAGCAGACATATGGGCTTCCATAAGTACATGCATATGCAGTAGTAGTGGTGCGCTAGGGGGGTTACTTGTCATGGGTATTCGGTGAAAGTCAAGATGTCTCAAACCAAAGGCAGCCTCCTCTACTGTTCAGAAGTGACAGTTGTGTCCTACACCTTAGTGACATCACCCCTCTGGGGGTTCTGAAACTGTTCCCACAGAGAGCGATGAGGACCAACTCAACACAGCACACAGCATTGAACCAGACCTGGGTCAAATACCTTTGAGTACTTGAAACAGTGAAACTTGAAACAAAAACAAAAAAACTTCAAACCACACAGTTTCTTAGAGTTTGCACTTTGGGGAACTATTCTGATGGTTCCATAGTGGGGAAACCAGATAAAGAGTAACTTTAAGAGTTTGAAAGTGTACCAGTCAAAAGTTTGGACACACCTACTCATTCCAGGGTTTTTCTTTATTTTGACTATTTTCTACATTGTAGAATAATAGTGAAGACATCAAAACTATGAAATAACACATATGGAATCATGTAGTAACCAAAAAAGTGTTAACCTGTTATGGCTAGGGGGCAGTATTTTCACGGCCGGATAAAAAACGTACCCGATTTAATCTGATTATTACTCCTGCCCAGAAACTAGAATATGCATATAATTATTAGCTTTGGATAGAAAACACTCCAAAGTTTCTAAAACTGTTTGAATGGTGTCTGTGAGTATAACAGAACTCATTTGGCAGGCCAAAACCTGAGAAGATTCCATGCAGGAAGTGCCCTGTCTGACAATTTCTTGGCCTTCTTGATTATCTCTATCCATTACAGGGGATCTCTGCTGTTACGTGACACTTCCTACGGCTCCCATGGGCTCTCAGAAGGCGGCAAAAAGCTGAATCGTGGCTTTGCAGGCTCTGGCTGAAAAAAAGTAGGGCGTTTGGATAGTGACTGCTCACAGTACTGTGAGACTCAGGCGCGTGCACGAGGGGACTCCATGTTTTATCTTTGAACGAACACCACCGCTCCCGGTCGGAATATTATCGCTTTTTTACGAGAAAAATTGCATTAAAATTGATTTTAAACAGCGGTTGACATGCTTCGAAGTACGGTAATGGAATATTTAGAATTTTTTTGTCACGAAATACGTCATGCGTGTGACCCTTATTTACACTTCGGATAGTGTCTTGAACGCACGAACAAAACGCCGCTATTTGGATATAACTATGGATTATTTTGAACCAAACCAACATTTGTTATTGAAGTAGCAGTCCTGGGAGTGCATTCTGACGAAGAACACCAAAGGTAATCAAACTTTTCTAATAGTAAATCTGACTTTGGTGAAGGCTAAACTTGCTGGGTGTCTAAATAGCTAGCCCGTGATGCCGGGCTATGTACTCAAAATATTGCAAAATGTGCTTTCACCGAAAAGCTATTTTAAAATCGGACACCTCGATTGCACAAAGGAGTTCTGTATCTATAATTCTTAAAATAATTGTTATGTTTTTTGTGAACGTTTATTGTGAGTAATTTAGTAAATTCACCGGAAGTGTTCGGTGGGAATGCTAGTTCTGAACGTCACATGCTAATGTAAAAAGCTGGTTTTTGATATAAATATGAACTTGATTGAACAAAACATGCATGTGTTGTATAACATAATGTCCTAGGGTTGTCATCTGATGAAGATCATCAAAGGTTAGTGCTGCATTTAGCTGTGGTTTTGTTTTTTGTGACATTATATGCTAGCTTGAAAAATGGGTGTCTGATTATTTCTGGCTGGGTACTCTGCTGACATAATCTAATGTTTTGCTTTTGCTGTAAAGCCTTTTTGAAATCGGACAGTGTGGTTAGATAAAGGAGAGTCTTGTCTTTAAAATGCTGTAAAATAGTCATATGTTTGAAAAATTGAAGTTTTTGTATTTTTGAGGAGTTTGTAATTCGCGCCACGCTCTATCATTGGATATTGGAGCAGGTGTTCCGCTTGCGGAACGTCTAGATGTAAGAGGTTAAACAAATCCAAATATATTTTAGATTTTAGATTCTTCAAAGTACCTTGATGACAGCTTTGCACACTCTTGGCATTCTCTCAACTAGCTTCACCTGGAATGCTTTTCCAACTGTCTTGAAGGAGTTCCGACATATGCTGAGCACTTGTTGGCAGCTTTTCTTTCACTCAGCTGTCCAACTCATTCCAAAACATCTTAATTGGGTTGAGGTTGGCATCTGATGAAGCACTTCGTCACTCTGTAGCGGTCCTCATGAGAGCTAGTTTCATCATAGTTCTTGATGGTTTTTGCGACTGCACTTCAAATTTTCCGTATTGACTGACCTTCATGTCTTAAAGTAATGATGAACTGCCGTTTCTCTTTGCTTATTTGAGCTGTTCTTGCCATAATATGGACTTGGTCTTTTACTAAATAGGGCTATCTTCTGTATACCACCCCTACCTTGTCACAACACAACTGATTGGCTCAAACGCATTAAGAAGGAAAGAAATTCCACAAATTAACTTTTACCAAGGCACACCTGTTCATTTAAATGCATTCCAGGTGATTACCTCATGAAGCTGATTGAGAGAATGCCAAGAGTGTGCAAAGCTGTCGTCAAGGCAAAGGGTGGCTTCTTTGAAGAATCTAAAATCACAAATATATTTTGATTTGTTTTACACTTTTTTGGCTACTACATGATTCCATATGTGTTATGTCATAGTTTTGATGTCTTCGCTATTATTCTACAATGTAGAAAATAGTAAAAAATTAAGAAAAACCCTGGAATGAGTAATTGTGTCCAAACCTTTGACTGGTATTGTATGTATTTTACTTATATCTGTCGAGCACACAAACTTTAGGCCATAATCAACATAGTGTACCAGAGTTCCCAAGGCCAATAGACTAGGCCCAGGGCCTCTTTCGCCTACAAACCCATAAGATTAATAAAATGCTGATTGGTTAAAACCGCATTCCAACCGGTGTCTATTCCACAAGTTACCACCGGCTAAATCTATGTCGTTAAAATCCCTATTTACTCTGTGCAATCCACTGTCTCATCAGCCCAGCCAAGCAATTTATTAACTTGATCTCCACTATAAAAAGCATCTAAACGTTATAACACATTTCTTTTAGACTAACATTTAGTTTTCAACAGCGGGGATTTGTATAAACCTTGCTGTCTGTCTCTCCGACATTTGCAACATTGTTTCAATATTCAATCTCCAGCTGTCCCATAGTAATGAACGTGTAGGGAATCAGCATGAGACAGACAGACAGGAAGCTTTTCTCGGCTAGTCGAAATCATGAATCAGCGTAATTTTTATGGATACATACAAAGAACTATCAATAGAAAACAGATCAAACGAAATGAAGTGCAGCTAGTTTACTGTCTTTCCAGCTTCAGTTTGAAGTGATTGTGTTAGCTGTGTTGTTGGCTAGCTCCTATGAACAGTGTCTTGATGAGAGACCACATTTTCTATGCCAGGCGAAATTGCGCATCATTAACTCATTATTATGGATGTATGCAAATAAATGTCACTAGAAAACAGCTTAAACAAACGCAAATGCAGCTACTTTGCTATTATTTGACGTGACTGTAATTTAGCCGTAGTTGGCTAGCTAGCAAGCAAGGGATAAGAATGTTGCCAGCCAGTATGGCAATGGAACATATAGAACGAACGACTGGGTCACGTCCATAGATACAGAACAAAAAAGAGACTGAACGACTGGGTCCATAGATACAGAACAAAAAGACTGAACGACTGGGTCCCCCGTCCCATAGATACAGAACAAAAAGACTGAACGACTGGGTCCCGTCCATAGATACAGAACAAAAAGACTGAACAACTGGGTCACGTCCATAGATACAGAACAAAAAGACTGAACGACTGGGTCACGTCCATAGATACAGAACAAAAAGACTGAACGACTGGGTCACGTCCATAGATACAGAACAAAAAGACTGAACGACTGGGTCACGTCCATAGATACAGAACAAAAAGACTGAACGACTGGGTCGCGTCTCTGTCAACCGGACCGATGGAACGACCAACCGGCTTGGGTAGCAACCCTAGATTTGTGTCTGGACTATATCTTGTGGAGGGATGAAATAGTATGAATAAATTCATCAAAATAAGTTTTTTTAATGAAAGTATGTCAATCATTATTTGAATATGTTAGTAACCCGTTGTATGAAAGTGATAATGCCCTCGAATGTGGTGTTTGGAGGATATATTGGCATGGTTTGCTGGTCTTCGACTTCGTCTCAGGCCTAACAACACCCATGCCAATATATCCTCCAAACACCGGCTTTGAGGCAATTATCACTTAAATAATGCACGCTCTAGAATGCCCTTAAAGCCAATCAGAAACAAGTATTCAACAATGCCGGGGTATCATGTTCTAATTATATTTCTATGAGGTAAGGATTATATTATATCACTTAACCCCACTTAATAACATGTATAGAATGTTCTCTCCAATGTTCCGCCCCAACATTCTGATTCAGTGTTCCGCCACAGGGATGGAACCTTTTAACATGTTGTCATATCTGACAGTTCCTTGGCAGGGATGTGAATTGGTTTGGAATGAACCCTTTTCCTCTCTGTTCCGGTCTTTTCTTCTCCTTAGTTCCGTAGCATTCTGCATAACAGGATTGGTTTGATTGAACCAGTTTGATGAGCAGAGAGATGTAGAGCAGTAGTTTTCAACCTGTGGTCTGCGGGGGGTACTGCAGGTGGTGATGAGCAGAGAGATGTAGAGCAGTAGTTTTCAACCTGTGGTCTGCGGGGGGTACTGCAGGTGGTCCGCAAATTTGTATTTTTTCTATGATTTTTTTCCTTCTTCCAAGAATAATAACAGTTGGGGGTATTAAGGGGATTATAAGCAATTTTACCTTACTTTTCACAATGCAAATTGTTAATACTAATATTAACAATAGGCTTTTACATTCAGTGATCAAACTCTAAATTTGACCACCAAGATATTTAATGTTAAAAAATTCAGTTATTCCGGGATGGTGGTCTTCAAGAGCATTTGACGGTAATTTGGTGGTGCCCGGAACAGAAGATTGGGAACCGCTGAGTTAGAGGAGGTAGACAACATACAATCTGGATAACACACACACAACGCATGCACTCACACACACACAGTGTGCTGCTCCAGTCTCCCCTGGTCTCCCAGGGTCCAACTTGTCCTCTATGTGTTTTTAATGTCTTTATTTACCTCCAGCTGTCTGATGGTAATGTCAGGGAATGATCTAAAGACCTGTTAGGATGACAGTTCACTTCACAGGGAGAGAGAGGGGGAGTGGGAGAGAGAGAGAGAGAGAGGGGAGTGGGAGAGAGAGAGAGAGAGAGGGGAGTGGGAGAGAGAGAGAGAGGGGAGAGGGAGGGAAAGAGAACAGAGAAAAGGAAGGGAAAGAGGGGAGAGAGGACATGGAGCTGTGTAGCCCTCAGTCTAAACTACCCTCAGAGCAGGACAGAAGCTGCTACACACACACACACACACACACACACACACACACACACACACACACACACACACACACACACACACACACACACACACACACACACACACACACACACACACACACACACATATACAAACACACAAACGTAAACACACTCATGTTCAGATCCCCCACACACACACACACACACACACACACACACACTGCTAACACACAGTCCGTAATGTGATTTGTCAAACGTTCTACAACATGAAAGTGCTTCATTTCTAATAGAGGCAGAAATCAAATGCAGGAGGTCAATGTGGCTCAGCACACAGAGAGGTGTGACTGAAAATTGATCTGATTATGTTAAAGGATGAAGGGAAGCCATTTTCTCTTCCTTTTTCCTTTTGAAATCCCTCGTTCCCCTAGTTGAGTTGTTTTGTCTCTTTTGTTAGTGGATTATTATGTGTTACTTCAAGTGTACTTTAAGTCAATTATCTGCCTGTCTGTCTTTGTCTAGGTGTGTGTGCGTGCGTGTGTGCGCGTGTGTGTGTGTGTGTGTGTGTGTGTGTGTGTGTGTGTGTGTGTGTGTGTGTGTGTGTGTGTGTGTGTGTGTGTGTGTGTGTGTGTGTGTGTGTGTGTGTTTGAAAGTGTGAAGAACAATCTATTGAAATGAAGTGTGTGATTTGATACATACTGGAGTGGAAATGAGGAGTTTCCTTTTCTAATGAGAAGTGAGATTTGATTCTGCAGACTGTATTTCCTTGGTTTATTCGAATGACTTGGTGAATGATTTACCTGTTGGATTTCCATAGGAGTTTTAGATTAGTTCATTGTTTGACAATGCTTTCAACTAAACTGAAATACAAAAAAAAACACAAAAAGGTAGCTTGTGTAATGCAAAAAAGGAAGAGTTTAAAGTAATGAGATGAAATGCATGTAACTAGTCATTCAATCACTGTACGCAAATGTCTAAATGTAATCCTCATCTAAATTCTTTATACAATTCTCCCTTCACCAATACAGATATAGTGTCTTAATTTGACCAGTGTTGTCATAGCAAATTAATCCTGCAGCAGCAGAATTTGAACGTTTAGTCCATAATGTTGCTTCATCGGTGTTTAGGATATTATATAAGCTGGTCAAAAGTAGACTGCATGAAAAGTGAAATACTGTTAATTTAATCGTGTGTTAGTGCAGGTTTTCTGTGAATTTATGTAAATCACGAAGCTCATCTGCATATCCTGCAGTGCAGGATAATAATTCTCAGCAACTAAAGATCCTACATCTGTACATTATTCACAACCTCACTACTGTGTTCCTGCGTATATAATGACAGTCTTCCAGCTTACAACTCATCAGGCCTGTTAACATGCATCCTGTGTCTGAAATGTAGTCAGACAGGAGTTGCCTCCGGCCTCTGTCTCTGCCTAGGGGAGATGAGAACACAACACTTCTGTCTGACTGTCAGAGAGTTGGAGTTCAAAAGACATTCCGCTACGTTGGTATTCTTGAATACTCCACAATCAATCGCACACACGCACATACACACACTTCCCTGATGTGTCTGTCTACCCCAGCTGGCAGTCATCATAGCTCTAATAATAGTCATTACACACAGAAACAGAGAACATGAGCCTGTGTGTGTGTGTGTGTGTGTGTGTGTGTGGTGTGTGTGTGTGTGTGTGTGTGTGTGTGTGTGTGTGTGTGTGTGTGTGCGCGCGTGCGTGTGTGTCCATGCATGTATGCTTTGTGTGTGCGTGCGTGTGGTATGTTTGTGTCCATGCATGCATGCGTGTGTGCGTGTGGTATGTGTGTGTGTGTGTGTGTGTGTGTGTCCACGCATAAGTATGTATGGTGTGTGTGTGTGTGTGTGTGTGTGTGTGTGTGTGTGTGTGTGTGTGTGTGTGCGTGTGCATGTGTCCATGCACACGTGCGTGTGCTTTGTGTGTGTGCGTATGGTATGTGTGTGTGTGTGTCTGGTTTGGTTCTTCTATCCTTGTGGGGACCTAAAATTCCCATAAGTCCCCACAAGGATAGTAAAACAAGGAAATATTATCCCTCGTGGGGACATTTCCTACATCCCCATGAGGACAAAGGCAAATTTAAGCTTAGTGGTTAGGTTAAGGGTTAGGGTTACAATTAGGGTTAGTGTAAAGGTTAGGGGTTAGTGGTTAGGTTGAGGGTTGGAGTTAAGTTTAGGGTTTGGGTTAGGGTTATGGGATGAGGAAAATAGGATTTTGAATGAAACATTTTTTAGGTCCCCACAAGGATAGAAGAACATAACGTGTGTGTGTGATTCACTTTGTAATTGCTTTGCTTAAAAAATAATTATAAATAAAAAAAATCAGCATATCTGCTTGAAATTTGTTGGCTTAACTTTCATATAAATCACGCATCAATGATAGATGCACTAAAACAAGCTATGAACACAGATCTCCAGTTATAATTCAAAACAGTACAAGGCTTCATTGAGATGTCAGCCTCTTTCTCCACTGTCCAGCCTAGTTAAGAAGCCTGCTGCTTTTCTTGAATAGGGACGGTCA
>NC_138317.1:23117500-23207500 GCF_965601325.2 Salmo salar
TACACTGGCAATACTGAAGTGCCTATAAGATCATCCAATAGTCAAAGGTATATGAAATACAAATCGTATAGAGAGAAATAGTCCTATAATTCCTATAATAACTACAACCTAAAACTTCTTACCTGGGAATATTGAAGACTCATGTTAAAACGAACCACCAGCTTTCATATGTTCTCATGTTCTGAGCAAGGAACTTAAACGTTTTTTACATGGCACAAATTGCACTTTTACTTTCTTCTGCAACACTTTGTTTTTGCATTATTGAAACCAAATTGAACATATTTCATTATTTATTTGAGGCTAAATAGATTTTATTGATGTATTATATTAAAATAAGTGTTCATTCAGTATTGTTGTAATTGTCATTATTACAAATAAATAAAGGTAACAAATTGGCCAATTAATCGGTATCGGCTTTTTTTGGGGGGGTCCTCCAATAATCGGTATCGGTATCGACGTTGAAAAATCATAATCAGTCGACCTCTACTCAAAACACTTAGCTTAGAAAGCTGTGACTCTCCTCTCCTCTCTCATGTAGGTCATTTTCGGTTTATCGTCACCTGCTGGTGGTTAGATAAACACCTTTGTAAAATGCCCTGCTCAAGGCTGTGCTGTGATATCTCATTATGAGTTTCAAACAGACTCAACAAGCATCATAGTGGCTGCTGGGAAATATCACATGGACACCATTGTCACAGGCCAGCTCTGTACACTGAAATGCAAGAGAGAGATCGAGAGAGAGAGAGAGAGAGAGAGAGAGAGAGAGAGAGAGAGAGAGAGAGAGAGAGGAGAGAGAGAGAGAGAGAGAGGTAAGTAGGTAGAGAGAGACAGATTGGTAGAGAGAGACTGGTAGGTAGAGAGAGAGAGAGGGAAAAGGGATGAGAGAGAAAGAAAGAAGGAGCGAGGGAATCAGTTTGGTAGAGATAGAGAGCGAGGGAGAGAGGAAGAGGAGAGAGAGGGCAGATGTGATGATTAAGTCTGAGTGTGTCAGGGTGTGTGTGTGATTGTGCTTCCCTGGAGGAACGCAGAGATGAAGGTCTCCCAGAGTCATGGCATCTGTTGACTGCTGCTGCTAGTGAATAATCGCTTCACAAAGACTCTGAGGCAGACACACACTGATGCATGCACACACACACACCGATGTATGCACACGCACACACACTGATGCACACTCACACACTCCCCGCTCCAAGGGCAGCCAGCTGCCTCTAGAGCCTGTTTTCCTGGCATGCATGGTCACGTGTGTGTGTGTGTGTGTGTGTGTGTGTGTGTGTGTGTGTGTGTGTGTGTGTGTGTGTGTGTGTGTGTGTGTGTGTGTGTGTGTGTGTGTGTGTGTGTGTGTGTGTGTGTGTGTGTGTGTGTGTGTGTGTGTTACCTATCTATTAGAACAGACAGGTAATTTATAAGAATTCTCTCTGCTCAGATCAGGTAGGATGAAGACACACAAAAAACACAAACACGTAGATCAGCCAAGAATAAAGACCTCTAATAAGAAAATGAATAACACCAGTCGAGGGGAGGTGACCCCCGACAGATCACATGGTGTTGAGATCTTAGACATGATTGGCTAGTTGTTGTGGTTGCCATGGCACCAATGGGCAGTACCGGTATGTTGACGGATGTTACACACACACACAAGCTACAGCGTCAGCCGTTTCAGCCCTGTGTGGGCGCGACCTAATCTGTTACCCATCATGCATCCTGCTCCCCTAATGAAAACGCAAGGTCCCATCCGTCACAGGAGCATATGGCAAATAGAAATTGAACCACACACACCTTCTCAGGCAGAGAGAGGGACGCCCAAGAGGGTCTGGATGATGGAGGATCATTGAGAAGGACCCCAGAGCCATAACAAATGAATAACAACTGAAACTTCTATAAGGAAGCTGCTTGAATTCCTCCTTTTCTCCCTCGGATACCTCTCATCTCTCTCCCCCTGCTTTGACTGTGTTGATAGGCAAACGCTGTGACTTATTGTATAGAAGCAACTGGTACAAAACAGTGACAGCATAGTTATTTTTGGACACACTGTAGACTTAAACCATGTTTTTTTTGGAGGGGGGGGGTTCATTCTCCTATTATATTCAATTACACCAGCATTCATAGAAAGTCACGCCACTTCACCGAACATCACTTAGCTGGGCTTCACTCAACATTCCATGTTAACATCCTCTACAACTCTCCCTCTGATTGTCTCTCACACTCACACACACATTGCTCTGATTCACTGTCAC
Organism: Salmo salar; assembly: GCF_965601325.2. Lineage (NCBI taxonomy): Eukaryota > Metazoa > Chordata > Actinopteri > Salmoniformes > Salmonidae > Salmo > Salmo salar. The sequence goes on from NC_138317.1 coordinate 23,119,735, forward strand.
TATGTCACTTGGTGCATCCTGAGCTGAAAGCAGTCAAGTAATATTTCAGTGGAGGCTCCTCAGAGGAGGAAGGGGAGGACCATCCTCCTCAATTAATTTTTTTGCTAAAACTATACTAAATATCACCAAAATGTTTATTAAAACACACTATTTTGCAAAGAATGTCTACAGTAGCCTTAGCAGCACTCTGTAGGGTAGCACCATGGTGTAGCCGGAGGACAGCTATCTTCCATCCTCCTCTGGGTACATCTACTTCAATACAAAACCTAGGAGACTTATGGTTCTCACCCCATTCCATAGACTTATACAGTAATTATGACAACTTCCGGAGGACGTCCTCCAGCCTATTAGAGCTCTTTCGCCTGGTCACATACAGTTGATGTGTTGTGCATTGAAGTCCACACGCGAAGGGAAGAGGTGAGAGGAGGAGAGCGCATAGATGCAAGAAGGAATACAACGTGGCTGCTATGAAAGTTAACTGTGTTTACGCGTGATCAGGGGTGTATTCATTACGCCGATTCTGTTGAAAAACATTTCTTAAACGGAACAAAATAGGGATAAACATACCTGAATTTGTCCAATAGAAACTCTCGTTTGCACCTGTTGGACTAATGATTACACCCTATATCAGCTAGATGTAGGCAAGAGTGTGCAAGCCTGTATTGAATGTCACTGTCTGTCCTCAAATATGTCTCGACCTGTGTGCACCTACATTGTAATCTTTCCTTCATAGGCTAGGTTGTAGCAACCTCATGATGGGTACAGGGAAAATTAGAGTATCATGTAGTAGCCTAAACCTACCACTGTACCATTGAACTGGGTGAATGGAATATAGTTATCCAATATGCTGTAATAGAAATAAGGCCATGCGACTTAAACGGCATCAACTGCCTCTAGGGTGTTTATTTATTTTATTTGACCTTTTATCCGGTGTGAGAAATGTAGTCATGTCTCATGTAACCTTGTTTTACCAGAAAGACTGATACCTTTCTTTTTTCTGTCTGTCTCTCTCTCTCTCTCTCCCTCCCTCCCCCCTCAGGGTTTTTTCCGTAGATCCATCCAGAAGAACATGGTCTACACGTGTCACCGGGACAAGAACTGCAACATAAACAAGGTGACCAGGAACCGCTGTCAGTACTGCCGGCTCCAGAAGTGCTTTGGCGTGGGCATGTCCAAAGAGTGTGAGTCTCAATCACACACACGCCATCCTATTCATCCTCTAGTGGATTTAAACACACAGACACACACACCATCCTATTCATCCTCTAGTGGATTTAAATCCTTCAGCGCTCTGCTCTTGCACTTTTTAACTTTTTAAGTGGATTGCATTTCTCACTTTTAATGATATGGTGTGTGTGTGCGTGTGTGTGTGCGTGTGTGTGTATGCGGGTGTGTTGTTGCTATGCTCAGCAGGGTTATATCCAACATGCTGTATCAGGTGATTACCACTCCAGCAACAGCAGAACTTTTCCCAAGTCTGTTGAAATTAAAGTAGTACTTGTTTGATTCCTCCATCTTACCTTGATTTCTGACAGAAATCCCCCAGCATCCACACACTGTGCCCTTCAAGAGGGTTGATCCTATAGTGTCTGTGCCTGTATGTGTCTGAAGTACAGAACTGGCTGGTGGGACTCTCTCCCAGGAGAAAGATGGATGGATGAGAGGAACTAGTGCAGGTGAATGATAAAGAGATTTCTTTGGTGGTTAAATTCTCAAACACGATCCGCGTACTTCCTACACACTTTAAGGCCCTTTGAAACACATCAGCGACAGATTTACCCTTGAATCCATTCCAATTACAAAGATTCATTCATTCTGAAAGGTGACATTTAAATTGTAATTTGCGATATACATATTGCAATTCCATCCCATTGAGAAGGGTATCCTTGACGACCTGATTAGAAGACACCTCCACACATAGTACACTGTCTCCTTTTTTATTAAATGATCAAAGTATTACAGTTTGACACGAGGACATGAGAACTGTTGCAGGTGTTGCACATGGAAAAGGTAACAGTAACATGATAACCACTGGTGAATCATGCTGTGAAGGTAACAAGTACTCTTGTCCAAAAATTGTAAAACCACTGTCCTTGAAATCAACGACTTGATGTGAATGGCATGCATCATCACCCAACCCGCTAAAGAACCGAGTATGTTCAGCCGTTGGAGTGTGTGTGTTTGTATGTTTGTGTGTGTGTGTGTGTGTGTCTTAGCGATCATGTTGCTCCATTCCATTGTCAGCGACGGGAACAGTTTGCATTTCACAGGTTATTGCCGCTTTTTGATTGCATCTGCAGTTAGGGTGCCCGTCCACTTCACGCTCCATTAGCCCTGAGGGAAAGAAGCCATTGCTCTCCTCTTTCTCCCCCATAGACTCACAGAGAAGGTGCTGCCTCTATTCTCCTGTACACCTGGTCTGGCTTCCCCATAGAGATAGTGTGTAATGTATATAGTGTTCCATTTAATTCTGTATGTCTCCCCCACTGAGCACAGGAACCATTCCCCTCCTCCGTGTGTTGCTGTGATGAGGTTGTGTACCTTACCTTACTCCACTCCTGTAGCTGCTAGCTAACCCCAGCAGGTATCCTGTCCTTCCTATAAAGTGTGCCGCGATGATAATCTAGTGTTGTTTACTGGTGTGTTATTGAAGAGGGAGCTAGGTACTGTGGGTCCGGTAGCACTTTATTTTACCGTACTGCTTCTGTTGGTATTTCTATGGTATTTTAGGAAATTCTCTCCTCAGTCAGAGGGAACCAGGCTCAGGAGGCCCATGCTTCATCTTTTGCCTCGCAGATACCCTTACAGAAGAAAAAAAAACAAATGAAAACCACAAAACACGTTTTCATGTGATCTTATGTGAAGTTAATGTGATAACGTGTGACAACATGTAAACCATGAAAATAGACGTGACGTTTTCTAAAAACACGTGTTTTCACATGATTTCACGTGAATTTTCATGTGAAATCATGTGATTTTCCATATGTGATATCATGTGTTTTTTCAGTAAGGGTAACCAGCCCCATGTTCAGAGTTCAGGCACAAAGGAGTGTATGTGGGTTTGGATTTGTGTGTGTAGGTGTATATGTGCGTGCATGCATGTATGTGTCTGTGTGGGGCCAGTTAGTGATGTTACAGAGTATGATATGGAGCTGATATGGAGAAGTCATTTCAGGTCACATTTCCCCTGCTCTGGTCTCTGACGTAGAGAGTTCAGAAAGCTGGCTGGCGTAGCATCAGCTGTGTTTCACTGCTGTCTGACCACACACTTTCTCCACTGGGGCATGGTATGAGGTTGTATGTGTGTGTGGAGGGGGATGGTCATATATCACAGGCTCCCAGAGAAGAGAGGGGGAGGGCGAGTTGGTCGGTATGTCCCATGGGTCGGGTATGGGGGGGGTGATTAAGGAAGAAAGGGGTATTCATGGCGAGGCGAACACTAGGAGAGAACGCCCCCAGGACAATCAATTACCCAGCACTCCAAACAAATGACCAGGAGCAGATATATCCCAGTGATGCATCAGACAACAGGCTGGAGGAGGAGGAGGGAAGGATGGACGGAATACATCTAGTCTATCCTTCATCTCATCATCACCTCCTCAAACTACAGATATTATTGCTTCTCTTTACTCCCAAATGAACGAGAGAAAAATATTCCCTCATTCTATGAATAAGTATTTTCCTCTTGAATAACTTTTGATTTGATTGACCCTGTAGGTCAGGTGTTATGTAAAGGACTGGGCCTTAGGGGCTCCTTTTAGAAATAACAATGTATTAACATGAGAACACATACTTTTATTGCCAGTTAAAGACAGACTGTGTTTACACAGGCAGCACAACTCTGATCTTTTTAGACACTAATTGATGTTTTGACTAATCAAGTCAGCTCTTTTGCCACTAATTGATTAAAAGATCAGAATTGGACTGCCTTTGTAAACACAGCCAAAGACACCATAGACTGTAGTCTGTAGTAGAGTGTGTAAATTATGGTGGTGTACACTACGCTCCTGAGTGGCGCAGCGGTCTAAGGCCCTGCATCTCAGTGTTAGAGGAGTCACTACAGACCCTGGTTCCATTCCAGGCTGTATCACAGCGGTCTAAGGCACTGCATCTCAGTGTTAGAGGAGTCACTACAGACCCTGGTTCCATTCCAGGCTGTATCACAGCGGTCTAAGGCCCTGCATCTCAGTGTTAGAGGAGTCACTACAGACCCTGGTTCCATTCCAGGCTGTATCACAGGAATCTAAGGCACTGCATCTCAGTGTTAGAGGAGTCACTACAGACCCTGGTTCCATTCCAGGCTGTATCACAGCGGTCTAAGGCACTGCATCTCAGTGTTAGAGGAGTCACTACAGACCCTGGTTCCATTCCAGGCTGTATCACAGCGGTGTAAGGCACTGCATCTCAGTGTTAGAGGAGTCACTACAGACCCTGGTTCCATTCCAGACTGTATCACAGCGGTCTAAGGCCCTGCATCTCAGTGTTAGAGGAGTCACTACAGACCCTGGTTCCATTCCAGGCTGTATCACAGCGGTCTAAGGCACTGCATCTCAGTGTTAGAGGAGTCACTACAGACCCTGGTTCCATTCCAGGCTGTATCACAGCAATCTAAGGCACTGCATCTCAGTGTTAGAGGAGTCACTACAGACCCTGGTTCCATTCCAGGCTGTATCACAGCGGTCTAAGGCCCTGCATCTCAGTGTTAGAGGAGTCACTACAGACCCTGGTTCCATTCCAGGCTGTATCACAGCGGTCTAAGGCCCTGCATCTCAGTGTTAGAGGAGTCACTACAGACCCTGGTTCGAATAAAAGTTTAAGTAAATGCAGTATGACCCTGTGTACTACTGTAGTAATCTAGGGTGGAGTGTGTATTACTGTAGTAATCTAGGGTGGAGTGTGTACTACTGTAGTAATCTAGGGTGGAGTGTGTATTACTATAGTAATCTAGGGTGGAGTGTGTACTACAGTAGTAAATTAAGACATTTCATTGTCGGGCCCTGTGCCATGCTGCCACACACACAAACACACACACACACACACACACACACACACACACACACACACCCTTCACTTTCAAGCACGCTGCCACGCTTTATAGGACCACTGCTCTCCAGGACACTCACACGCTAATCCTCATCTGGTCAATGAGCTACGTACTGTCTTCCCTCCGTCCCTCTCTTCTTCCCTCCCTCTCTCCCTTCCTCTTTCTCCCTCCCTCCTGTCCTCCATCCGTCTCTCCCTCCCTCCTGTCCTCCCTTTCACTCCCTCCTGTCCTCCCCCCTCCTGTCCTCCCTCCGTCTCTCCCTCTCTCCTGTCCTCCCTCTCACTCCCTCCGTCTCTCCCTCTCTCCTGTCCTCCCTCTCACTCCCTCCTGTCCTCCCCCCCTCCTGTCCTCCCTCCGTCTCTCACTCCCTCCTGTCCTCCCCCCTCCTGTCCTCCCTCCGTCTCTCCCTCTCTCCTGTCCTCCCTCTCACTCCCTCCTGTCCTCCCCCCCTCCTGTCCTCCCTCCGTCTCTCCCTCCCTCCTGTCCTCCCTCCCTCTCTCCTGTCCTCCCTCTCCCTCCCTCCTGTCCTCCCTCCCTCTCTCCTGTCCTCCCTCTCACTCCCTCCTGTCCCCCCCTCTCCTGTCCTTCCTCCGTCTCTCCCGCTCTCCTGTCCTCCCTTTCCCTCACTCCTGTCATCCCTCCCTCTCTCCTGTCCTCCCTCTCCCTCCCTTTTGTCCTCCCTCTCACTCCCTCCTGTCCTCCCTCTCACTCCTCCCTCCGCCTCTCCCTCCCTCTTGTCCTCCCTCTCACTCCCTCCTGTCCTCCCTCCGTCCCCCCCTCCCTCCAACCCTCCCTCCCTCCCTCCTGTCCTTCCTTCCTTCCTTCCTTCCTTCCTTCCTTCCTTCCTTCCTTCCTTCCTTCCTTCCTTCCTTCCTCCCTCCTGTCCTCCCTCCCTCTCTCCTGTTCTCCCCCTCCCTCCTGTCCTCCCTCTCACTCCCTCCTGTCCTCCCTCCCTCCGTCTCTTCCTCCTTCCTGTCCTCCCTCCGTCTCTCCCTCCTTCCTGTCCTCCCTCTGTCTCTCCCTCCTTCCTGTCCTCCCTCTCACTCCCTCCTGTCCTCCCTCTCACTCCCTCCTGTCCTCCCCCCTCTCCTGTCCTCCCTCCGTCTCTCTCCCTTCGTCTCTCTCCCTTCTGTCCTCCCTCTCCCTCCCTCCTGTCCTCCCTTTCACTCCCTCCTGTTTTCCCTCCCTCCTGTCCTCCCTCCCTCCTGTCCTCCCTCCCTCCTGTCCTCCCTCTCCCTCCCTCCTGTCCTCCCTTTCACTCCCTCCTGTTTTCCCTCCCTCCTGTCCTCCCTCCCTCCTGTCCTCCCTCCCTCCTGTCCTCCCTCCCTCTCACTCCCTCCTGTCCTCCCTCCCTCCTGTCCTCCCTCCCTCTCCCTCCCTCCTGTCCTCCCTCCCTCTCACTCCCTCCTGTCCTCCCTCCCTCTCACTCCCTCCTGTCCTCCCTCCCTCCTGTCCTCCCTCCTGTCCTCCCTCCCTCTCACTCCCTCCTGTCCTCCCTCCCTCCTGTCCTCCCTCCCTCTCCCTCCCTCCTGTCCTCCCTCCCTCTCACTCCCTCCTGTCCTCCCTCCCTCTCACTCCCTCCTGTCCTCCCTCCCTCTCACTCCCTCCTGTCCTCCCTCCCTCCTGTCCTCCCTCCCTCCTGTCCTTTCTCTCTTTCTCTCTGGCTGCTGGAGTAGCTGACAGACAGCTTTCTGGGCTGGTGGATGCCCAGGATAACGTTAACACACACAGCCTTAACGTTTCGTAGAGAGGGCCGCGGGCTGGACCATCTGTGTCATCCCAGCCTCCACCCGGCACCATGGCAACCTAACAGATGCACCAGTAAATAAACAGTATATTTCTCCTGGCGACCAGTTGCCACATCCCATAATACCACAGCAGCCTTTAACAACCACCAGGTGGGGAGCGATGAACGACACATAACTCTACCCACGCTAGCTGAGAGTTGCAGCTAATGGTGGTGTGTGTGTACGTGTGTACGTGTGTGTGAGTGTGTGTGTTTGCATGTGTGTGCATGTATGTGTGTGTGCGTGTATGTGTGTGTGCATGCATGCGTGTGTGTTTGTGTGTGTGTGTCTTGGCTGGGAGACACCTGGACAGTGATGTTATGTATGACCTTGCAGCAGGGTGGATGATACAGTAGTTAAGCCAGCTGAGCTACCAGTGGTAACACAGTGGTACTGTATACGGCCAGCAGTGGTACTGTATACGGCCAGCAGTGGTACTGTATACGGCCAACAGTGGTACTGTATACAGCCAGCAGTGGTCCTGTATACGGCCAGCAGTGGTACTGTATACAGCCAGCAGTGGTACTGTATACGGCCAGCAGTGGTACTGTATACGGCCAGCAGTGGTACTGTATACGGCCAGCAGTGGTACTGTATACGGCCAACAGTGGTACTGTATACGGCCAGCAGTGGTACTGTATACGGCCAGCAGTGGTACTGTATACGGCCAGCAGTGGTACTGTATACGGCCAACAGTGGTACTGTATACAACCAGCAGTGGTACTGTATACGGCCAGCAGTGGTACTGTATACAGCCAGCAGTGGTACTGTATACGGCCAGCAGTGGTACTGTATACGGCCAGCAGTGGTACTGTATACGGCCAGCAGTGGTACTGTATACGGCCAACAGTGGTACTGTATACAACCAGCAGTGGTACTGTATACGGCCAGCAGTGGTACTGTATACGGCCAGCAGTGGTACTGTATACGGCCAGCAGTGGTACTGTATACGGCCAGCAGTGGTACTGTATACGGCCAGCAGTGATTCTCTGTATGGCCAGCAGTGGTACTGTATACAGCCGGCAGTGATTCTCTGTATGGCCAGCAGTGGTTCTCTGTATGGCCAGCAGTGGTACTGTATACAGCCGGCAGTGGTATTGTATACGGCCAGCAGTGGTACTGCATACAGCCAGCAGTGATTCTCTGTATGGCAAGCAGTGATTCTCTGTATGGCCAGCAGTGATACTGTATACAGCCAGCAGTGGTACTGTAAACGGCCAGCAGTGGTTCTCTGTACTGCCAGCAGTGGTAATGTATACAGCCAGCAGTGGTACTGTAAACAGCCAGCAGTGGTACTGTATACAGCCAGCAGTGGGACTGGATACGGCCGGCAGTGGTACTGTATACGGCCAGCAGTGGTACTGTATACGGCCAGCAGTGGTACTGTATACGGCCAGCAGTGGTTCTCTGTACGGCCAGCAGTGGTACTGTATACTGCCAGCAGTGGTCCTGTATACGGCCAGCAGTGGTACTGTATACAGCCAAGAGTGGTACTGTATACAGCCAGCAGTGGTACTGTATACAGCCAGCAGTGGTATTGTATACGGCCAGCAGTGGTACTGTATACGGCCAGCAGTGGTACTGTATACGGCCAGCAGTGGTACTGTATACGGCCAGCAGTGGTCCTGTATACGGCCAGCAGTGGTACTGTATACGGCCAGCAGTGGTACTGTATACGGCCAGCAGTGGTACTGTATACAGCCAGCAGTGGTACTGTATACGGCCAGCAGTGGTTTTCTGTATAGCCAGCAGTGGTTCTCTGTACGGCCAGCAGTGGTACTGTATACGGCCAGCAGTGGTACTGTATACGGCCAGCAGTGGTTCTCTGTACTGCCAGCAGTGGTTCTCTGTACGGCCAGCAGTGGTCCTGTATACGGCCAGCAGTGGTTCTCTGTACGGCCAGCAGTGGTTCTCTGTACGGCCAGCAGTGGTACTGTATACAGCCAGCAGTGATTCTCTGTATGGCCAGCAGTGGTACTGTATACAGCCAGCAGTGATTCTCTGTATGGCCAGCAGTGGTACTGTATTCAGCCAGCAGTGGTACTGTATACAGCCAGCAGTGGTACTGCATACAGCCAGCAGTGATTCTCTGTATGGCAAGCAGTGATTCTCTGTATGGCCAGCAGTGGTACTGTATACAGCCAGCAGTGGTACTGTATACGGCCAGCAGTGGTACTGTATACGGCCAACAGTGGTACTGTATACAACCAGCAGTGGTACTGTATACGGCCAGCAGTGGTACTGTATACGGCCAGCAGTGGTACTGTATACGGCCAGCAGTGGTACTGTATACGGCCAGCAGTGGTACTGTATACGGCCAGCAGTGATTCTCTGTATGGCCAGCAGTGGTACTGTATACAGCCGGCAGTGATTCTCTGTATGGCCAGCAGTGGTTCTCTGTATGGCCAGCAGTGGTACTGTATACAGCCGGCAGTGGTATTGTATACGGCCAGCAGTGGTACTGCATACAGCCAGCAGTGATTCTCTGTATGGCAAGCAGTGATTCTCTGTATGGCCAGCAGTGATACTGTATACAGCCAGCAGTGGTACTGTAAACGGCCAGCAGTGGTTCTCTGTACTGCCAGCAGTGGTAATGTATACAGCCAGCAGTGGTACTGTAAACAGCCAGCAGTGGTACTGTATACAGCCAGCAGTGGGACTGGATACGGCCGGCAGTGGTACTGTATACGGCCAGCAGTGGTACTGTATACGGCCAGCAGTGGTACTGTATACGGCCAGCAGTGGTTCTCTGTACGGCCAGCAGTGGTACTGTATACTGCCAGCAGTGGTCCTGTATACGGCCAGCAGTGGTACTGTATACAGCCAAGAGTGGTACTGTATACAGCCAGCAGTGGTACTGTATACAGCCAGCAGTGGTATTGTATACGGCCAGCAGTGGTACTGTATACGGCCAGCAGTGGTACTGTATACGGCCAGCAGTGGTACTGTATACGGCCAGCAGTGGTCCTGTATACGGCCAGCAGTGGTACTGTATACGGCCAGCAGTGGTACTGTATACGGCCAGCAGTGGTACTGTATACAGCCAGCAGTGGTACTGTATACGGCCAGCAGTGGTTTTCTGTATAGCCAGCAGTGGTTCTCTGTACGGCCAGCAGTGGTACTGTATACGGCCAGCAGTGGTACTGTATACGGCCAGCAGTGGTTCTCTGTACTGGCAGCAGTGGTTCTCTGTACGGCCAGCAGTGGTCCTGTATACGGCCAGCAGTGGTTCTCTGTACGGCCAGCAGTGGTTCTCTGTACGGCCAGCAGTGGTACTGTATACAGCCAGCAGTGATTCTCTGTATGGCCAGCAGTGGTACTGTATACAGCCAGCAGTGATTCTCTGTATGGCCAGCAGTGGTACTGTATTCAGCCAGCAGTGGTACTGTATACAGCCAGCAGTGGTACTGCATACAGCCAGCAGTGATTCTCTGTATGGCAAGCAGTGATTCTCTGTATGGCCAGCAGTGGTACTGTATACAGCCAGCAGTGGTACTGTATACAGCCAGCAGTGGTACTGTATACAGCCAGCAGTGGTACTGTATACAGCCAGCAGTTGTCTCTGTATGGCCAGCACTGGCACTGTATACAGCCAGCAGTGGTACTGTATACAGCCAGCAGTGGTACTGTATATGGCCAGCAGTGGTACTGTATACAGCCAGCAGTGGTCTTTGTACGGCCAGCAGTGGTCTCTGTATGGCCAGCAGTGGTACTGTATACGGCCAGCAGTGGTATTGTATACGGCCAGCAGTAGTACTGTATACGGCCAGCAGTGGTACTGTATACGGCCAGCAATGGTACTGTATACAGCCAGCAGTGTTACTGTATACAGCCAGCAGTGGTACTGTATACAGCCAGCAGTGGTCTCTGTACGGCCAGCAGTGGTACTCTGTACTGCCAGCAGTGGTTCTCTGTACGGGCAGCAGTGGTACTGTATACAGCCAGCAGTGGTTCTCTGTACTGCCAGCAGTAGTACTGTATACAGCCAGCAGTGGTTCTCTGTACTGCCAGCAGTGGTTCTCTGTACTGCCAGCAGTGGTACTGAATACAGCCAGCAGTGGTATTGTATACGGCCAGCAGTGGTACTGTATACGGCCAGCAGTGGTACTGTATACAGCCAGCAGTGGTACTGTATACAGCCAGCAGTGGTACTGTATGCAGCCAGCAGTGGTCTCTGTATGGCCAGCACTGGCACTGTATACAGCCAGCAGTGGTCTCTGTACGGCCAGCAGTGGTACTCTGTACTGCCAGCAGTGGTTCTCTGTACGGGCAGCAGTGGTACTGTATACAGCCAGCAGTGGTTCTCTGTACTGCCAGCAGTAGTACTGTATACAGCCAGCAGTGGTTCTCTGTACTGCCAGCAGTGGTTCTCTGTACTGCCAGCAGTGGTACTGAATACAGCCAGCAGTGGTATTGTATACGGCCAGCATTGGTACTGTATACGGCCAGCAGTGGTACTGTATACAGCCAGCAGTGGTACTGTATACAGCCAGCAGTGGTACTGTATGCAGCCAGCAGTGGTCTCTGTATGGCCAGCACTGGCACTGTATACAGCCAGCAGTGGTACTGTATACGGCCAGCAGTGGTACTGTATACGGCCAGCAGTGGTACTGTATACGGCCAGCAGTGGTACTGTATACGGCCAGCATTGGTACTGTATACGGCCAGCAGTGGTAGTGTATACGGCCAGCAGTGGTTCTCTGTACGGCCAGCAGTGGTACTGTATACTGCCAGCAGTGGTCCTGTATACGGCCAGCAGTGGTACTGTATACGGCCAAGAGTGGTACTGTATACAGCCAGCAGTGGTACTGTATACAGCCAGCAGTGGTATTGTATACGGCCAGCAGTGGTACTGTATACGGCCAGCAGTGGTACTGTATACGGCCAGCAGTGGTACTGTATACGGCCAGCAGTGGTCCTGTATACGGCCAGCAGTGGTCCTGTATACGGCCAGCAGTGGTACTGTATACGGCCAGCAGTGGTACTGTATACGGCCAGCAGTGGTACTGTATACGGCTAGCAGTGGTTCTCTGTATGGCCAGCAGTGGTTCTCTGTACGGCCAGCAGTGGTACTGTATACGGCCAGCAGTGGTACTGTATACGGCCAGCAGTGGTTCTCTGTACTGCCAGCAGTGGTTCTCTGTACGGCCAGGAGTGGTCCTGTATACGGCCAGCAGTGGTCCTGTATACGGCCAGCAGTGGTTCTCTGTACGGCCAGCAGTGGTTCTCTGTACGGCCAGCAGTGGTACTGTATACAGCCAGCAGTGATTCTCTGTATGGCCAGCAGTGGTACTGTATTCAGCCAGCAGTGGTACTGTATACAGCCAGCAGTGGTATTATATACGACCAGCAGTGGTATGGTATACGGCCAGCAGTGGTACTGCATACAGCCAGCAGTGATTCTCTGTATGGCAAGCAGTGATTCTCTGTATGGCCAGCAGTGGTACTGTATACAGCCAGCAGTGGTACTGTATACAGCCAGCAGTGGTACTGTATACAGCCAGCAGTGGTCTCTGTATGGCCAGCACTGGCACTGTATACAGCCAGCAGTGGTACTGTATACAGCCAGCAGTGGTACTGTATACAGCCAGCAGTGGTACTGTATACGGCCAGCAGTGGTACTGTATACGGCCAGCAGTGGTCTCTGTACGGCCAGCAGTGGTCTCTGTATGGCCAGCAGTGGTACTGTATACGGCCAGCAGTGGTATTGTATACGGCCAGCAGTGGTACTGTATACGGCCAGCAGTGGTACTGTATACAGCCAGCAGTGGTCTTTGTACGGCCAGCAGTGGTCTCTGTATGGCCAGCAGTGGTACTGTATACAGCCAGCAGTGGTATTGTATACGGCCAGCAGTAGTACTGTATACGGCCAGCAGTGGTACTGTATACGGCCAGCAATGGTACTGTATACAGCCAGCAGTGTTACTGTATACAGCCAGCAGTGGTACTGTATACAGCCAGCAGTGGTACTGTATACAGCCAGCAGTGGTCTCTGTACGGCCAGCAGTGGTACTCTGTACTGCCAGCAGTGGTTCTCTTTACGGGCAGCAGTGGTACTGTATACAGCCAGCAGTGGTCTCTGTACGGCCAGCAGTGGTCTCTGTATGGCCAGCAGTGGTACTGTATACGGCCAGCAGTGGTATTGTATACGGCCAGCAGTGGTACTGTATACGGCCAGCAGTGGTACTGTATACAGCCAGCAGTGGTCTTTGTACGGCCAGCAGTGGTCTCTGTATGGCCAGCAGTGGTACTGTATACAGCCAGCAGTGGTATTGTATACGGCCAGCAGTAGTACTGTATACGGCCAGCAGTGGTACTGTATACGGCCAGCAATGGTACTGTATACAGCCAGCAGTGTTACTGTATACAGCCAGCAGTGGTACTGTATACAGCCAGCAGTGGTCTCTGTACGGCCAGCAGTGGTACTCTGTACTGCCAGCAGTGGTTCTCTGTACGGGCAGCAGTGGTACTGTATACAGCCAGCGTTGGTTCTCTGTACTGCCAGCAGTGGTACTGTATACAGCCAGCAGTGGTTCTCTGTACTGCCAGCAGTGGTTCTCTGTACTGCCAGCAGTGGTACTGAATACAGCCAGCAGTGGTATTGTATACGGCCAGCAGTGGTATTGTATACGGCCAGCAGTGGTACTGTATTCGGCCAACAGTGGTACTGTATACGGCCAGCAGTGGTACGGTATACGGCCAGCAGTGGTACTGTATACGGCCAGCAGTGGTACTGTATACAACCAGCAGTGGTACTGTATGCAGCCAGCAGTGGTACTGTATGCAGCCAGCAGTGGTCTCTGTATGGCCAGCACTGGCACTGTATACAGCCAGCAGTGGTACTGCATACAGCCAGCAGTGATTCTCTGTATGGCAAGCAGTGATTCTCTGTATGGCCAGCAGTGGTACTGTATACAGCCAGCAGTGGTACTGTATACAGCCAGCAGTGGTACTGTATGCAGCCAGCAGTGGTCTCTGTATGGCCAGCACTGGCACTGTATACAGCCAGCAGTGGTACTGTATACAGCCAGCAGTGGTACTGTATACGGCCAGCAGTGGTACTGTATACGGCCAGCAGTGGTACTGTATACGGCCAGCAGTGGTACTGTATACAGCCAGCAGTGGTATTGTATACGGCCAGCATTGGTACTGTATACGGTCAGCAGTGGTACTGTATACAGTCAGCAGTGGTCTTTGTACGGCCAGCAGTGGTCTCTGTATGGCCAGCAGTGGTACTGTATACGGCCAGCAGTAGTACTGTATACGGCCAGCAATGGTACTGTATACAGCCAGCAGTGGTACTGTATGCAGCCAGCAGTGGTCTCTGTATGGCCAGCACTGGCACTGTATACAGCCAGCAGTGGTACTGTATACAGCCAGCAGTGGTACTGTATACGGCCAGCAGTGGTACTGTATACGGCCAGCAGTGGTACTGTATACGGCCAGCAGTGGTACTGTATACGGCCAGCAGTGGTACTGTATACAGCCAGCAGTGGTATTGTATACGGCCAGCAGTGGTACTGTATACGGTCAGCAGTGGTACTGTATACAGTCAGCAGTGGTCTTTGTACGGCCAGCAGTGGTCTCTGTATGGCCAGCAGTGGTACTGTATACAGCCAGCAGTGGTATTGTATACGGCCAGCAGTAGTACTGTATACGGCCAGCAATGGTACTGTATACAGCCAGCAGTGGTACTGTATACAGCCAGCAGTGGTACTGTATACAGCCAGCAATGGTACTGTATACAGCCAGCAGTGGTACTGTATACAGCCAGCAGTGTTCTCTGTACGGCCAGCAGTGGTACTCTGTACTGCCAGCAGTGGTTCTCTGTACGGCCAGCAGTGGTACTGTATACAGCCAGCAGTGGTTCTCTGTACTGCCAGCAGTGGTTATCTGTACTGCCAGCAGTGGTACTCTGTACTGCCAGCAGTGGTTCTCTGTACGGCCAGCAGTGGTACTGAATACAGCCAGCAGTGGTATTGTATACGGCCAGCAGTGGTACTGTATACAGCCAGCAGTGGTACTGTATTCTGCAGCAGTGGTACTGTATACAGCCAGCAGTGGTACTGTAAACAGCCAGTAGTGGTACTGTATACAGCCAGCAGTGGTCTCTGTATGGCCAGCAGTGGTTCTGTATACAGCCAGTAGTGGTACTGTATACAGCCAGCAGTGGTACTGTATACAGCCAGCAGTGGTACTGTATACAGCAAGCAGTGGTACTGTATACGGCCAGCAGTGGTACTGTATACAGCCAGCAGTGGTACTGTATACAGACAGCTGTGGTACTGTATACGGCCAGCAGTGGTACTGTATACGGCCAGCAGTGGTACTGTATACAGCCAGCAGTGGTACTGTATACAGACAGCTGTGTTACTGTATACAGCCAGCAGTGGTACTGTATACAGCCAGCAGTGATTCTCTGTATGGAAAGCAGTGATTCTCTGTATGGCCAGCAGTGGTACTGTATACAGCCAGCAGTGGTACTGTATACGGCCAGCAGTGATACTGTATACGGCCAACAGTGGTACTGTATACGGCCAGCAGTGGTACTGTATTCAGCCAGCAGTGGTACTGTATACAACCAGCAGTGGTACTGTATACGGCCAGCAATGGTACTGTATACGGCCAGCCGTGGTACTGCATACAGCCAGCAGTTATTTTCTGTATGGCCAGAAGTGGTACTGTATACAGCCAGCAGTGATTCTCTGTATGGCCAGCAGTGGTACTGAATACAGCCAGCAGTGGTACTGTATGGCCAGCAGTGGTACTGTATACAGCCAGCAGTGGTACTGTATGGCCAGCAGTGGTACTGTATACAGCAATCAGTGATTCTCTGTACGTCCAGAAGTGGTACTGTCTACGGCCAGCAGTGGTTCTCTGTATGGCCAGCAGTGATACTCTGTATGGCCATCTGTGGTATTGTATACAGCCAGCAGTGGTACTGTATACAGCCAGCAATGGTACTGTATACAGCCAGCAGTGGTACTGTATACAGCCAGCAGTGGTCTCTGTATGGCCAGCAGTGGTACTGTATACAGCCAGCAGTGATACTCTGTATGGCCAGCAGTAGTACTGTATACAGCCAGCAGTGTTACAGGATACAGCCAGCAGTGGTACTGTATACAGCCAGCAGTGGTACTGGACACAGCCAGCAGTGGTACTGTATACAGGCAGCAGTGGTCTCTGTATGGCCAGTAGTGGTACTGTATACTGCCAGCATTTATACTGTATACAGCCAGCAGTGGTACTGTATACAGCCAGCAGTGGTACTGTATACAGCCAGCAGTGGTACTGTATACTGCCAGCAGTGATACTGTATACGGCCAGCAGTGGTACTGTATACAGCCAGCAGTGGTACTGTATACGGCCAGCAGTGGTACTGTATACAACCAGCAGTGGTACTGTATACAGCCAGCAGTGGTACTGTATACAGCCAGCAGTGGTACTGTATACAGCCAGCAGTGGTACTGTATACGGCCAGCAGTGGTCTCTGTATGGCCAGCAGTGGTACTGTATACAACCAGCAGTGGTACTGTATACGGCCAGCAGTGGTACTGTATACAACCAGCATTGGTACTGTATACAGCCAGCAGTGGTACTGTATACAGCCAGCAGTGGTACTGTATACAGCCAGCAGTGGTACTGTATACAGCCAGCAGTGGTACTGTATACGGCCAGCAGTGGTACTGTATACGGCCAGCAGTGGTCTCTGTATGGCCAGCAGTGATTCTCTGTATGTCCAAGCATAATCTCTGTTAACCCAGAACTAAAGTCTTGCGTAATTGATCATATGCTCGATTAAGTTCTGGGTCCATACATGTTAAGAGAAGAGATGCCTGCTCATTCAGCCCAGGGTTCCGGTCTAGAAGCAGGCTTTCCACTGTGCTCAGAGGGCTGCAGCCGAGCCCAGAATGACAATTCTGGTAGACGGACCAGGAGAGAAGTTCCTAAAATTCCTAAAAATACCATTTTGTTATCACCTTTGTACCAAAAATATGCACTGAATATATCCAAGATATATTTCCCATCGTTTAACATTTTATATGAATCCAATGTCGGACATGCTTCTGCATGACGTGATGATGTTGTCGCTGCTCAGGCTTGCTCCAGAAAACATGAGTAGACTGCTTAGCGTGGTTGTTAATATATAAACATAATTTTTCCCCGCATAGGTATTTCATTTGGAACAATAAGGACATTTTGTATACAAATAAGTCTTTATTTTTTAAGAACTGGTTCAATAATCATATCCTACTGGTGAGTCAACTTTTTAATGCAGAAGGATTGTTACTCAATTATGAGGAATTTTTACCTCGTTACAATATCCCTGTAACACCTAGAGAGTTCGTCATAGTCTTTGATGCTATTCCATCTGGAACTCTCATGTTGTTTAGAGGTGTAGACCTCACCTTCTTGACCTACCTTTGCTTAATCCAGTTGACTCTCCAATAGGGAAAATATGTTTCTCCTTGCTCCCTCAGAACAATAGGTCTATACATGTTTTATTTCAAAGGGAGATTGTATCCATTCCTTATGTCACAAGTTACTGGAATACATTGGTCACTAATATCTGTTGGGAAAAAGTCTGGTTATTACCACACAAATACCTGCCTGTTAACAAGGTCAAAGAGGCCTCTTTCAGAATGATCCATAAGTATTACCCTGCCAATCATTACCTGAAGAAACTTAAAAAAGACAATAACATTGATTGTACTTTTTGTGTTGAGCATCCAGAAACAGTTTCACATTTATTTTGGCATGATCTACATGTAAAAGAATTATGGAAAGATATTCACAGTTTTATAATTGTTAATATTCTTGATGACTTTTGTTTTTTATGGGAGAATGTGCTGCTCGGTTTCCTTAACCATAATAAAGATAAAGAAAAACAATTTTACCTGATAAATCTAATTGTGCTAATGGCAAAATTTCATATTCATAAATGTAAATTCACTAATAAAAATCACTCTTCTGTGTTTTCTAGAAGGAATTCGAGCAGTACATTAAGACCATTATACATTCTTCTAATAAGAAAGCTGTTAAAACAATCAATATGTGTGCATCTTTTAAGGTCTTTGTATAATCTGTAATTTGTTGTACCCCCTAGCATATGTTATCATTGTCTGTTTGTATACTTCTTGTATGTATACTGATTTTTCTACAATAAAAAAGAAAGAAAAATAAAATAAAGAACATGAGTAGACTGACTACGTTGAAGACAACGAGCGTCCATCTTGGAAGCAGTTATTTTATACCTCAGTGATTCAGCCAGCCAGATTCCTCTCTTGCTTTCATCATCAGTGTACGCCTGTTTGTTAATTAACGGCCAGGTAGAAGATGAACCTAAGCACCACATTCGTCCTGGAATTCTCAGGGGACTTCGTAAAAAGCCAAAATATCCTTGTGCTCATGCATTAATTCTCCTCTGTGTGTTTGGATTAGTGTTGGACGGTATACTGGTACCAAGGTAATATCACAGTACCAAAATGTCATGATACTTATGATACCAACATTTCAGAATACCGTAGTGCCGTTTGATATGATACTACAAAATGTTTCCGCCCTACTAATCTGAAGAACCCGCTGGCGCCTGTTATAAAATGTTAATAAAGTTAGTTTTGTTTATAAAATCAGTTGCATTTTTTTAAGCTACAGCCACTAGTTGCTTGTAAGCGCCGGTCCAGTAATGTCCACTTCACTTCCATGTGCGTATCATATCTATAATCCTTAACCAGGCATCACTCACTTGGTTCTCTCCGTGCTCTCTTCCTGCGCATCGACTCCTCAACCAGCTTTTTAATTATAATTTAGCCGTGATGGCGAGTGGGGATGCAGTCCCTGATGCGTCTCCTGTTGTTACATTGAATACATTGGAGCAGCGCACAGAGCTGATATAATAACCAAGAGCACAGGCCAGTCAGAGTAGGCTTTGCGAGTTCGCTGTCATGCAGCATTCAAATGCCAGGGTGGACAAATGGAGCACAGCTTTGAAACATGCATGCTTGCAGCTTTACAGCAAAGAAAATGGCGTGTCTCATATTACCAGAGCTACCTTTTGTCTTCCTGCGCGATTTCACACACATTTATAGAATTTCAAAAACCATGTCGCGGGATGTTTTAAACTAATCGTGGTTTGATAACAAACAACGTTGTTCAGTCATTTTACCTAGCTAGCTAACAACCTGGTAACTTGACAATAGGAAAAAGGGTCTGCTTCACTACATATGCTTCAAAGGTAGGATTCATATAGACCTAATGTAGGCCTGAACTATATCAAACATCTATCTCTTTCTGGTGCTCCTTCAATTCTGTTTGGTGCCTAACCTTTTAAAGTTGGGAGCAGTGTGTATGTGTTTGTGGGAGAGAGAGAGAGTATGGTGTGTGTGTTTGTGAGAGAGAGGGAGAGGGAGACAGAGAGAGTGGTGTGTGTGTTTGTGGGAGACAGAGAGAGTGGTGTGAGGTAGGGAAGGAAGGAGAGTCTATGTCGGTCTGTTTACTGAAAAGTAAAGGTTTCATGCAGTGTTTTCCCCTTACTGCCAAAATGAGATGCAGATCATTCTGCATGTACAGTATATTCCTTCCTCCAGCCAGATCACAGGTAGGCCTTTGCAAATAGGAGCAAATCAGACATTCTATGCAGTATCTATTATACAGTGTAAAGTTAAATTCTATGTGTTGTACTGAGTATATTGAGTGTGAATATCAGTGACCGGTTTTTTGTGTAGCACATGCGCATAACATTTAGAAAACAGGAACAAGCGTCGGTGGGACAGGGCAAACAGGACGCTAGATTTTTTTCACCGTGGTATCGCAATACAATGTTTTTGTTTATTTAACCTTTAATTAGGCGAGTCAGTTAAAAACAAATTATTATATACAATGAAGGATTCTACCAAAATGCAAAGGATCTGCGGGGCCGGGGGCTGGGATTAAAATAAAAATATAGGACAAAACACACATCACGACAAGAGAGACAGCACAACACTTAATAAAGAGAGACCTAAGACGACAACATAGAATGGCAGCTGTAATGAGTACGCTGAGAGTCGGGAAGCAAGTTCAGGGAGTGTTTTAATAAATAAACAAAACAATAAACACGAAACACAAACAACGCACCGACATGAAACAGAGTCAATAACACCTGAGGAAAGAACCAAGGGGAGTGACAGATATAGAGAAGATAATCAAGGAGGTGATGGAGTCCAGGTGAGTGTTACGAGGCGCAGGTGTGCTTGACGATGGTGACAGGTGTGTGGGATAATCAGCAGCCTGATGACCTAGAGGCCAGAGGGAGTATAGGAGACAGTACCCCCTCCCCGACGCGCGGATCCAGCTCATGACAGCAGCAACACATGACAACACAGCATTGTAGCAACACCACATGACAACAACATGGTAGCAACACTACATGGCAGCAGCACAACATGGTAGCAGCACAAAACATGGTACAAACATTATTGGGCACAGACAACAGCACAAAGGCAAGAAGGTAGAGACAATAATACATCACGCAAATCAGCCACAACTGTCAGTAACACTGTCCATGATTGAGTCTTTGAATGTAGAGATGGAGATAAAACTGTCCAGATTGAGTGTTTGTTGCAGCTCGTTCCAGTCGCTAGCTGCAGCGAACTGAAAAGAGGAGCGACCCAGGGATGTGTGTGTTTTGGGGACCTTTAACAGAATGTGATACTTGGTATGGTATCGTAAGTCAAATTTGGGTGTCGTGACATCACTAGTCTGTATACATAAAACCCATACAGAACCAGACAGATGGCCTGATACAAAGCTGTAAAAGGTTGGTAGTCCTGCTTCTACCCAGACTGGCTTCATACCATTACCCCCCTGCCTCCCCAAGGCCCAGCCTTAACACAGCCTAGCCAAGTCATCCTTGAATCATTCAGTTTGGTTCAATCACTGGGCAACCATCTGCCGCTCCGACCCTAACCCCCGACCCCGGCTTTTGATCACTACCGTTTCAGTCTCTGGGAGATGAGGAGAGAAATAGAGCGAAGCCAGACAGAGCTGGCTGCCACTAGTCTTTGTTCCTCGAAGTCCTCTCCTATTGTGCCCCAGAAGAACGTCCCTTTTGTTTACTGTTGTTAATTACAAATGCCATCCATTTTTACATTTACATTTGGGTCATTTAGTAGACGCTCTTAACCAGAGCGACTTAAACTCTGCTTGACCATTCCAGCCAGCAAGAAATGTTTAGGGTTTTTCATTGTCTTTTCCTTGTAGAAATTGAACACACAATCTTGCCGTTACTATCGCTACGCTCTTACCAACTGAGTTGGTTGAGAATAGAAAAAACATAGAAAATATGTCCCTTTCTGGGAATGTATTTTTGTTGGTTTTGGTTGTTCTGCTATTGCTCTGACAAGGCCAAATTTAAGCCAACTCATCCTCCATGACGCACCATGTCATCATCCAGAACGTCCACCAGACCTTCGGGAGACATTGCAGAATTGTCCCTGACGTTTGTGTGAAAGGAAGATTCATAAAACAAACCTTCACAAAACAGGAAAAACTGCCCTTTTTTAAACTGGTTTGTATTCATTTAAGTTCAGCAGAACTGTAAATCCTATTCAGAAAGCCCTTCAGTTGACTGGCCATGTTGTTTTCCCCACATAGCAGACCCAGGTTTTATAGCTACTGACTGTCATCAGGATTATTGTTATGACCCCCTGCCCTCTGTTTCAACACGTGCAAACACACACACACACGCACATGCGCGCGCACACACACGCACACCACACAGCTTACACTCTTGTTAATTGTTATTCTATAGAGCTGTGAGTGTCTATGGAGGTCAAAGTTGACGTGTTGTCATCCTGCCTCTCCGATTGTCTCTCTACTCGTTAGTGAAATTACCATCAACAGTGTTATGTGTGTGTGTGTTTCTTGATTTAATGACCTTAGCAGCTGATTAAGTTGAGTGTTTATATATTTTAGGGCTCGTTACTTACACGTGATGTCACATATAGGGCAACAAATCAATGTTTATTGGTTGAGTATACAGATTTGCAGATGTTATCACAGGTGTAGCGAAATGCTTGTGTTTCTATCTCCAACTGCACTGTTGGAGATAGAAACACAAGCACAAGCACAAACACAAGCAATAATACCTAGCAATAAATACATTAAAACAATACAGACATTATATAGGATGAGCCATGAAGTGGGTGAAACAGTATGTAAACATTATTAAGGTGACATTATTAAGGTGACCAGGGTAGAATACCGGGTGGTAGCCGACTAGCCGACTAGTAACAGTGACTAAGGTTCAGGGCAGGGTACCGGGTGGAGGCCGGCTAGTAACAGTGACTATGGTTCAGGGCAGGGTACCGGGTGGAGGCCGGCTAGTAACAGTGACTAAGGTTCAGGGCAGGGTACCGGGCGGAGGCCGGCTAGTAACAGTGACTAAGGTTCAGGGCAGGGTACCGGGCGGAGGCCGGCTAGTAACAGTGACTAAGGTTCAGGGCAGGGTACCGGGCGGACGCCGGCTAGTAACAGTGACTAAGGTTCAGGGCAGGGTACCGGGCGGAGGCCGGCTAGTAACAGTGACTAAGGTTCAGGGCAGGGTACCGGGCGGAGGCCGGCTAGTAACAGTGACTAAGGTTCAGGGCAGGGTACCGGGCGGAGGCCGGCTAGTAACAGTGACTAAGGTTCAGGGCAGGGTACCGGGCGGAGGCCGGCTAGTAACAGTGACTAAGGTTCAGGGCAGGGTACCGGGCGGAGGCCGGCTAGTAACAGTGACTAAGGTTCAGGGCAGGGTACCGGGCGGAGGCCGGCTAGTAACAGTGACTAAGGTTCAGGGCAGGGTACCGGGCGGAGGCCGGCTAGTAACAGTGACTAAGGTTCAGGGCAGGGTACCGGGCGGAGGCCGGCTAGTAACAGTGACTAAGGTTCAGGGCAGGGTACCGGGCGGAGGCCGGCTAGTAACAGTGACTAAGGTTCAGGGCAGGGTACCGGGCGGAGGCCGGCTAGTAACAGTGACTATGGTTCAGGGCAGGGTACCGGGCGGAGGCCGGCTAGTAACAGTGACTAAGGTTCAGGGCAGGGTACCGGGCGGAGGCCGGCTAGTAACAGTGACTAAGGTTCAGGGCAGGGTACCGGGCGGAGGCCGGCTAGTAACAGTGACTATGGTTCAGGGCAGGGTACCGGGCGGAGGCCGGCTAGTAACAGTGACTAAGGTTCAGGGCAGGGTACCGGGCGGAGGCCGGCTAGTAACAGTGACTAAGGTTCAGGGCAGGGTACCGGGCGGAGGCCGGCTAGTAACAGTGACTAAGGTTCAGGGCAGGGTACCGGGCGGAGGCCGGCTAGTAACAGTGACTAAGGTTCCGGGCAGGGTACCGGGCGGAGGCCGGCTAGTAACAGTGACTAAGGTTCAGGGCAGGGTACCGGGCGGAGGCCGGCTAGTAACAGTGACTGAGGTTCAGGGCAGGGTACCGGGCGGAGGCCGGCTAGTAACAGTGACTAAGGTTCAGGGTAGGGTACCGGGCGGAGGCCGGCTAGTAACAGTGACTAAGGTTCAGGGCAGGGTACCGGGCGGAGGCCGGCTAGTAACAGTGACTAAGGTTCAGGGCAGGGTACCGGGCGGAGGCCGGCTAGTAACAGTGACTAAGGTTCAGGGCAGGGTACCGGGCGGAGGCCGGCTAGTAACAGTGACTAAGGTTCAGGGCAGGGTACCGGGCGGACGCCGGCTAGTAACAGTGACTAAGGTTCAGGGCAGGGTACCGGGCGGAGGCCGGCTAGTGGTGCCTGTGGTGAGACACACACAGCAGGTTAGTGACACCCCAAACCCAACCAGACTGTTTAATTCCCTTTAATAGACCCTATTTTACCCTGCATGCTGTATGCTATCATTATGGTGGGACCTAGGATTGAATTGATTGGACAATAATGTCACTGGACTGGGGAGGAGAGGGGGAATGGAGGTGAGAGGACACATACTGTTGTCCTATGAAGGAATCCTTCAGTTATATAAGGAATTCTTGGAATTGATGTTAGGATTGTTGTCTGTATTTCCCAGTACTCAAAGAGCTGAAGATCGAAGACAGACAATCAGACAGATAGCAGACAGAGGTGGAGACAGACACATAGTATGGATCTCAAATGGCACCCTATTCCCTTTTAACCAGAGCCCATCAAGGGAATAGGGTTCCATTTGGAACACAACCATAGAAGATAGAAGCAGACATCCTGACTGTCAGTAAAGATAAAGGTACAGTAGATGTAGTTTATAATCTATATATCTTGTTGACTTGGTCGTGCTGTAAAGGACAATTACTCTTCCACATAGACTTAACACAATGCGTCTTCAAGGATGCTGGCAGGAAGGATACAAACTGAACAAACAAATTATTCTGGAGGCTTCACAGTCTCTTTGCACAAAATCGACCCTCTGGGTTGTGTTCATCAGGCATCAAATGGAAAAAACAGACTGAAACAGGGAGAGACTTCCTGACCTTCCTGGTCCAATATGAAACACTGTTTTCTGTTGCATGCCCTAATGAACAGGGCCCTGTATTGGGTCAACATCTATCTCCTCTAGCTGGTATGTTTGAGGATTCTCAGAACCTCAGAATCTCCCTCTGTGTCAGACATCAAACACCAACATCTCCTCCAATCCCAGAGCTCCGTCACAAACTAGGGGTTTTCCAGGACACCACGCAGGGGGTCCCGGTGTTCACTCTGGTTTCATTCTGTACTTCCTGTAACGAAACCTCTATTTTCACCTTTGTCATTACAGTTTCTATGAGACAAGGGAAGTATAGCAAGGTGAGAATCTCCTATATCAGAATGGACAGTTAAAGTATCCTGGATTACTGCATTCTATCTGCTCCAAGGTTTATATTCAATAGATACAGACAAGGACTCACTTCTCTTTCATAACAGTCAATACAGTAGAACAAACGGCAAATGTTTTTTTGTTATGTTTTTAAAAACGTATACACAGCTCGAGAAAGACATTCATCAGCATTTCTCTGACTACGTTCCTCCATTGAGTCAAAAAAACTTCTGATTCCAGGAGGACCATGAGCTGTTGCTATCGATAAGGTGTCTGATTCATCATTTTCACCTCGAATAGAAGTAGAGGGACTTTTGTCAGAGGTTGCTTGTTGTGAGCACTGAGGGAACTTTATGCACTTGGCCAGATGATTCTGCATCTTTGTTGCATTCTTCACATATGATTTGGCTCAGTATTTGCAAATGTACACAGCTTTTCCTTCTACATTAGCAGCAGTGAAATGTCTCCACACATCAGATAATGCCATGACATTTGTCTGTAAAGATTAGAAGAAGAAAAAATGTTTAAAAAAAAGCTAATACATTTCCATGTACAGAATTGTTAGATTAAACAACTCCTTTGTAAGATAAATGTTTTTAAATGAAACATGTATGGAAACAGGTGAATTAACACTCCTCAGTTAGCAGGCACAAGCAAGCTAAAACCCACATGGTAGCAAAAACTAACTATCAGAAATTGTTAACGAGTTAGAAATATTGTAAACAATCTTTGCTGTAGGCTTGCAGCCTACTGTTTACTAGTTAACAAAAAATCATGTATGTCATATAAAATGCAGTTGAAGTCGGAAGTTTAAATACATTTAAACTCAGTTTTAGTTGAAGTCGGAAGTTAAAACTCATTTAAACTCAATTCCTGACATTTAATCCTAGTAAAAATTCTCTCTTAGGTCAGTTAGGATCACCACGTTATTTGAAGAATGTGAAATGTCAGAATAATAGTAGAGAGAATTATTTATTTCAGCTTTTATTTCTTTCATCACATTCCCAGTGGGTCAGAAGGCTACTTACACTCAATTAGTATTTGGTAGCATTGCCTTTAAATTGTTTAACTTTGGTCAAACGTTTCGGGTAGCCTTCCACAAGCTTCCCACAATAAGGGGGGAATTTTGACCCATTACTCCTGACAGAGCTGGTGTAACTGAGACAGGTTTGTAGGCCTCCTTGCTCGCACACACTTTTTCAGTTCTGCCCACAAATGTTCTATCGGATTGAGGTCAGGGCTTTGTGATGGCCACTCCAATACCTTGACTTTGTTGTCCTTAAGTCATTTTGCCACAACTTTGGAAGTATGCTTGGGGTCATTGTCCATTTGGAAGACCTATTTGCGACCAAGCTTTAACTTCCTCACTGATGTCTTGAGATGTTGCTTCAATATATCCACATAATTTTCCTACCTCATGGTGCCATCTATTTTGTGAAGTGCACCAGTCCCTCCTGCAGCAAAGCACCCCCACAACATGATGCTGCCACCCCCGTGCTTCACGGTTGGGATGGTGTTTTTCGGCTTGCAAGCTTCCCCCTTTTTCCTCCAAACATAATGATGATCATTATGGCCAAACAGTTCATATTTTTGTTTCATCAGACCAGAGGACATTTCTCCAAAAAGTACGGTCTTTGTCCCCATGTGCAGTTGCAAACCGTAGTCTGGCTTTTTTATGGCGGTTTTCGAGCAGTGTCTTCTTCCTTGCTGAGCGGCCTTTCCAGGTTATGTCGATATAGGACTCGTTTTACTGTGGATATAGATACTTTTCTACCTGTTTCCTCCAGCATCTTCACAAGGTCCTTTGCTGTTGTTCTGGGATTGATTTGCACTTTTCGCACTAAAGTCCGTTCATCTCTAGGAGACAGAACGCTTCTCCTTCCTGAGCGGTATGATGGCTGCGTGGTCCCATGGTGTTTATACTTGCGTACTATTGTTTGTACAGATGAACGTGGTACCTTCAGGCGTTTGGAAATTGCTCCCAAGGACGAACCAGACTTGTGGAGGTCTACAATTTGGCTGATTTCTTTTGATTTTCCCATGATGTCAAGCAAAGAGGCACTGAGTTTGAAGGTAGGCCTTGAAATACATCCACAGGTACACCTCCAATTGACTCAAATGATGTCAATTAGCCTATCAGACACTTCTAAAGCCATGATATCATTTTCTGGAATTTTCCAAGGTATGTAAAGGCACAGTCAACTTAGTGTAAGTAAACTTCTGACCCACTGGAATTGTGATACAGTGAATTATAAGTGAAATAATCTGTCTGTAAACAATTGTTGGAAAAATTACATGTGTCATGCACAAGGTAGATGTCCTAACTGACTTGCCAAAACTATAGTTTGCTAACAAGAAATGTGTGGAGTGGTTGAAAAACCACCCCACCCAGTATTGTAATCAAAATTTACCAGAAAGCATGTAGTCCTTGGCTCAGACAGTGTAGTATTGTGGGCTCAATAGCATCTCATTAGTGTGAAAGATCTTGAGAATCAGCTGTACATGTGATGGAAGAATGCACTGTGCATGCAGAGGGTTGCAATTTCATTGAATTGGGGATAGTTTAACCAAAATATGCCACAAGACCTAGAATTGCCTTATGTATATCCGACAAAAAAGGTTCACTGTTATAAGCTAACTATTTTGATGAATTTAAGCAAAATTCCCCAAATTCCAGGGATTTTCCCATGGAAAATATCCGGAAAAATTCTGGAAATTTACCAGAAGGTTTCTGACCCTATGCAAACCTATTTGAGATGATACAACAAGGAATACATTTTAGTTATTTTACTAAACTTTAGTTACCCCCAGCTGAGCTGAACACAACATACATTCTCTCTCTCTCCCTGTCTCTCTCTGGCCCTGTTATATCTCTCTCGCCTCCTCTCCTCTCTCTCTCTGTCTCTCTCTCTCTCCCCCCTTCTCTTTTCCTGTTTCTCTCTCTCGGTCCTTCAGCTGAGCTGCTCTTTCTGTTTCTCTGTCTCTCTCTCTGTCTCTCTCTCTCTCACTGTGTCTCTCAATTCATTTCAATTTAAGGGCTTTATTGGCATGGGAAACATATGTTAACATTGCAAGTGAAGTAGATAATAAACAAAAGTGAAATAAACAATAAAAATGTACAGTAAACATTACACTCACAGAAGTTCCAAAAGAATAAAGACATTACAAATGTCATATTATGTATATATATACAGTGTTGTAAAGATGTGCAAATAGTTAAAGTACAAAAGGGAAAATAAAAAACATAAATATGGGTTGTATTTACAATGGTGTTTGTTCTTCACTGGTTGACGTTTTCTTGTGGTAACACGTCATACATCTTGCTGCTGTGATGGCACACTGTGGTATTTCACCCAGTAGATATAGGCATTTATCAAAATTGGGTTTGTTTTCGAATTCTTTGTGGATCTGTGTAATCTGAGGGAAATATGTGTCTCTAAGATGGTCATACATTTGGCAGGAGGTTAGGAAGTGAAGCTCAGTTTCCACCTCATATTGTGGGCAGTGTGCATATAGCCTGTCTACTCTTGAGAGCCAGGTCTGCCTATGGCGGCCTTTCTCAATAGCAATGCTCACTGAGTCAAAGCTTTCCTTAAGTTTGGGTCAGTCACAGTGGTCAGGTTTTCTACCACTGTGTACTCTCTGTTTAGGGCCAAATAGCATTCTAGTTTGCTCTGTTTTTGTTAATTCTTTCCAATGTGTCAAGTAATTATCTTTTTGTTTTCTCATGATTTGGTTGGGTCTAATTGTGTTGCTGTCCAGGGGCTCTGTGGGGTCTGTTTGTGTTTGTGAACAGAGTCCCAGGACCAACTTGATTAGGGGACTCTTCTCTGTAGGTGATGGCTTTGTTATGGAAGGTTTGGGAATCGCTTCCTTTTAGGTGGTTGTAGAATTTAACAGCTCTTTTCTGGATTTTGTTCATTAGCGGGTATCGGTCTAATTCTGCTCTCTGTCTCTCTCTCTGAGTGTCTCTGTCTCTCTCTCCATGTACGTGCCCCAGTGGTTAGAGAGGTGGCCTTGATGTTGCTGTTTCTCTCATTGAATGAGAGAAGATGAGGAAGGAAAGGAACATCTCAACCTCCTTTGTCAGAATGCACACACACAAACGCACACCGAATCCCAACATCCTCCACACATAAACACACCATCACATGGAACTGCCCTCGTGGTTGCCACAGCAATCGCCAGTGGGCGCTACTCCGAGACGAGGCCAGGGCCGTCAGAAGATCAGCCTCTTTCATCGTGTTGAGATAACGCCTGGCCAAATTAAACACTTGTTCTGAAGCTCTAGCTGCCTTTTTTTATACACTTTGAAGATGCACTATGCAAAAATCGCTCCTCCATTTCCTGGTTGCTAAAATGTCAGTTTATGTGACAAAACAAGCAAGTATAGTGTAGAGAATCATTGTACCATCTAAACTGCTGTGAAATATATTTTAAATAACCTAAACGATTGTATTTACGGCTGTTTGAAGCTGGTGTACCAAACCAAAAGTTAAAAACTAAACTTAAAAGTGGGAAGCGGGGCGGCAGTGTAGCTTAGTGGTTAGAGTGTTGGACTAGTAACCAAAAGGTTGCAAGTTCAAATCCCCAAGCTGACAAGGTTGTTCTGCCCCTGAACAAGGCAGTTAACTCACTGTTCCTAGGCTGTCATTAAAAATAAGAATTTGTTCTTAACTGACTTGCCTAGTTAAATAAAGGTAGAACAGAACTACTGCTTCCTAGACTTGCTTTCAATTAGAATGACAGATCTATAATGTTTCTATGTACATCGGGTCGCCCAAAAAGTTCCATATTGTAGCTTTAATGTTGTGCAGTGATGACACTAAGCTGACAGAGAAAGACTTAGTGACAGAGAGTTTAACCATTTGTGTTCTGTGGCTGGTGGTGCTGAAGATAGATACTGTGTGCTTAAAAACACAGTTGTCATGGCAGAAGATAGTTACTGCATGGACTCAGTCTCCTTGTCGTAAGTGGTGTTGTATATTTTAGTACAGTGTGCAATTCCAGACAACTCACATCTTAAATCACACGTTGTGAATATGAGTAGCTCACTAATAACGGCCTTTAACTGCCTTAATTTTCCTGGACCCCAGGAAGAGTAGCTTCTGTTTTTGCAGGAACTAATGAGGATCCATAATAAATACACGTACAAATGCAGCCTAACTTCAACACTGTGCTGAATGGTTGATATGTCCAAAATGTGTAGGATGCTTTTTAGGCTTCAATTCACTTTTTATTGTTGACATTTGTTAGTTAACCTTCTCCCATTCCTTCCTCTTCCCCTCTCTCAGCTGTCCGGAATGACCGCAATAAGAAGAAGAAGGAGAGTCCCAAGCCAGAGCTGACAGAGAACTACGAGCTGAGTGCAGAACAAGAGGCCATCATAGAGAAGATACGCAAGGCTCATCAGGAGACCTTCCCATCGCTCTGCCAGCTGGGGAAATACACCACGGTTAGTAATGTAGCACACAGACACACACACACAGACACACACAGAGACACACCCACATAGAGAATAGAATAGAAGTATACTACAGGATATTGTCATTTTCAGATCACAGAAATTCGTAACCCAACCCCTCGAGAAATTCTCACACAAACCCTGAGGGGTTGGAAGCCAGGGTCAGCCACTGTGCAGTTTAGAGGTTTGCTCAAGGGCACAACGACAGGAGATTAGCATGCACACAGACACACTTATATTTAGTTGTAGTTAATTCTCCAGGCACAGTTTGCATCAATGTCAGTGTAGTGAAGGTCTGGCTAACTCAGACATCGATAGATTATTGTCTACATGTCCCACTGACGCACACCACAAGCATGTATCTCTAACCCTCTGTTGACACACTGTCTGTTTCATTTTGTGTGATAGTGTACTTCTGACTGGCGGAGCCCACAAAGGAAATCGATCCTATGTACTGTACTGCAAATCCCCCTCTAATGCAGTAGCCAGAACTCAATTATAAGATAAATCCTCCCCAACACAACTCAATAACCTCTCCTGTCCATGCAATTCCAGGACGGTTGGATAGATTTAGAATGGAAATCCATGACAATCAAAGGAGGTTAGGAGCGGTCTTTAGGGCAGGTGCTTCATGTCAACTGATGATCAATATCTGGAGAGTGTCATGAGAAGATAGACATTCTACACTAGTCTTTAGAGAGCCTTGATAGGTTCCACAACTGAACAGTGGTCCTGTGCTCTGCTGCTTCCAGCCTATTTCTTTTATTTTTTATTTCACTTCACCTTTATTTAACCAGGTAGGCCAGTTGAGAACAAGTTCTCATTTACAATTGCGACCTGGCCAAGATAAAGCAAAGCAGTGCGACAAAAACAACAACATAGAGTTACATATGGGATAAACAAATGTACAGTCAATAACACAATAGAAACATCTGTATAAAGTGTGTGCAAATTAAGTAAGGAGGTAAGGCAATAAATAGGCCATAGTGGCGAAGTAATTACAAATTAGCAATTAACACTGGAGTGATAGATGTGCAGATGAGGATGTGCAAGTAGAAATACTGGTGTGCAAAAGAGCAGAAAAATAAATATGGGGATGAGGTAGGTAGTTGGTTGGATGGTGGGCTATTTACAGATGGGCTGTGTTCAGCTGCAGCGATCAGTAAGCTGCTCTGACAGCTGATGCTTAAAGTTAGTGAGGGAGATATAAGTCTCCAACCTCAGTGATTTTTGCAATTTGTTCCAGCCATTGGCAGCAGAGAACTGGAAGGAAAGGCGGCCAAAGGGGGTGTTGGCTTTGGGGATGACCAGTGACATATACCTGCTAGAGCGCGTGCTACGGGTGGGTGTTGCTATGGTAACCAGTAAGCTGAGATAAGGCGGAGCTTTACCTAGCAAAGACTTATAGATGACCTGAAGCCAGTGGGTTTGGCGACGAATATGTAGCGAGGACCAGCCATCGAGAGCATACAGGTTGCAGTGGTTGGAAGTATATGGGGCTTTGGTGACAAAACGGATGGGACTGTGATAGACTGCATCCAATTTGCTGAGTAGAGTGTTGGAGGCTATTTTGTAAATGACATCGCCGAAGTCAAGGATCGGTAGGATAGTCAGTTTTACGAGGGTATGTTTGGCAGCATGAGTGAAGGAGGCTTTGTTGAGATATAGGAAGCCCATTCTATATTTAATTTTGGATTGGAGATGCTTAATGTGAGTCTGAAAGAGTTTACAGTCTAACCAGACACCTAGGTATTTATAGTTATCCACATATTCTAAGTCAGAACCGTCCAGAGTAGTGATGCTAGTCGGGCGGGCGGGTGCGGGCAGTGATCGGTTGAAGAGCATGCATTTCGTTTTACTAGCATTTAAGAGCAGTTGGAGGCCACGGAAGGAGTGTTGTATGGCATTGAAGCTCATTTGGAGGTTTGTTAACACAATGTCCAAAGAAGGGCCAGATGTATACAGAATGGTGTCATCTGCGTAGAGGTAGGTCGAAGAATCACCCGCAGCAAGAGCGACATCATTGATATATACAGAGAAAAGAGTCGGCCCAAGAATTGAACCCTGTGGCTCCCCCATAGAGACTGCCAGAGGTCCGAACAACAGGCCCTCCGATTTGACACACTGAACTCTATCTGAGAAGTAGTTGGTGAACCAGGCGAGGCAGTCATTAGAGAAACCAAGGCTATTGAGTCTGCCAATAAGAATACGGTGAAGACGGCTGCACAGTACTGTCTTTTATCGATGGCGGTTATGATATCGTTTAGGACCTTCAGCGTGGCTGAGGTGCACCCGTGACCAGCTCGGAAACCGGATTGCATAGCGGAGAAGGTATTGTGGGATTCGAAATGGTGGAAATCTGTTTGTTCACTTGGCTTTCGAAGACTTTAGAAAGGCAGGGCAGGATGGATATAGGCCTGTAACAGTTTGGGTCTAGAGTGTCTCCCCCTTTGAAGAGGGAGATGACAGCGGCCGCTTTCCAATCTTTAGGAATCTCAGACGATTCGAAAGAGAGGTTGAACAGACTAGTAATAGGGGTTGCAACAATGGCGGCAGATCATTTTAGGAAGAGAGGGTCCTGATTGTCTAGCCCAGCTGATTTGTAGGGATCCAGATTTTGCGGCTCGATCAGAACATCAGCTGTCTAGATTTGGGTGAAGGAGAAGCGGGGAGGCTTGGGCCAGTTGCTGCGGGGGTTGCAGAGCTGTTGGCCGGGGTTTGGGTAGCCAGGTGGAAAGCATGGCAAGCCGTAGAGAAATGCTTATTAAAATTCTCGATTATCGTGGATTTATCGGTGGTGTCAGTGTTTCCTAGCCTCAGTGCAGTGGGCAGCTGGGAGGAGGTGCTCTTATTCTCCATGGACTTTACAATGTCCCAAAACTTTTTGGAATTAGGGCTGCAGGATGCACATTTTTCTGCTTTCCTAAATGACTGTGTATATTGGTTCCTGACTCCCCTGAAAAGTTACATATCACAGGGACAATTCGATGCAAGTGCAGTACGCCACAGGATGTTTATGTGCGTGTCAAGGGCAGTCAAGTCTGGAGTGAACCAAGGGCTATATCTGTTCTTAGTTCTACCTTTTTTGAAAGGGGCTTGTTTATTTAAGATGGTGAGGAAAGCACTTTTAAAGAACAACCAGGCATCCTCTACTGACGGGATGAGGTCAATATCCTTGCAGAATACCCGGGCCAGGTCAATTAGAAAGGCCTGCTCGCAGAAGTGTTTTAGGGAGCGTTTGAAAGTGATGAGGGGTGGTTGTTTGACCGCAGACCCATTACAGACACAGGCAATGAGGCAGTGATCGCGTAGATCCTGGTTGAAAACAGCAGAGGTGTATTTAGAGTGCAAGTTGGTCAGGATGATATCTATGAGGGTGCCCATGTTTACGGATTTGGGGTTGTACCTGGTAGGTTCCTTGATAGTTTGTGTGAGATTGAGGGCATCTAGCTTAGATTGTAGGACTGCCGGGGTGTTAATCATATCCCAGTTTAGGTCACCTAACAGTACGAACTCTGACGATAGATGGGGTCAATCAATTCACATATGGTGTCCAGGGCACAGCTGGGAGCTGAGGGGGGTCTATAACAAGTGGCAACAGTGAGGGACTTATTTCTAGAGAGATGGATTTTTTAAAGTAGAATCTCGAACTGTTTGGGCATAGACCTGGATAGTATGACAGAACTCTGCAGGCTATCTCTACAGTAGATTGCAACTCCGCCCCCTTTAGCAGTTCTATCTTGATGGAAAATGTTGTAGTTGGGGATGGAAATTTCAGAATTTTTGGTGGCCTTCCTAAGCCAGGATTCAGACACGGCTAGGACATCAGGGTTTGCGGAGTGTGCTAAAGCAGTGAATAAAGCAAACTTAGGGAGGAGGCTTCTGATGTTAACATGCATGAACCCAAGGCTTTTACGGTTACAGAAGTCCACAAATGAGAGCGCCTGGGGACACACAGGGCCTGGGTTAACCTCTACATCACAAAGAGGAACAGAGGAGGAGTAGGATGAGGGTACGGCTAAAGGCTATAAGAACTGGTCGTCTAGTGCGTTGAGAACAAAGAATAAAAGGAGCAGATTTCTGAGCGTGGTAGGATAGATTCAGGGCATAATGTACAGACAAGGGTATGGTAGGGTGCGAGTACAGTGGAGGTATACCTAGGCATTGAGTGACGATGAGAGAGGTTGCATCTCTGGAGGCGCCAGTTAAGCTAGGTGCGGTCTCCGCATGTGTGGGGGGTGGGACAAAGGAGCTATCTGAGGCATGTTGAGGGTCCAGTTATAAGGAATAAAAATAGCAGATCCGTACCACATTGGGTGAGGCGGGTAGCAGGAAGGTATATTTAATCAAAAAATGAAAAAAAAGAGATTGAAATATATTGAAATGTATACAAAAAAAGAAAAAAAAAGAATATTTACACGGGACAAAAACAAACACATCTTACTGCTTCGCCATCTTGGATTTATCTGTTCACTGTGTGCATTATTCTACTCAATATTATTGTCAGAAATCTCTACTACATTACCTTGTGAGCATGTATGTAGTATGCACTTCTACAGATCAAATGTTTGTTTGCACATTCATAATGTCTGTTCTACAACCAGGGGATAGACCATTCATAATGTCTGTTCTACAACCAGGGGATAGACCATTCATAATGTCTGTTCTACAACCAGGGGATAGACCATTCATAATGTCTGTTCTCAACCGGGGAGACCCAGCCCCCGGGATAGACCATTCATAATGTCTGTTCTACAACCAGGGGGCCCATAGCGCCACCGGGGATGCCTGCATAATGTCTGTTCTACAACCAGGGGATAGACCATTCATAATGTCTGTTCTAACAACCAGGGGATAGACCATTCATAATGTCTGTTCTACAACCAGGGGATAGACCATTCATAATGTCTGTTCAACAACCAGGGGATAGACCATTCATAATGTCTGTTCTACAACCAGGGGATAGACCATTCATAATGTCTGTTCTACAACCAGGGGATAGACCATTCATAATGTCTGTTCAACAACCAGGGGATAGACCATTCATAATGTCTGTTCTACAACCAGGGGATAGACCATTCATAATGTCTGTTCTACAACCAGGGGATAGACCATTCATAATGTCTGTTCTACAACCAGGGGATAGACCATTCATAATGTCTGTTCTACAACCAGGGGTTAGACCATTCATAATGTCTGTTCAACAACCAGGGGATAGACCATTCATAATGTCTGTTCTACAACCAGGGGATAGACCATTCATAATGTCTGTTCTACAACCAGGGGTTAGACCATTCATAATGTCTGTTCTACAACCAGGGGTTAGACCATTCATAATGTCTGTTCAACAACCAGGGGATAGACCATTCATAATGTCTGTTCAACAACCAGGGGATAGACCATTCATAATGTCTGTTCTACAACCAGGGGATAGACCATTCATAATGTCTGTTCTACAACCAGGGGATAGACCATTCATAATGTCTGTTCAACAACCAGGGGATAGACCATTCATAATGTCTGTTCTACAACCAGGGGATAGACCATTCATAATGTCTGTTCTACAACCAGGGGTTAGACCATTCATAATGTCTGTTCAACAACCAGGGGATAGACCATTCATAATGTCTGTTCTACAACCAGGGGATAGACCATGCATAATGTCTGTTCTACAACCAGGGGATAGACCATTCATAATGTCTGTTCTACAACCAGGGGATAGACCATTCATAATGTCTGTTCTACAACCAGGGGATAGACCATTCATAATGTCTGTTCTACAACCAGGGGATAGACCATTCATAATGTCTGTTCTACAACCAGGGGTTAGACCATTCATAATGTCTGTTCAACAACCAGGGGATAGACCATTCATAATGTCTGTTCTACAACCAGGGGATAGACCATTCATAATGTCTGTTCAACAACCAGGGGATAGACCATTCATAATGTCTGTTCTACAACCAGGGGATAGACCATTCATAATGTCTGTTCAACAACCAGGGGATAGACCATTCATAATGTCTGTTCTACAACCAGGGGATAGACCATTCATAATGTCTGTTCTACAACCAGGGGATAGACCATTCATAATGTCTGTTCTACAACCAGGGGATAGACCATTCATAATGTCTGTTCAACAACCAGGGGATAGACCATTCATAATGTCTGTTCAACAACCAGGGGATAGACCATTCATAATGTCTGTTCTACAACCAGGGGATAGACCATTCATAATGTCTGTTCTACAACCAGGGGATAGACCATTCATAATGTCTGTTCTACAACCAGGGGATAGACCATTCATAATGTCTGTTCTACAACCAGGGGATAGACCATTCATAATGTCTGTTCTACAACCAGGGGATAGACCATTCATAATGTTAGTACAGGGGCCTCTATTCAATCCGTATCGCTGAAGCATTACAGACTCTGTGATAGAAATGTAAAGGTCCTTTCCCATTGAGCGGACATATGCAGCGTTTACCGTGAATGCAGTCTCTGCTAACGCCTTTAAATCACACTGTAATGCTGACCTTCTGCGATACGGATTGAATAGAACTCCATAATGTTGGTACCAGACCCTGTTGGTTAGGAACATCCATAATGTTGGTACCAGACCCTGTTGGTTAGGAACATCCATAATGTTGGTACCAGACCCTGTTGGTTAGGAACATCCATAATGTTGGTACCAGACCCTGTTGGTTAGGAACATCCATAATGTTCGTACCAGACCCTGTTGGTTAGGAACATCCATAATGTTCGTACCAGACCCTGTTGGTTAGGAACATCCATAATGTTGGTACCAGACCCTGTTGGTTAGGAACATCCATAATGTTGGTACCAGACCCTGTTGGTTAGGAACATCCATAATGTTGGTACCAGACCCTGTTGGTTAGGAACATCCATAATGTTGGTACCAGACCCTGTTGGTTAGGAACATCCATAATGTTGGTACCAGACCCTGTTGGTTAGGAACATCCATAATGTTGGTACCAGACCCTGTTGGTTAGGAACATCCATAGCTTTATCTCTGCCCGTAACGATACATTTTGTTTACGCCAGTGTGTTTCATGTGTAGCAGCAATAAACCTAATGGTGGGAGGAGTAGAAAATAGATGTCAGCAACAGATGACTTTGCTTTGCTGCTGCTGAAAACATCAAAAGCACATCAGAGAAATGTTTCAGAGCTCGGGCGCCATTACGCGTGTGTGTGTTTGTGTGTGTGTGTGTGTGTGTGTGTGTGTGTGTGTGTGTGTGTGGTGTGTGTGTGTGTGTGTGTGTGTGTGTGTGTGTGTGTGTGTGTGAGTGCGTGCGTGCGTGCGTGCGTGCGTGCGTGCGTGCGTGAGTGCGGAGAGAAGGCAGAGGCAGCGACGGACGGAAACATCAATCTGGGTGAGAGACGAAGACGTGGAGACTTTGGGGACGACCGAGTGCGTCTTCTCTTCCGTTTCCTTGCCTTCTTTCCTGACACTTGTGAAAAGTGGAATAAATGTGGCGTATATCAAAGGGTCGGGAGGAGGAGTGGCGGGCACACACACACACACAGATACACAATGCGACAGGGCGTAGCTTAGTATTGTAAATGACTGTCAGTCTGTTTGAGGGCTTTATTTACACCAGTCATCTATCAGGTGTCAAGGTTGATTTGGAGGGGTTAGGGTTAGGGTTAGGGTTAGGGTTACCTACTTTATTTACACCAGTCATCTATCAGGTGTCAAGGTTGATTTGGAGGCTGGAGCCTTTCCTCTTTCTTTCTCTCTCTCCCTCCTTTCTTTTCACCACTTACACTCCCCACTGCCTCCATCCCTTCCTCTCCCACCCTTCCTCCCCGTCGACTCCTTCCCCCACCCTCATGTTAACAGACAGACAGACATCGGAGGATCTGTTAGTTTGGTTCTATACACTGAGAGCCTTCCCTCCAGAGAGCGAGAGAGGCCCTGCCCTGACTGGTAAACTCTGACATGGACAGAAATTCAACCACTTAAGATCAATTCGTCATGTTGCTGTTCAGGTTTCACGGTCTTCTAAAGTCTGACCTTGAGTGTTTGGTATTGAGCTAGCTATGGCCTCTAGCTGGCTTGTACAGGGATAGAGTATAGGGTATTTGGGCATTGCCAAAGATAATACATTTTTTTGTTAGGATATAATCTTGATCCATAAAGTTGAAAAACAGAAAGGCCGAAGACGGGGCTCAACGTTCAGTCTCTAGAAGTCTAAAAAAGCATTGTGTATACCACAACAAAAGAGAGAGAGATAGAGAGAAAGAGAAAGAGAGACAGAATTTCAAGTTTCATGTTGTAATGTCATATGCACAAAGTACAGTGAAATGCCTTGTAAACTCAAAACCCAAAGAGAGAGACAGAGACACAGAGAGAAAGAGAGATAAGACAGGTCTCTGAGCCTGGATGTGGATGCAGCTCTCTGCTCCCAAGCATCCCTCTGAGCAGGGGTCAAGGTTCACAGAAACCCGGAGCAGCAAAACCTCCTGAGACAAATAGCAGAATCAGATATGTACTGAGCTATGGTATGTAGACAGACTGCCATGCCAGATTGATAGAGCTTAGCTAGTTTTGGAACATTTTGACAGGTAAATGTGAGATTGTAAATGTGGGATAGTGAAATTGTTCTTGAGTGATTGATAGTTTTATAGCAGGTTGATATAGGGATTTGTTTGATTGACAGCTAGGCATAGCAACGTTGTAAAGGCAGTTTGACAGTGTCTAACACTGTTTGTTTTTAGACTGATAGACTCACTTACATATAGATCGAGCTCGGCGTGAGGTAGTGGGTGATTGACACCGGAGCTTTGCGAACGACTTACTGTTGGGAGGGTTGTGGAGCAGAGCAAGGGAATATTTGTGGTAGACAAGTAGGAACTCACACACATACACACACCTCAAACTTATCTGGAGGCTTGGGGGAGTTTCATGTCACCTATCAATCATTCTGGCTATGTTCATACAGTTTAATAAACAAACAAAGTGGAAGACACCACGGCACTGGTGTTAAAAAACTAAATATATAACAACGGTAACAATCGTTCAAAACATTTCCCATGGTGGATGTTTGACATTGAGATTATAACTAAAGCTAATCGGTAGTGATTTAAGCCTTCCACATTGTAAGTATTTGTAAAGGCTTTCTCTGGTTAGCAACAGCTCTGAGGGAACAGTTACCATCAGTTCACGGTTTGCGCTACATTACCTTGAAGATTATTTGTCCTTTTTCTGTACAAAACACAAGTTTAGGAATGTCCCACAATGTCCCACTACCAAGTAGTAGTACAATTCACTTTCAAATTCAAATAGAAATGCCCCTTTCCTTAAATATACAGTTGAAGTCGGAAGTTTACATACACCTTAGCCAAATACATTTGCAGTTTTTAAAAATTCCTGACATTTAATCCAAGTACAAATTCCCTGTTTTAGGTCAGTTAGGATCCTCACTTTATTTTAAGAATGTGAAA
Organism: Salmo salar; assembly: GCF_965601325.2. Taxonomy (NCBI): domain Eukaryota; kingdom Metazoa; phylum Chordata; class Actinopteri; order Salmoniformes; family Salmonidae; genus Salmo; species Salmo salar. The sequence continues at coordinate 23,159,293 of NC_138317.1, forward strand.
TGTCAGAATAATAGTAGAGAGAATTATTTATTTCAGCTTTTATTTATTTCATCACATTCCCAGTGGGTCAGAAGTTTACATACACTCAATTAGTATTTGGTAGCATTGCCTTTAAATTGTTTAACTTGGGTCAAACGTTTTGGGTAGCCTTCCACAAGCTTCCCACAATAAGTTGGGTGAATTTTGGCTCATTCCTCCTGACAGAGCTGGTGTAACTGAGTCAGGTTTGTAGGCCTCCTTGCTCATACACACTTTTTCAGTTCTGCCCACAAATCTGAAAAACATACTTTTTTAGTTCTGCCCACAAAAGTCAATACCTTGACTTTGTTGTCCTTAAGCCATTTTGCCACAACTTTGGAAGTATGCTTGGGGTCATTGTCCATTTGGAAGACCCATTTGCGACCAAGCCTTCCTGACTGATGTCTTGAGATGTTGCTTCAATATATCCACATCATTTTCCTTCCTCATGTCGCCATCTATTTTGTGAAGTGCACCAGTCCCTCCTGCAGCATAGCACCCCCACAACATGATGCTGCCACCCCCGTGCTTCACGGTTGGGATGGTGTTCTTCGGCTTGCAAGCGTCCCCCTTTTTCCTCCAGACATAACAATGGTCATTATGGCCAAACAGTTCTATTTTTGTTTCATCAGATCAGAGGACATTTCTCCAAAAACTACGATCTTTGTCCCCATGTGCAGTTGCAAACCGTAGTCAGGCTTTTTTATGGCGGTTTTGGAGCAGTGGCTTCTGCCTTGCTGAGCGGCCTTTCAGGTTATGTCGATATAGGACTCGTTTTACTGTGGATATAGATACTTTTGTACCTGTTTCCTCCAGCATCTTTGCAAGGTCCGTTGCTGTTGTTCTGGGATTGATTTGCACTTTTCGCACCAAAGTCCGTTCATCTTTAGGAGAGAGAATGGCTGCATGGTCCCATGGTGTTTATACTTGCGTACTATTGTTTGTACAGATGAATGTGGTACTTTCAGGCTTTTGGAAATTGCTCCCAAGGACGAACCAGACTTGTGGAGGTCTACAATTTTTTTGTGAGGTCTTGGATGATTTCTTTTTATTTTCCCATGATGTCAAGCAAAGAGGCACTGGGTTTGAAGGTAGACCTTGAAATACATCCACAGGTACACCTCCAATTGAGTCAAATGATGTCAATTAGCCTATCAGAAGCTTCTTAAGCCATGATGTCATTTTCTGGAATTTTCCAAGCTGTTTAAAGGCACAGTCAACTTAGTGTATGTAAACTTCTGACTCACTGGAATTGTGATACAGTGAATTATAAGTGAAATAATCTGTCTGTAAACAATTGTTGGAAAAATTACTTGTGTCATACACAAAGTAGATGTCCTGACTGACTTGCCAAAACTATTGTTTGTTAACAAGAAATTTGTGGAGTGGTTGAAAAACGAGTTTTAATGACTCCAACCTAAGTGTATGTAAACTTCCCACTTCAACTGTATATATTTGTAAATAATAACCAGTTCCCACAGTCAGTCAGTAATGTAATATTTATAAATCATTATTCAAAATGACAGAACACTGTGGCTTTAAATAAAAGAAGAGTTAGTCAGTCATGTAGGCCAGATGCGTACTGCTGTGCTGCTGTCAGTTCTGTCACGGCAGTAGCAGTAGGCCTGTACTTAGATAAAGCCTTAATCTGGATCACTAGTAATTATGTTGGCTCTCAGACTGAGAACTTCCTCATTATTACAAGCAATTGGTTCCTGACGCGCCTTTTGAACGTTGCTCCTCCTCAGCTCTCTCTCTCTCCCCCTCTCGCTTTCTCTCTCTCAGCTCCCTAGATTAGGTTAAAGCTCCAATTATGTGGTGAAATATTCCAATCCTAGTCCTGGGTGATTTAGGAGTTCACTGCTGGGTGAGGGGAGATAGTGGAGAGAGAGAGGGTGAGTGAGAGGGCTTAAGGCGTGACAATGAATAAGGCTTCATTGACAGTGATGGTGATGAAAAATGGCCCTGGCACTTTAAAAGACAAAATAAAACATTAGGGATATGTGGCCCTCAGCTTCAAGGAGGAGAAGTGTGTGTGTGTGTGTGTGTGTGTGTGTGTGTGTGTGTGTGTGTGTGTGTGTGTGTGTGTGTGTGTGTGTGTGTGTGTGTGTGTGTGTGTGTGTGTGTGTGTGTGTGTGTGTGTGTGTGTGTGTGTGTGTGTGTGTGTGTGTGTGTGTTATATAGTCCAGTCAGCCATTGACTATGAGCTACATTATTACTGCTATACTCTACTGTCATTATCCTTCACAGGTACTGGATAATAATACTGCCAAGAGTCTTTTATTCTTTTGTTATGCCTACACATACACACACCCCGGCCGGTGAGGAATACGGAGCGTTGGTTTCTACATTGGCAGCTTATTTTGTAACGTCGCAACTTGTCTAATTTGTTTGGATAAATGCCTTTAAAGGAAATTAGAACTCCCAGGCCACTTCCTTGTTCAGCTCTATTGAATTATAGAACTGAGGTAATTGACTGAGATTGCGGTGTGAGAGGGGGATGGAGAAGGAGAGGGAATCAAACTGTGAATCTACCTCTTCCGCCCTCTCCCCTCCTCCCTTCTTCGCCCATGGGAGGAACAAGATGAGTGGCTTTAATATCAGAGACTCCGTCTTCATCCCCGATCCGTCCATCCCTCCATCTCCATCTCCTCTCCTCTGTCCTCCCACCATCCACCCGTCAGAAGCGACACACAGTACAATAGTATGTATTGTCAGTGACACATAGTACAGTAGTATGTATTGTCAGTGACACACAGTCCAGTAGTATGTATTATCAGTGACACACAGTACAGTAGTATGTATTGTCAGTGACACACAGTCCAGTAGTATGTATTATCAGTGACACACAGTACAGTAGTATGTGTTGTCAGTGACACACTGTACATACAGTAGTATGTGTTGTCAGTGAAACACAGTACAGTAGTTTGTATTGTCAGTGACACACAGTACAGTACTATGTATTATCAGTGACACACAGTACAGTAGTATGTATTATCAGTGACACACAGTACATACAGTAGTATGTGTTGTCAGTGACACACAGTACAGTAGTTTGTATTGTCAGTGACACACAGTACAGTAGTATGTATTATCAGTGACACACAGTACATACAGTAGTATGTGTTGTCAGTGACACACAGTACAGTAGTTTGTATTGTCAGTGACACACAGTACAGTAGTATGTATTATCAGTGACACACAGTACATACAGTAGTATGTGTTGTCAGTGACACACAGTACAGTAGTATGTATTATCAGTGACACACAGTACATACAGTAGTATGTGTTGTCAGTGACACACAGTACAGTAGTTTGTATTGTCAGTGACACACAGTACAGTAGTATGTATTATCAGTGACACACAGTACATACAGTAGTATGTGTTGTCAGTGACACACAGTACAGTAGTTTGTATTGTCAGTGACACACAGTACAGTAGTATGTATTATCAGTGACACACAGTACAGTAGTATGTGTTGTCAGTGACACACTGTACATACAGTAGTATGTATTATCAGTGACACACAGTACATACAGTAGTATGTATTATCAGTGACACACAGTACAGTAATATGTATTGTCAGGGTCACACAGTACAGTGGTATGTGTTGTCAGTGACACACAGTACAATAGTATGTGTTGTCAGTGACACACAGGGGCGAAAATCTGATATCAACTTTGGAGGGGACAATTACATGACATTTTCTCAAGAGCAATTCCTGAGGGGGACACCAAAAGTAGTGCTGTAACACATAGCCTACATTGTAATATGGTAAATGTATATTAAGGAACCAAAGAAATAAGGTGTTTGCCGTACTCCTAACTACCGGTACCCAAAACTACACAACTAATCACAACAGCAATACCATTGCCTTTAACAAATCTTAGTTCAGTCACCAGTTTAAGTTGAGAGTGGGGGTATCCATGGCATTTTCCAATTATGTTCCTATTTTACAAGTCAGAAAAATTGAGAACCTTTCATAATGTTGCCAAACAAAGACTCAACAAACTTACCTGACTCCCTGTCTCTGCCAGTCTGTCCCTGCATATCTGTCCCCAACTCTGCTGTCTGTGTGCCATCTGTTGCCTGCTCTGCCTAATGACATCATTGTGAAACATTTCCATTAGAATTTAATTTCTTTCTTATGAACATTTTATCAACTAGTCTTTGAGATATTAGGCTACTAGGGTTCTTACTTTGCCTTTTGGTGTATTGAAAAATACTCTGATGTCCGTCTTTTATTTTTCTGCCATTTTTCTACCTGGCTGGCTGGCTGGCTGGCTGGCTGGCTACACACACAGTGTGTAGGTTATTTACAGTAGGAGATGGGCTTCTATCATCTTCAATCATTCTATTTGGGCTTCGATCTAAAAGGTAGCTAGCAAATGTGAAACGGATTAAAATGACAAGAGTTGACAGCTGTATGAGTTCACCATTTACACAACATATGCTGCCACCTTTTGTAATTTTAATAGTTTGTTTCATATTGGCTGGCTTCCAACAATAGCTGAATTTGCAAAGCTAGCGAGCACCAATTCAGTTTCAGTGGTGTTTGCTATAATCTTTGCTACCCGGTTTAAATAAAGGTGAAATAAAATAAATAAATAAAAGTTCCCTTGCGACAATTTAGCTTTTGCAACGAGACCATTAAATATATTTAAGACAATGGTAGAAGAGAGTGTAGTTCTGTTCAGTTTGGATTTCAGTTTATCGCTAACCTTATCACAGGGACTTTGAAGCACTAACTTACATCATCTGCTTGCTGATCTTGGAATAAATTGACGATAGCAAAGATTCCATCTTTGACGACGCCACATAAATGGAATAGGTACTAGCTAGCTTAATAGTTCATATTTGCGCGCTAGCTCTGCATATTCAGCTAGTGTGTGTGCGCGATTGACTGGATTAACCTCACGTCAGTTACGTGCATTGAGTGCCTTTCATGTATTGTCAGTGACACACAGTACAGTAGTATGTGTTGTCAGTGACACACAGTACACACAGTAGTATGTATTGTCAGTGACACACGGTACTGTAGTATGTATTGTCAGTGACACACGGTACTGTAGTATGTGTTGTCAGTGACACACGGTACAGTAGTATGTATTTTCAGTGACACACAGTACAGTAGTATGTGTTGTCAGTGACACTCTGTACATACAGTAGTATGTATTATCAGTGACACACAGTACAGTAGTATGTATTGTCAGTGACACACAGTACAGTAGAATGTATTGTCAGTGACACACATTACAGTAGTATGTTTTTTCAGTGACACACAGTACATACTGTAGTATGTGTTGTCAGTGACACACAGTACAGTAGTATGTATTTTCAGTGACACACAGTACAGTAGAATGTATTATCAGTGACACACAGTACAGTAGTATGTATTTTCAGTGACACACAGTACAGTAGTGTGTATTGTCTCTCTCTTCTCTTTATCCCTTTTTATTTCCTTTTCCTCTCCATGTCTCTACTTTCTCCTTCCTCCTCCCTCTCTCCTCACCTCTCCTCTCAGTGTGTTAGTGTAGGGCCTGGTACATATAGATACTTCACCTCTATTCCTCTCACTTCAAAGTGTTCCCTGCTACCTGTCACAGCTGTATGGCTGATTCCTGTCCTCCTCCCACTCTCTCTCTCCTTCTCTCTCCCACTCTCTCTCTCTCTCTCTCTCTCCCCCCACTCTCTCACTACCTCTCTCTCCCTCTCTGACTTTCTCTCTCTCTCCCTCTCTCTCCCTCTCTCTCTCCCTTGCTCTCTCTCCCCCCACTCTCTCTCTACTGCTCTCTCTCTCTTCCCCCCACTCTCTCTTCCCCCACTTTTTCTCTCTCTCTCTCTCTCTCTCTCTCTCTCTCTCTCTCTCTCTCTCTCTCTCTTCCCCCCACTCTCTCTTCCCCCACTCTCTCTCCCTCCCTCTCTCTCTCTCGCTCTCTCCCCCTCTCTCGCCTCTCCTCATGCTCCCTCTCACTCATTACTGCGCCCTCAGCTCAGCTTTATTTACGACATCAACAACAACCTCGGCTATAGATATATAGTGTCATGGTGGAGTGTCTATTATTTATATACAGTGAGATAGAGAGTGTGTGGGGGAAGACTGGATCTGTGTCTCATGATGACGGTGCCTCTCAGCCTCTCACCTTACTCTCTGTTTGTCTTTATTTCTGTCTGTGTGTGTGTGTATGTGTAGGTGTGTGTGTGTGTGTTTGAGTGTCTCCGTGTGTTGGCATGCTTGCTAATGTGTTCTCTTTCTCCCCTCCAGAAGTCGAGTGCGGAACAACGCGTGAGGCTGGACCTGGGCCTGTGGGATAAGTTCAGTGAGCTGGCTACTAAGTGCATTATAAAGATCGTGGAGTTTGCCAAACGAGTACCTGGTTTTACAGGACTCACCATAGCTGACCAGATCACGCTGCTTAAAGCTGCCTGCCTCGACATACTGGTAAGGACTGACTGTCGCACACAGGCACACAGGCACACAGATCTCACACACACGACACACAGATCAAAGCTGCCTTCCGTATCAGTAGTTTGAAAAGTAGTACATCTCTAATGTACATAGTTAGTGCATTCATTCCTATGTAGTAAGACTAGTTTTATTCCTTCATATCAGTGTTCCTCAACCTCTGGTCCCTAATGGTTAACTGACACTGATTAAGTCACTTCTACAGGATAGTTATAATGTAAATGGACATCCAAGGAGGGATAATGTAGTAGTTTACCAATCTGTGGCACAGGAAGAGTTGAGACACAGCCCTACTACTCAGTGTTCATTTTTGCAAATGTAATCACAGCTGTAATTGTGCTAGCCTGACGAATGACACAGATTAGCACTGTGAATCACAGCAGTAATTGTGCTAGCCTGACGAATGACACAGATTAGCACTGTGAATCACAGCAGGAATTGTGCTAGCCTGACGAATGACACAGATTAGCACTGTGAATCACAGCAGTAATTGTGCTAACCTGACGAATGACACAGATTAGCATTGTGAATCACAGCGGGAATTGTGCTAGCTAACGAATGACACAGATTAGCATTGTGAATCACAGCAGTAATTGTGCTAGCCTGACGAATGACACAGATTAGCACTGTGAATCACAGCAGTAATTGTGCTAGCCTGACGAATGACACAGATTAGCACTGTGAATCACAGCAGTAATTGTGCTAGCCTGACGAATGACACAGATTAGCACTGTGAATCACAGCAGGAATTGTGCTAGCCTGACGAATGACACAGATTAGCATTGTGAATCACAGCGGGAATTGTGCTAGCTAACGAATGACACAGCATTCCAGCATCTGCCTCGAATCCACAGCCGCGGAATTGTGCTAGCCTAACGAATGACACAGCACTTCCAGCATCTGCCTCGAATCCACAGCCACGGAATTGTGCTAGCTAACGAATGACACAGATTAGCATTGTGAATCACAGCAGGAATTGTGCTAGCCTGACGAATTGACACAGATTAGCACTGTGAATCCATGCAGAAACACATAGCGTACCCTTACCACATGAATAGGTTTCTATTTAATGACAAAAGGTTTGGCCTAATTCCATCTGTACTGTTTAATGTGTAAAGATCTCTGATAACTGGGTTTGCTCTCTCCAGTGAGGTAGCTAGGCAATACGCTAGTCTTTATGCTAGTCAATACGCTAGTCAATACGCTAGGCAATACGCTAGGCAATACGCTAGTCACGCTAGTCAATACGCTAGTCAATACACTAGTCAAGACGCTAGTCAATATGCTAGTCAATACGCTATTCAATACATTAGTCGATACGCTAGTCAATACGCTTGGCAACACACTAGTCAATACGCTAGTCAATACGCTAGGCAACACGCTAGTCAATATGCTAGTCAATACGCTAGGCAATACGCTAGGCAATACGCTAGTCACGCTAGTCAATACGCTAGTCAATACACTAGTCAATACGCTATTCAATACATTAGTCGATACGCTAGTCAATACGCTAGGCAACACACTAGTCAATACGCTAGTCAATACGCTAGTCAATACGCTAGGCAACACACTAGTCAACACGCTAGTCAATACGCTAGGCAACACGCTAGTCAATACGCTAGTCAATACGCTAGTCAAGACGCTAGTCAATACGCTAGTCAATACGCTATTCGATACATTAGTCGATACGCTAGTCAATACGCTAGGCAACACACTAGTCAAGACGCTAGTCAATATGCTAGTCAATACGCTATTCGATACATTAGTCGATACGCTAGTCAATACGCTAGGCAACACGCTAGTCAATACGCTAGTCAATACGCTAGGCAACACACTAGTCAATACGCTAGTCAATACGCTAGTCAATACGCTAGTCAATACGCTAGTCAATACGCTAGGCAATACGCTAGGCAATACGCTAGTCACGCTAGTCAAGACGCTAGTCAAGACGCTAGTCAAGACGCTAGTCAATACGCTAGTCCATACGCTATTCAATACATTAGTCGATACGCTAGTCAATACGCTAGGCAACACGCTAGTCAATACGCTAGTCAATACGCTAGGCAACACGCTGAAACCTCTGAACTTCCTCCCTAGAGTCCGGTCCTTAGACCTTATTGGTTGGTTTGCACAGCCAGCCAATTGAAGAGAAGGTTAATTGATCCTGACAGTCGATCAGTATGTGGAGGAGCCATCCTTAATCAGAGGACATTAGGTTAGTGTTTCAGATGTAACTCGGCTCCAAATCTAATAAAGGATTGAAATGCTTGTGTCTTTCTGCAGTGAAGTTGTTTTTGTTCATATTTGTCTGGGTTGCTGTATGTTTTTCTGGAGCAGGGATCTGAAATACGGGGGATCACATTGTTAGAAGATCGCCCCTGGCTGAGTGCTGTTTGTTTATATATTTGTTTATGTAGGAGTAGTGCAGGCGCGTGCTGTGATAATATAGCCTCAATAATGAGAGAGAGAGAGAGAGAGAAGAGAATGAAGAGGCGGGAGAGAGAGAAGGGGAAGGGAGGGGGAGAAAGAAAGAAAGAGAGGAGAGAGGGGTGGATTGTGTCAAGCTCCAGAGTCATGTGTCTCTCTCTCTCTCTGTCTCCACAGGGTTATCCTCAGTCAGCTCCTTACCTCTCTCTCTCTGTCTCCACGGGGTTATCCTCAGTCAGCTCCTTACCTCTCTCTCTGTCTCCACGGGGTTATCCTCAGTCAGCTCCTTACCTCTCTCTCTGTCTCCACGGGGTTATCCTCAGTCAGCTCCTTACCTCTCTCTCTGTCTCCACGGGGTTATCCTCAGTCAGCTCCTTACCTCTCTCTCTCTGTCTCCACGGGGTTATCCTCAGTCAGCTCCTTACCTCTCTCTCTGTCTCCACGGGGTTATCCTCAGTCAGCTCCTTACCTCTCTCTCTGTCTCCACGGGGCTATCCTCAGTCAGCTCCTTACCTCTCTCTCTGTCTCCACAGGGTTATCCTCAGTCAGCTCCTTACCTCTCTCTCTGTCTCCACGGGGTTATCCTCAGTCAGCTCCTTACCTCTCTCTCTGTCTCCACAGGGTTATCCTCAGTCAACTCCTTACCTCTCTCTCTCTGTCTCCACAGGGTTATCCTCAGTCAGCTCCTTACCTCTCTCTCTCTGTCTCCACAGGGTTATCCTCAGTCAGCTCCTTACCTCTCTCTCTGTCTCCACGGGGTTATCCTCAGTCAGCTCCTTACCTCTCTCTCTGTCTCCACGGGGTTATCCTCAGTCAGCTCCTTACCTCTCTCTCTGTCTCCACGGGGTTATCCTCAGTCAGCTCCTTACCTCTCTCTTTCTGTCTCCACGGGGTTATCCTCAGTCAGCTCCTTACCTCTCTCTTTCTGTCTCCACGGGGTTATCCTCAGTCAGCTCCTTACCTCTCTCTCTGTCTCCACGGGGTTATCCTCAGTCAGCTCCTTACCTCTCTCTCTGTCTCCACGGGGTTATCCTCAGTCAGCTCCTTACCTCTCTCTCTGTCTCCACGGGGTTATCCTCAGTCAGCTCCTTACCTCTCTCTCTGTCTCCACGGGGTTATCCTCAGTCAGCTCCTTACCTCTCTCTCTCTGTCTCCACGGGGTTATCCTCAGTCAGCTCCTTACCTCTCTCTCTGTCTCCACGGGGTTATCCTCAGTCAGCTCCTTACCTCTCTCTCTGTCTCCACGGGGTTATCCTCAGTCAGCTCCTTACCTCTCTCTCTGTCTCCACGGGGTTATCCTCAGTCAGCTCCTTACCTCTCTCTCTGTCTCCACGGGGTTATCCTCAGTCAGCTCCTTACCTCTCTCTCTGTCTCCACGGGGTTATCCTCAGTCAGCTCCTTACCTCTCTCTTTCTGTCTCCACGGGGTTATCCTCAGTCAGCTCCTTACCTCTCTCTTTCTGTCTCCACGGGGTTATCCTCAGTCAGCTCCTTACCTCTCTCTCTGTCTCCACGGGGTTATCCTCAGTCAGCTCCTTACCTCTCTCTCTGTCTCCACGGGGTTATCCTCAGTCAGCTCCTTACCTCTCTCTTTCTGTCTCCACGGGGTTATCCTCAGTCAGCTCCTTACCTCTCTCTTTCTGTCTCCACGGGGTTATCCTCAGTCAGCTCCTTACCTCTCTCTCTGTCTCCACGGGGTTATCCTCAGTCAGCTCCTTACCTCTCTCTCTGTCTCCACGGGGTTATCCTCAGTCAGCTCCTTACCTCTCTCTCTGTCTCCACGGGGTTATCCTCAGTCAGCTCCTTACCTCTCTCTCTGTCTCCACGGGGTTATCCTCAGTCAGCTCCTTACCTCTCTCTCTGTCTCCACGGGGTTATCCTCAGTCAGCTCCTTACCTCTCTCTCTGTCTCCACGGGGTTATCCTCAGTCAGCTCCTTACCTCTCTCTCTGTCTCCACGGGGTTATCCTCAGTCAGCTCCTTACCTCTCTCTCTGTCTCCACGGGGTTATCCTCAGTCAGCTCCTTACCTCTCTCTCTCCTCTCATCCTCAGATCAGGGGTCAGCCTGAAATGAAAAGGCCCTTCTCTCTCTGTACTGGTAGCTCACAGCACAGCAGCTACAATAGTCTCACTATTCAGTGCCCAGGGTTAGTGCGGAATCATGTATCACGGGGGTGGTATTTAATAAAGTAGTGTTAAATATTTCATACATTTAGTCAAGTAAATGTCATGATGAATAAGATCATAATGTGATGTCTGTAGATATGTTGTTCTGTCCAGAGACTGCAGTGTATTCTGAATGGATAGATGTTATCCTACATATCAGTAGTGTTATTGGGGTTTCTGGTGGTCTACATTAGTAGTGGCTGTATCACACTATCACTTCCTGGTGTGATGAGAGCTGCTGCCACACTGTCCGGCTGTGTGAGCGAGATAACAGGACGTGCTACTATCCCTGTGCTCTTAGCACTGATTAGATGGGGGATCTGCAGTAATGCTAGATGGATTTGTTTGTTATGACTAAGTGGTATTTGTCAAATGTGACAAGTCACTGGGGTTGAAGAGGTGAGAAGTTCAAGTCCTGCTCTCACAGATACACAGACACACACACACCTGGGTGAACGAGTGTATGAAGAAGGAACAAACGGTGTGTGTGTGTGTGTGTGTGTGTGTGTGTGTGTGTGTGTGTGTGTGTGTGTGTGTGTGTGTGTGTGTGTGTGTGTGTGTGTGTGTGTGTGTGTGTGTGTGTGTGTGTGTGTGTGTGTGTGTGTGTGTGTGTGTGTGTGTGTGTGTGTGTGTGTGTGTGTGTAATGAAGAGACAGACAGTCTCAGTCTTTGAAGCCAGTTGAGTGGGCTGGCACTGACAGCTAGTGAGTGGTGTGTGTCTGTACGTGTGAGTGCACGTTGACAGTGAGTGGCAGGAGCGTCCACGACATGAAACAGAATAAAACATGGAGGCTGGCAGAGATTCACACACCGGCTGGCCAGCACACACACACACACACACACACACACACACACACACACACACACACACACACACACACACACACACACACACACACACACACACACACACACACACACACACACACACACACACACACACACACACACACACACACACACACACACACACACTGTATAGTAGAAACCAGCAGCAGGCATACAGAAACACTGTGAGGTTCCTCCTCAAGGTCATAATCATAGAGGTGGTTTCTCTCTCTAGTCGTTGTTGGCTGTGAAACGTGTCAGTCCTAGCAGGTATATAGTATAACTACTGCATGGCCTTGTCCCTAGCTTCTCTCAGTGGGCTTCACTTTGAGTTTGTCTACTCTTTCCCTCACTGTCCCTCTCTCCTCTTCTCTCCTCACTGTCCCTCTCTCCTCTTCTCTCCTCACTGTCCCTCTCTCCTCTTCTCTCCTCACTGTCCCTCTCTCCCTCACTGTCCCTCTCTCCTCTTCTCCCCTCACTGTCCCTCTTCTCTCCCTCACTGTCCCTCTCTCCTCTTCTCTCCTCACTGTCCCTCTTCTCTCCTCACTGTCCCTCTCTCCTCTTCTCCCCTCACTGTCCCTCTTCTCTCCCTCACTGTCCCTCTCTCCTCTTCTCTCCCTCACTGTCCCTCTCTCCTCTTCTCCCCTCACTGTCCCTCTTCTCTCCCTCACTGTCCCTCTCTCCTCTTCTCTCCTCACTGTCCCTCTTCTCTCCCTCACTGTCCCTCTCTCCTCTTCTCTCCTCACTGTCCCTCTCTCCTCTTCTCCCCTCACTGTCCCTCTCTCCTCTTCTCTCCCTCACTGTCCCTCTCTCCTCTTCTCTCCTCACTGTCCCTCTCTCCTCTTCTCTCCTCACTGTCCCTCTCTCCTCTTCTCTCCTCACTGTCCCTCTTCTCTCCCTCACTGTCCCTCTCTCCTCTTCTCTCCTCACTGTCCCTCTCTCCTCTTCTCTCCTCACTGTCCCTCTCTCCTCTTCTCTCCTCACTGTCCCTCTCTCCTCTTCTCTCCTCACTGTCCCTCTTCTCTCCCTCACTGTCCCTCTCTCCTCTTCTCTCCTCACTGTCCCTCTCTCCTCTTCTCTCCTCACTGTCCCTCTCTCCTCTTCTCTCCCTCACTGTCCCTCTCTCCTCTTCTCTCCTCACTGTCCCTCTTCTCTCCCTCACTGTCCCTCTCTCCTCTTCTCTCCCTCACTGTCCCTCTCTCCTCTTCTCTCCTCACTGTCCCTCTCTCCTCTTCTCTCCTCACTGTCCCTCTCTCCTCTTCTCTCCTCACTGTCCCTCTCTCCTCTTCTCCCCTCACTGTCCCTCTCTCCTCTTCTCTCCTCACTGTCCCTCTCTCCTCTTCTCTCCCTCACTGTCCCTCTCTCCTCTTCTCTCCTCACTGTCCCTCTCTCCTCTTCTCTCCTCACTGTCCCTCTTCTCTCCCTCACTGTCCCTCTCTCCTCTTCTCTCCTCACTGTCCCTCTTCTCTCCCTCACTGTCCCTCTCTCCTCTTCTCTCCTCACTGTCCCTCTCTCCTCTTCTCTCCTCACTGTCCCTCTTCTCTCCCTCACTGTCCCTCTCTCCTCTTCTCTCCCTCACTGTCCCTCTCTCCTCTTCTCTCCTCACTGTCCCTCTCTCCTCTTCTCTCCTCACTGTCCCTCTCTCCTCTTCTCTCCTCACTGTCCCTCTTCTCTCCCTCACTGTCCCTCTCTCCTCTTCTCTCCTCACTGTCCCTCTCTCCTCTTCTCTCCTCACTGTCCCTCTTCTCTCCCTCACTGTCCCTCTCTCCTCTTCTCTCCCTCACTGTCCCTCTCTCCTCTTCTCTCCCTCACTGTCCCTCTCTCCTCTTCTCTCCTCACTGTCCCTCTCTCCTCTTCTCTCCTCACTGTCCCTCTCTCCTCTTCTCTCCTCACTGTCCCTCTTCTCTCCCTCACTGTCCCTCTCTCCTCTTCTCTCCCTCACTGTCCCTCTCCTTCCTCTTCTCTCCCTCACTGTCCCTCTCTCCTCTTCTCCCCTCACTGTCCCTCTTATCTCCCTCACTGTCCCTCTCTCCTCTTCTCCCCTCACTGTCCCTCTTCTCTCCCTCACTGTCCCTCTCTCCTCTTCTCTCCCTCACTGTCCCTCTCTCCTCTTCTCTCCTCACTGTCCCTCTCTCCTCTTCTCCCCTCACTGTCCCTCTTCTCTCCCTCACTGTCCCTCTCTCCTCTTCTCCCCTCACTGTCCCTCTTCTCTCCCTCACTGTCCCTCTCTCCTCTTCTCTCCTCACTGTCCCTCTCTCCTCTTCTCCCCTCACTGTCCCTCTTCTCTCCCTCACTGTCCCTCTCTCCTCTTCTCTCCCTCACTGTCCCTCTCTCCTCTTCTCCCCTCACTGTCCCTCTTCTCTCCCTCACTGTCCCTCTCTCCTCTTCTCCCCTCACTGTCCCTCTCTCCTCTTCTCTCCCTCACTGTCCCTCTCTCCTCTTATCCCCTCACTGTCCCTCTTCTCTCCCTCACTGTCCCTCTCTCCTCTTCTCCCCTCACTGTCCCTCTCTCCTCTTCTCCCCTCACTGTCCCTCTCTCCTCTTCTCCCCTCACTGTCCCTCTCTCCTCTTCTCCCCTCACTGTCCCTCTCTCCTCTTCTCCCCTCACTGTCCCTCTCTCCTCTTTTCCCCTCACTGTCCCACTTCTCTCCCTCACTGTCCCTCTCTCCTCTTCTCTCCCTCACTGTCCCTCTCTCCTCTTCTCTCCCTCACTGTCCCTCTCTCCTCTTCTCCCCTCACTGTCCCTCTTCTCTCCCTCACTGTCCCTCTCTCCTCTTCTCCCCTCACTGTCCCTCTCTCCTCTTCTCCCCTCACTGTCCCTCTCTCCTCTTCTCTCCCTCACTGTCCCTCTCTCCTCTTCTCCCCTCACTGTCCCTCTTCTCTCCCTCACTGTCCCTCTCTCCTCTTCTCTCCCTCACTGTCCCTCTCTCCTCTTCTCCCCTCACTGTCCCTCTTCTCTCCCTCACTGTCCCTCTCTCCTCTTCTCCCCTCACTGTCCCTCTTCTCTCCCTCACTGTCCCTCCCTCCTCTTCTCTCCCTCACTGTCCCTCTCTCCTCTTCTCCCCTCACTGTCCCTCTTCTCTCCCTCACTGTCCCTCTCTCCTCTTCTCCCCTCACTGTCCCTCTCTCCTCTTCTCCCCTCACTGTCCCTCTCTCCTCTTCTCTCCCTCACTGTCCCTCTCTCCTCTTCTCCCCTCACTGTCCCTCTTCTCTCCCTCACTGTCCCTCTTCTCTCCCTCACTGTCCCTCTCTCCTCTTCTCTCCCTCACTGTCCCTCTCTCCTCTTCTCCCCTCACTGTCCCTCTTCTCTCCCTCACTGTCCCTCTCTCCTCTTCTCCCCTCACTGTCCCTCTTCTCTCCCTCACTGTCCCTCTCTCCTCTTCTCCCCTCACTGTCCCTCTTCTCTCCCTCACTGTCCCTCTTCTCTCCCTCACTGTCCCTCTCTCCTCTTCTCTCCCTCACTGTCCCTCTCTCCTCTTCTCTCCTCACTGTCCCTCTTCTCTCCCTCACTGTCCCTCTCTCCTCTTCTCTCCCTCACTGTCCCTCTCTCCTCTTCTCCCCTCACTGTCCCTCTCTCCTCTTCTCCCCTCACTGTCCCTCTTCTCTCCCTCACTGTCCCTCTCTCCTCTTCTCCCCTCACTGTCCCTCTCTCCTCTTCTCTCCCTCACTGTCCCTCTCTCCTCTTCTCCCCTCACTGTCCCTCTTATCTCCCTCACTGTCCCTCTCTCCTCTTCTCCCCTCACTGTCCCTCTCTCCTCTTCTCTCCCTCACTGTCCCTCTCTCCTCTTCTCCCCTCACTGTCCCTCTTATCTCCCTCACTGTCCCTCTCTCCTCTTCTCTCCCTCACTGTCCCTCTCCTCTCTTATCATCTCCTCTCCCATACTGTGTGCATACATAATGTATATTTCTCTCCTCCTCTCCTTTCCCCTGTCATATAGATTCTACGTATCTGTACCCGGTACACTCCGGACCAGGACACCATGACGTTCTCAGACGGGCTGACCCTGAACCGGACCCAGATGCACAACGCAGGCTTCGGCCCGCTCACCGACCTGGTGTTCACCTTCGCCCACCAGCTGCTGCCCATGGAGATGGACGACACAGAGACTGGCCTGCTCAGTGCCATCTGCCTCATCTCTGGAGGTACACTACACTTTCTGCAACACGTCTGATACAGTGGTCAGAGACAGAGAGGTGATTTAAGAACTGGTCAAAGTTGCCCAGAATCTAAGGTGACAGATGTAAAACTTGAACAAGTCATTAGAAAGGCTGTCAAAGTCCAAACACATTTGATACAGACTTAGACTGACAGACAGACAGACTGACAGACAGACACAAAGTCTGTAATCAGGTCCTACACAGGTCCATCTCTGTGAGGCAGTGTATGAGACAGTGTGTGTGCGTGCGTGCGTGCGTGCGTGCGTGCGTGCGTGTGTTGGACTGTTCCATTCAGCATGTTTCAGCACACAACACATCAGGCAGAACTTCTCCCTCTGCTGGGACAGGGCAGGCAGACATGAATTCAAACACACACCCAGTGATCTCTGCATTCTGGCATAATGCAGTTATAAATACACTCTGACACACGCTCCTCCCCTGCGGTGTATAACTGGTGTATTGGGGAAGGTTTCCATTCCAAGGTGTGAATCCCCAGAGCCTTGCCATATATTGCATGCTGTTGTATAATCCCCAGGGGAGGAACTAAGCACTCTGCTGTGTCTCTCAGTAATGTGAGTCTGTGACTGGCAGGCCTCAGGTCCTACAGCAGGAGCTGGTGCTTTCAACGCACTCACACACTGACCCCGAATGGACAGAAGTGGTACTGCAAGCTTTACAAGTCATAATGTCAAAATAAAATGATACAAATGTCATATAGGACTACTGGCTTTAGAGAACTGTGCGATATTAAATAAAAAGAAGTTGGTGGAATTTGATTTATTTTTCCATGGAAACCGTTCCAGTCGGATTACTTTTAACCAAGTTTCTAGACATTTACAGCACAACTCCTTTTATGCCAGACTATATCAAAGTGCAAGCTCATGGGGCCTATGGCCTGGTAAAGGCCTGGCTACGTGTTGCCCTACTCTATGACTCTGCTGTGTCTTTCCAACTCCTTGGTCATACATAGCCTATCTGTCTCTCAGACCGGCAGGATCTGGAGGAACCCTCTAAGGTCGACCAGCTCCAGGAGCCTCTACTGGAAGCTCTGAAGATCTATGTGAGGAAGAGGAGGCCCAGCAAGCCACACATGTTCCCCAAGGCCCTGATGAAGATCACTGACCTCCGCAGCATCAGCGCCAAAGGTACAGACAGAGACTCATATACTAATGCAACTGAGTAGAAATGAGCACACTATAGATTCAATAGCATTTCAGTAGGCAAACTTTGTACACAGATGCCCTATAAAATCGTTTTGCAATATGTCCTTTCCTCTCCCTCCAGGTGCGGAGCGGGTCATCTCGCTGAAGATGGAGATCCCTGGCTCCATGCCTCCTCTGATCCAGGAGATGCTAGAGAACTCAGAGGGACAAGACGGCCAGAGCAGCACCCAGGGCGAGGATGGCAGCAGCCCCAAGAAGGGCACCCCTAAGGGGGGTACGGGGGGTAAATCCTCCCCTGTGTCCCCTGACCCCTCAGACAGCGATGGGCCCACAGTGGCCCCTGAGGAGGAAGAGGACCCCTAGGTCCCCGTGGAACTCAAGGCCTCTCAGACAGACACTCTCTCTATTTGACATTCCTTTGCACAAAAAAAAAAAGAAAAATAGGTCGACAGCCAGGCATGGTGGACCCCCTCTCCTCCTCCCCTCAGGCCTTCGGTCCCTTGGTGACCACCACCACCTTCGCTTGTTCTTATGTTTTCCTTTACGTTTGTTTTTTCCTTCTCTCTCTTTATCTCTTCATTTCCCCTTAAAAAACGACAGCACTAAGGCCTAAATGGCACAGTTGTTGGTTTGTGTATAATTCTAAATTGATTGAGGTTGTGTCTCGGGACCCTGGTGTGATTGGTCGAGTTGGGTTTGACCCCGCCTGGCCACACCCACTTACCTGTACACAAAGGTCATAGGTCATCCTCCTCAGGTCTCCTGTGTAAATTCATCCCTGCATGACGGGCTTGCCGAGTTTAATGCGTGGTTTTAATCTCCCTCTCTCTCTCTCATATTGTTGAATACATTGTACATACCATTGTATGGTTAGAAATCTCTGTTTCTATGACGAATTTTGTGGTGCTTTTTTCATTGTCTTAAATATTATAGTTTGAGGCGAAACAGTACATACATGACAAGGTTTAAAGGGGGGCTAAAATATAACGTCCTTTACAAAAACAGTTACTTAGAATGTTCTTGCATATAGACAGTCTGGAAGACTAATACTTTATATTTGTTCCTATATTTAACGTTTGTTTTTTGGTCTTTTATGACTCTTTATGTTGATGTCTCGTTGAGTGTACATTGCATTCACCATAAAGCCAGTGCTAGAGGCTTCTCTCCCGTATCAGCGGCTGCATCTCTTCAGCTGTTTCCTCAAGGGGGGAAGCCAGACTGTAGAGGCCATAGATATACAATGACTAGATTGAATCTAGATGTTCAATTACTAGATTGGATCTGTCTACTGCAGATAACAGCTTGTAATGTAATGTACAGGGTTTCTGAGGCTAAAAGGCTTCTGAGATTTTATCAGAAAATGCCATTCCAGGAGACAAACCAAGCAGTCTTAACCAGTGAAATCTTTCTGCTTAAAGATAAGGGTTGAGCAACACTCATTGACAAATACGTTATTTAACCCAAACATGGACCACTGAGAAATCGAACCGTTGTTTTAAATTGAATTTGGTTATACAGTATATTTGAAGTTCCCTCGCAATTCTCTTGAACATTCTCCACCATCTGTGCAGAGAAATGCATTCTTATTATAGTAAAATCTAAATTGTTTCTCTGATGCAGTTTCAATCTAGTAAGTGTACATTTATGGCTAACGACAACTACAAGCATCTGGGCAACAAAAAACGCACATTGGGTTCTGGAGTACCCCCAGAATCACTACCTACCCCTTATATACATACAGAAGTGTCTTGTTTTGGCAGTAAACCACGGGGACATTGCAATCCTTAAAATACATATTCATGAGCTAACCACATGGCCGGGAAGATTGTACACTAGACTAATGTAAGGGATTCTAGAACCCACTACGCATTCCTAGTTCTAGTTCTACAGACAGAATGACTGACTGTTGCCTTGTTCCTCAGACGGTCTCGTACAAAACCACATTGATGCAAATGAGATTCTTTACACATGACCCTTAGCCCCTAAAACATGCAGTACGCTCGGGTAGCGTTCATTCGGGGTGTTCAGATAGAAATATATTATGTAGACATGCGCTTCTCTGTCATGTAGAATAGGGAATCATGTCAGTTCTGTAACAACAAGACATTTCTATCTGTAACGTTACCTCCTGAATGCAGCACTGTTTTCTGTTTTGTCCCACATCGGCCACTGCAACAGCCCTCCTGATCTTATGAATATATTCTTAGTAAAGCTGCTTTTCTTCAGCGCCAAAAGGGATAGATTCAATCCGTAGCGCTGAAGATCTGTGGTATACTGGGATTCAAATTTAAAGGCAATGTTCCCGCGTTTGGGGAGACTGCATTCACGTTAAACGCTGCATATGTCAGCTCAATTGGAAATGACCTTTAACTTTCAATTGCGTTATATGGGGTGGCAGGGTAGCCTAGTGGTTAGAGCATTGGACTAGTAACCGAAAGGTTGCAAGTAAAATATACCATGGATCTTCAGCTCTATGGATTGAATCTAGCCATAAATCACTGAGTAGAATTTAGACACTATTTAGAAAGTTAATAGCCTAGAATACACATTGAATATTGCTCTGTTTGTTCCTTTGTTGTGAAGTGAAACAGTGATATTCAGTGTGGAAGCCAGGCTAGGAAGTTAATACTACAGCTAGGAAGAACTAGGACCTCTTCAGTCCCTTATCACCTGTCCTAGCCTGGTATCACTTGTGTTTGAAAGGATAAGGATAGATAATATTGTTTACTCAGATGTTGACTCGTTACTCAACTGTAGCACGAAGGCAATACTTCTCATAGCACTTATAAATCTTGAATCTTGAATATGTAGCCAATACAATGTTAAGGGTGATGGTAATATACAATATTCTTTCTCACTCTTAAGGGTAATAATAATTTGGCATAAACTATGAGGGATTATTGAGTCATTCATCAGAAGGTTCTTTATTCTGAATGAAGGCAAAAGTCATTGTTGAACCACAAGGGAATGGATGACCACTATAGTCAGTCAGCTAGAATCAAGGTTAGGGTCAATTCCAATTTAATTCTTCCAGTTTAGGAATGGACTGACTTGATATGGAATTGACCCCAACCCTGGCTAGAACCCTCCAGAAACATCTCACAGACAACCATCTCCTCCATATCTGTCCCACACGATCATATCTTAAGGGGAAAACAAAACTGTCTCAGTTTACCATGTTTGAATGTGAATATGTTGTGAAGGAGATACATAGGAATGATATGCAGTGTTAAAGGAATACTTACTTTAAAGCAGCGTTTCGTCAAATTCATTGCATCTCATAGTATGTATGAAAAAAAGGAAATGCTCTCTTTCCCTCTCTTTGTAGGAGAGAGAAGGATGTAGGGGGAAACAATCCTGGTGGCTCATCACAAGAGCAGTGTGGGTGAATCTCAATAGTCTTCCCTACATTCCTATCCAACTTCTCAAAACACATTGAAGGAAAGGGTGCAGAACCTCAGACCTTCTCCGCCAATGTGTGTTGTTGAGGAGGTGAGGAATCAACAAAAGACTTTTTGAGTTTTACCCCGAGTGTCTTTGAAGCTGGAAAAGTTATTTCACAGCTGAAGAATGTCTACATCCAACTCCCTGAAGTGTCCACAGCGCTGCCTACAGGCACCAGGTGACATGGCAGGGAACTCTGATCCATTCCACAATACTGAATTTACTACGTTGATTTCTGTTGAATGTTGTACCGATGTAACTGTTAATATTTACTACTACTATCTCACTGCAGACTTCTCCATGTATTAGATGGTGTGTGTGTGTGTAGTGTGCATTGCGTTTCAATGAATGGCAGCGCTTAGCTACCAGACCTCTGAGCTTCATCTCATAGCCAGCCCCTCTTGGGTAGCAGCTGCTCACCTCCACACCATTTAGGACCACGTGGTCTCAGAACCTGAGCATGGTTCGCAAAATTCCAGAAATGTTCCCAAAATGCCCTTTTTTTAAGGAATCACGGTTGGAGGTTTTTCGGATTCTGGAGTAATAAGCTAAAGGAAATTCCAACGTGGAACACTTTCTGCTTTGTTTTTTTTAACGGAATTTTGAAACCCTAGTTGCCCCCAATGTCATCACTGATCAAACGACAGAGATGCTTTCCGCTCTTTAGTTGGAATGCCAAGCAGCTGTCACAATCAACCAATCAACTGACAGCAATTTGGTTAAGTCAATAACGGAATAAGATCAATACATGTGGATCGCATTCAGGAAGGGGGCAATTTATTAAACATCGCAGATAGAAATACACTGAATAGAGCTAGCAGGATGATTCCATACTCTACAAATCAGTGGTGTATGTTCTACGCAACATATTTCTATCCGAATGTACCACAATGCTGTGTGCCCTACTGAACGCGGCTCATGATCCAACTATTCCGTAGAAGCCAGAGAGAACATGATTGTGAACCTCAAAAATGTCACCAACGAAAGCAGCTCTGTTGTTATGCCTGTTCAAAAAGTGTCAATGTTCAAAAGTTTAACATTTACAGATAATGTATATGATTGCCATTGGTATGAGAAAAATACCATTGTCATCATATATGCAGTGTTGTATAGTTATTATGAAGAGACATGATCAGATTATGGTTGAGGTTTCTTTGGCTTACTGGACTTGAGGGTGGGCGGGGCAGCAGGGAGGGGTTGTCATGGTGATAATACATTTACCCAGAACCTCCTGCTGGCCTGGTGGGAAGAGGGCAGGAAGTCCTTATAAGGAGTTTTACAGTGAGCTTCTATCTTGTTTTCATTCTCCATTTTCAATATTGTCTGTACATTAACAATGCTTTTTATGTTAATATACTGTTTAACTTTACCATGAAATGTCCTGGCAAAGTAACACAAATATATTTATTTTAAAATATATAATGCGTGGATGTATTATAACCTGAATATTTTTGATTTGCTGTAGCCTCGAAGCCTTGAATACTGTGTGTGTGTGTATATATCATGTTCCTAAGGTTCTGCTCTGCAGGAAATAGAGTGAAGTTAATTAAGAAAATCACATTCAAAAAGGACAGAAAACCCAACGGCCAGAGAATAATTTACATTTCATTGTTTACTTCCAAGTTCTTGTTCAAAAAGGTACATTGTCTCTTTGACTTTTTAACAGTTAAAATGTGCTGAAGCACCGCGTTCCTAACTTCTAAAAGCTGCTTAGGACAAATACAGAACATTTCCATGGTAATAATAAAAAACAAAATTGTATTGTATGTATAATAAAAAGTGTAAAACACCTACACAGTAGAAAGCATTAAACGTCACCATTAAAATAAAATAAAAGAGAGGGGGGGGGGGATGTACAAAAGTCTGCAGCACGGGTATTTCCACGAGCGTGTGTCTGGTCCTGGTTGAATACTTCAAAACGAAATCCTTCCTTTCTACATTGAAATAATCACTGATCGGACATGACTGGATAGGTACACCACCACTGCTTCCACCTATCCCCCACCTCTCAGATGATTTCTTCTAGGAAGTGAAGAAGGAAGGATGCACGTTAAAATTACTCAAGCGGTGTGTAAATAGCTCTGTTCAAATTGTTTAAAAATCCATCCTTCCTGATTTCCCAGAGGTGGTCACAGAGCATAAGTGATTGGATAGGTGACAGCAAGGGTACCAACATATTACTTTCCCCAGTCCAACCAATGAAGATCTGTGATTACTTCAAGGGAGGGAGGAAGCATTTAAATAGCACTGGAACAGAGCCTGTGTGTGGGAGGGATTCCATGATCTAGTCGAACATGTCGTACTGATCATCGTCTGACCCTGACTCAGCAAAGTACTTCACTTCCTTCTTGGCCCTGCCTCTGCCCGGTCGTTCTCGGGAAGCCACGCTGGATTGGCTGAAACGGTTGGAGTCCACATCATCATCATCATCTGACATGGGGGGCGGGGTCACGGCTGCTTTCTTTGATGGCTTCTACACAGGGGGAAGACAAGAGATGACACTTAAGTATCTTGTTGTATGGTTATTACAGTCTTTGTTTTTTCAGTATCTTCCTATATCCTACATGATTCAATGACACACACTCTCTCTTACCCTGCTGGCAGGGGTTTTGGGTGATTTCCCAGGTGTCTTCTTGGGACTGAAATCATCCTCTTCAGATCCAGACTGCTTCCTCTTCCTCCCTCCGCTTTTACCTGCACAGGTCAGGAGAAACACACCCAGGTTACAATCAGAACAGATTATATGTCCAGGGTTTTTCAACATTTCGGTCCTGAAGAGCTACTGGGTGTGCAGGCTTTCATTCAATCCCTGCAGTAACACATCTGATTCAGACTAAAGGGGAATAGGTGAATATTTTAAAACGGGCGTGCTACTGAAGAGCTGGATTATAAACCTGCACAGCCAGAAGCTTTCCAGGATGGGAGTTGGAGACCCATGTTATAGTCAGTTTACACTGTTTTTATATTCATGGAGAATTGTATGGTGACTGATACTCCACTGGTCATTGTGAGGTAAGCCTGTACCTTTAAGTGCTGGTGAAGGCTTCTTGGAGCCGGTATCGGAGTCAGAGTCCCAGACAGACGTGTCAAGCTTCTGTTTTGGTGGCGTTTTGGGTGCTGGTGCTTTCCTGGGTTTAGGAGCTGCATCCGACAGCTTCTCAGCTGCTGTGAGTAACAGAGTGAGCCAATCAATATCAGCAAGACACCATGGCTGCGTCTAAAAAGGCACCCTAGTCCCTATATAGTGCACTACATTCAGCAGCATCAACATTATCAGTATCTTTTTAACCCCCCTTGGTAGTGAGGTTTGCATTAGTGCTCATTCTAGTGGAGATGGAGTTAGAGTCATAGATCAACCTGTCCTCAGGGAAATTCGTAAGATTTCAGTCCCTCCATTTAGTATATAATATGTTACGTTAAGAATGTAATAGCGGCCATAAAATATCGTACGAATTGGAGGACGTAATGTATCATACATCTTGGAGGACTTACAGTATTGTGCATCTTGTTGAGACCGGGCTGCTTCTTGTCCTAACGATAAAGGTTAGGAGAATTTCCGTAGAAGGTAATGAGAATTAGGTTATGGTTAGGAAAAGGGCTAGGGGAAGGGGTAGCTAAAATGCCACAGTTGTCCCCGACGTGTTGTCCTTGACGTGTTGTCCCCGACGCTAGACGGCCGCGGTATACACCCACCCATCCTCCCCGACCAACCTCCCTATCGTTCTGTTTTAATAACCAGACCATTATTTAATATGAAATGTAACATTACATACAGTTGAAGTGGGAAGTTTACATACACTTAGGTTGGAGTCATTAAAACTTGTTTTCAACCACTCCACAAATTTCTTGTTAACAAACTATAGTTTTGGCAAGTCGGTTAGGACATCTACTTTGTGCATGACGCTAGTAATTTTTCTAACAATTGTTTACAGACCGATTATTTCACTTATAATTCACTGTATCACAATTCCAGTGGGTCAGAAGTTTACATACACTAAGTTGACTGTGCCTTTAAACAGCTTGGAAAATTCCAGAAAATGATGTCATGCTTTAGAAGCTTCTGATAGGCTAATTGACATCATTTGAGTCAATTGGAGGTGTACCTGTGGATGTATTTCAAGGCCTACCTTCAAACTCGGTGCCTCTTTGCTTGACATCATGGGAAAATCAAAAGAAATCAGCCAAGACTTCAGAAAAAAAATTGTAGACCTCCACAAGTCTGGTTCATCCTTGGGAGCAATTTCCAAACGCCTGAAGGTACCACGTTCATCTGTACAAACAATAGTACGCAAGTATAAACACCATGGGACCACACAGCCGTCATACCGCTCAGGAAGGAGACGCGTTCTTTCTCCTACAGATGAACGTACTTTGGTGCGAAAAGTGCAAATCAATCCCAGAAGAACAGCAAAGGACCTTGTGAAGATGCTGGAGGAAACAGGTAGAAAAGTATCTATATCCACAGTAAAACGAGTCCTATATCGACATAACCTGAAAGGCTGCTCAGCAAGGAAGAAGCCACTGCTCCAAAACCGCCATAAAAAAGCCAGACTACGGTTTGCAACTGCACATGGGGAGAAAGATGGTACTTTTTGGAAAAATGTCCTCTGGTCTGATGAAACAAAAATAGAACTGTGGGGGTGCTTTGCTGCAGGAGGGACTGGTGCACTTCACAAAATAGATGGCATCATGAGGGAGGAAAATTATGTGGATATATTGAAGCAACATCTCAAGACATCAGTCAGGAAGTTAAAGCTTGGTCGCAAATGGGTCTTCCAAATGGACAATGACCCCAAGCATACTTCCAAAGTTGTGGCAAAATGGCTTAAGGACAACAAAGTCAAGGTATTGGAGTGGTCATCACAAAGCCCTGACATCAATCATATAGAACATTTGTGGGCAGAACTGAAAAAGCGTGTGCGAGCAAGGAGGCCTACAAACCTGACTCAGTTACACCAGCTGTCAGGAGGAATGGGCCAAAATTTACCCAACTTATTGTGGGAACATTTACATTTAAGTCATTTAGCAGACGCTCTTATCCAGAGCGACTTACAAATTGGTGGATTCACCTTATGATATCCAGTGGAACAACCACTTTACAATAGTGCATCTAAATCGGAAGCTTGTGGAAGGCTACCTGAAATGTTTGACTCAAGTTAAACAATTTAAAGGC
The DNA here is from genome assembly GCF_965601325.2 of Salmo salar. NCBI lineage: Eukaryota > Metazoa > Chordata > Actinopteri > Salmoniformes > Salmonidae > Salmo > Salmo salar. The sequence continues at coordinate 23,185,136 of NC_138317.1, forward strand.
AATGCTACCAAATACTAATTGAGTGTATGTAAACTTCTGACCCACTGGGAATGTGATGAAAGAAATAAAATAGGAAATAAATCACTCTACTATTATTCTGACATTTCATATTCTTAAAATAAAGTAGTGATCCTAACTGACCTAAGACAGGGAATTTTTACTAGGATTAAATGTCAGGAATTGTGAAAAACTGAGTTTAAATGTATTTGGCTAAGGTGCATGTAAACTTCCGACTTCAACTGTACACTATCATGCTTAATGGAGGTAGACAAATGTACACTCCAAAGTCTGTTTAATGTGGCCAGGCTGTAGATGGAGATACATTATATTGTTCTGTGTGTTACCTTTCTTAGCTGGGACAGGTTTGTCGAAGGCAGAGCTGCTGGGGAATGAGGAGAAGGCCTTGTCTTCCTCGTCACTGTCCAACTTCAGATCGTCTGGTATAGAAGAGTAACAGACATTAACCCTCAGATGAACACTGAGACTAGGAGCTTATGTACAGACAAAGTCCTTTTTCATAGACAAACACACAAGACTGGCAATAATGACAAGATGTTAAACATGAAAGAAACACGACAAGGCAAACATGTGAACTCACCACTGTCATTGCTCTTTTCAGAGGAGAAGGCTGATTTGGAAGAAGAGAATATACTCTCTGGTTCCTTCTTCTTTGCTGGTGAGACGGTGGTGGTTGCCTGTTTGGGCGGGGGGAAGATATCTTCATCATCCTCGTCGCTGTGGTCGTTGTATCGGTCTTTAGTCTCGGAGGAGGCGGTGAAGTCGTCTTTGCAGGGCCGGACGGGCGAGGACGCAGCATCTTCATCATCCTCCTCCTCCTCCTCTTCCTCTCCTCCATCCTCTTCCTCACTGAAATCAAAGGTGTATTTGGGCTTGGCCGCTGAAGAACAGACAAAGTTCATTATAAGTGTGTGTTGTGTGTATTTTTGCTGAAGAACCAACGCATTTCGGCATTATTCAGGGGGTTTACAGAAATAAGAAGGAATGAGGCTTTTAAACATTCCAAAAATCACAAAAAAGATGCAAACAAAAACATGATGCCATTGGTTAAAACAGTTGAAGAATGATCAACCAATCGACCATGTGACCAGACCAGGAAAAACTCTGGGCCCAGTTAATCAGTGGTCCCGGTGTTTGGGTTATTCGTCACTGGTTATTTGGACATTTCACGATTTTGTAGGTGTAAGAATCTTTCAAATTTCAGAAGGGGACACTCAGCCCATAACTTGCAGAGAGAGCGAGCTACTCGTCCCGGTTCCGCTCCTCGTTCTAGCATCTCTTCATCAAATCGTATTTGTCACATGCGCCGAATACAACAGGTGTAGAGACCTTATCGTGAAATGCTTACTTAGAAGCCCTTAAGCATTTCACTGTAAGGTCTACTACACCTGTTGCATTTGGCGCATGTGACAAATAAAAATGGATCTCTTCTCTTAACATGTATTCACCCAGAACCTAATCGAGCAGCTGGAGAATTATGCAAGACTTTAGCTGGGACTTTAACCGAGATTAGGGCCTAGTTAACTGATGTGGTCAAGAAAAATGTCTGTCCCTAGTCCTAACAGGTCAGTGTACACGAAAATGAAGAAAACACCCCAAAACAGAGTGAAACAGTGAGCTACCGACTTGCCTAGTTAAATAAAAGTTAAATAAAATAAATAGAAATAAAACTGTCTGAACTTATCCCCCCCAAAAAAACACTTGTTCACGCTTTCCATTTTAAATGGCGTGCCGTAATGAACACAATCCAGGTAAGTGGTTACCTGAGGCCCGTTGTGACTTGGTGTCTCGGGGAATGACTACAGGTTCACTGTCCTCCAGGTCGCTCTCTGATTTGGACTCGTCCTCCGACCAGGGGTTACGCTTCTTCACCTTCTTACCAGACGATCCTTTGGGTGTTGGGGGTTTCCTGGCTCTGGGAGTACCTGGTTTAGAGGAAACGGTTTATTCATTCTGAAGTTTAATCTTTCATTTAATAGCCATGAAGTCCTGAAACTGTGTCGATGTGTGAGAGTTCATGTGTGATTAAAATAAATAAATGAGTAGCACTTCTGACTCCCATATACAAATTGCCTTGGGGGGGGGGGGGTAAAATCCTTGGGTCCACCAACTTCCTCACTGTGTATCCCTCTGTCTCCCCCTCTCCCCTAATTCATGACTGAACCCATCTCACTAAGATGACAACACATGAAAGGAGAATGGAACATCTGCTGACCTGGCTCCTTCTTCTCTCGTTTGACCCGGGGGGCCTTGGGCTTGGCTGGGGTTGGGGCTGGTGTATTAGAGGAGGAGTTGAGGGAGTTCTCCCCTGTTCCTCCGTCTGATCCCAGTACTCCCATCTCATCATCAAACTCCAGCTTCATCACCAGGTCCGCATCACCCTGAGAGGACAACACACCACACAATGATATGTCATGTCTACAGCCTGAAAACACACTGAGACCTGCGCAAACAATGGAGTTTTATTTTGTGATGGAGTTATACAGCTGAACTAAGCTCATAAGGCATTGATAAGTGATATTCTTCAGGAATCAATGGGTATAAATTAACAAATTAAATGAGTGAAATTGTCATAAAATACCACAGACTGGGCCTTTAATAATGAGGCATAATCCATTTTAAAACCAAAATGTGTTACCTTCTTCTTCTTGGTCATCTTCTTGGAGGCGTCAGTCTTCATGGCCTGTGTGATGGTGGGTACGACCCTGCGGCCGTACAGCGAGGGTAACGTCTCCTCCAGGTGGAGTTTCTTCACCTTGGGCTTGCCCACCTTGCCCTTCACCAGCTTGGTGCCTTTACCTGCACATATGTCTGCCTGCTCCTGGGCCTCGATTTTCTGTCACACAGACGGGGAGAGAATTTACCCGTCACGTTTTGTAAATCGTGTAAGTCACTTATATTGAGGTGACATCAATGTTGACGGTTTACAATGAAAGGAGATAATAAAAGCCAAACAAAATAAATGACTTTTCTACAAATAGATCTGGCTTTAGTAAGGCCAGGAGAAAGAAACCCTGAAGGTAACCGACCTCCTCAACAAAAGCAGGTATAAATCACAGTGGTCTCTTCTTAAGCAGTGACTCAGATGAGTGGCACCACTACATGTAGAGCTAGTAGAACTCACATCCAGTTCTTCAATGAAGACCGCCAGGTCCTCCTTCCACAGGTCCTCTGGAGACTTCCTCTGCAGCTCATTCAACTCTCCTTTCTGTTGAACAACACACACTCAGTTGATAAAGGATGTGGTGCTAGCAACACCAAGGTTGTGGGTTCATTTCCCGCCAGGACCACATACATATACTACAAAAGTACTGATATGCCCTTACTATGCCCCAAGAACAGAACACACACAACCGTTAGAAGACCTTGCCTACTTGTGTAATGTTGCTGCATATTAATAGCCTTTTGGGGACGATAAAGATCTATGGAATCGAAGTCCTTGACACCCTTCCTCTCTGAGTCAGTACCTTGATGTCTCTCTGTCGGAGCAGCTCGTCCACCTTCTCCTTGGACAGGCACCACAGAGGCATGTTGAGGATGTAGTTGAAGTTTGGTCCCGACGACGACCCAGAGTCCACAGAGCTGTCACTGTTGTTACCATCACGATCGTCCTCCTCCAGAGCCTATAGGGAGAGACCAGGAAGACATAGTCCCAATCAGAATACAAGGTATTGAAGTGTCAAGCAGTCTCAGCCAATCACAGGGCTGAATGGTGGACAGTGGCAGGAAGCTAACAGTACCTTTTCCTGTGCCTTGGTCCATGCCGCCACGGGGTCCGACTCAAAGCCTTTCTGCGCCAGCATCCTGATCAGTTCCCTCTTCGACTTGTTCTCTGTAGACAGACATGAATATATCAGTATTCTATACCAAATTGCAAACTGAAATAAAGAATCCTTCCCTTAGAGACATGCAGGTAAAATTCTCACCAATTGTGATCTTTCCTTCGATCTTCTCCAGCACAAATCGTGCCTGATTGGACAGTTTGGAAGCCTCCGCCCCCAGGCTCCCCACTAGCCAATCCTTCCTCAGCTTGTAGTAGTTCAACCGCAGCTCAAAGAACTCCTTGAGAATGTCCTGGACCGAGTCATACCTCTTCAGACAGCCCATGTGGTCAAACAACACCTGAGGGCAGAAACTTCTTCAGATACCTCTCCTTTCCACAATACAAACACTAAAACTGGTTAAAACCATGGAACACTTCAAAATGTTCTTCACTTTAAGATGAAACATTCATTCCAAAGAATCCCATCATCCCAGACAGATTCCTATAAGAGGAGTCCTCTATATACACACACAAAACAGCACTTCATCCAAACAGGTGTGCATAATGAATCAACAATGTGAGTCAATACAGGTATCAGTTCAACTCAAATACAGAGTAGGGACTCGTATAGGGCACACCGTAGCAAAACGTTTTGCAACGGATAACGAAAATAAGCGTTTATCATTGGACAAGCTCAGGTCGTTTCTCCCCGTTTCAGTCCATGTTCTTAGTGAATAGGAGCCAGATTTGAAGAGGGGTACTAACCATGGAGTTGCAGGTGAGGCTGGACTGTAGCTTGAAGACTTTGTGTAGTCCAGCAGCCTCAGCCTGGGCCAGCTTCTCCTCTGACATGCGGACTACAAACTTGACGGTTTGGTCCGTGTGGTACTCCTTATAGTCATTAATCAGAGCTGGAGTCTTCTCTGTCCCCTGGAGCATGGGCTCTAGTACCGACTCCTTGTAGGCCTGGAGGGAGGGAGATAGAGGGAGAAGGAGAGAGAGGGGAGGAGAGAGGAGGGGAGAGAGGGAGGGAGGGAGGGGGCGCGAAAGTGGGGAGGGAGAGAAAGTTCATTACAAAAACGAACAAACAATATCACAGCACAGAAACAACATGTCAATATATCCTTCATTCATTTCTGAATTCAGTCAAAGCAACAAGATGACCAGAAGTGCTGGACAGGTGTGATGTATCCTGCAATAGTGTACCTGTGTCCAGGTGCGAACGGGCAGCTCAGTGATCTCAATGGTGTTCTTGTCCAGGACAGAGATCTCTCCACTGACCATGTACTGGTTCTGACCCAACTCATGGATCACTCCTTTAAAGTTCTTATAGCTGGGCAGCTGGGAGAGGAGAGAGGTAGGAATACTCAGTCACCTGTTATTATGATACAGTACATGACCTACTCATTATAGGATTACATCTGATTATAACTGACCAACAGCAGACACAGAAAGTTGGTGGTTTATCCAATTCTACTCAAAAATGTGTTTTAGCAAAATGTTTTAATGTATAACGGTATCAATCTACACAAATATCTGGGTTGATATGTTTTCAGCAATAAAACCCTTACAACAGTGCTGCTTGTATGTCCAAGACACATTTCCCCTCTGGGACAATACAGTTGATCTTATCTTATGCAATCAATTAAGTTTCAAACTTCCAAATGTTCACCATGGGCAGAGGGTCCTGCATGTTGAGCATGCGATACAGGTTGTTGACTATCTCTCTGTGGTCGTAGTTGGGGATCTTGCAGGCCCAGCCCGTCCCGATGCCCTCGGCCCCGTTCACCAGCACCAAAGGGAGGATGGGGATGTACCACTCTGGCTCCACCTTCTGGTTGTCATCAAACAGGAACTTCAGCAGGCTGGAGTCCACCGCTGGGAACAACATCTTGGCCAGGGGACTGAGGAAGTCACATTACTTCATAATAAATACATGTTTTAAGCATTTTGAGTGTGTTTCATGAAAGGTGATGTATAAACAAAGTTGACATTAAATGTATCATTAACCATTTTTTTTTTTTTATCAAACAGGTATTACTGCACTTCAGGATGGCCCATACAAATCATACAAGTAGTAGACTTATCAAAATTGCTAGCACAATTATGTTTTGACCTTTGACCCTAGGAGGCTTTACCTGAGCATGGTGAAGATGTAACGGGGGCTGGCAGCGTCCTTGCCCCCGTTGATGCGGGTACCAAACTGACCCAGCGGCTGCAGGATGTTCACGTTGTTGCTGCCCACAAAGTTCTGGGCCAAGTTCACAATCGTCATCAACAGGGATTGCTGGATGATCACACACAGAGGCACACGTGTCAAAACAATGTTTTTGTACCCATTATCTGTAAACAGTATTGATTTAAAGTGGAAGATAACTACGTATACTTTCCTATAGCTGTGTAAGTATATTTCCTATAGCTGTGTAAGTATATTTCCTATAGCTGTGTAAGTATATTTCCTATAGCTGTGTAAGTATATTTCCTATAGCTGTGTAAGTATATTTCCTATAGCTGTGTAAGTATATTTCCTATAGCTGTGTAAGTATATTTCCTATAGCTGTGTAAGTATATTTCCTATAGCTGTGTAAGTATATTTCCTATAGCTGTGTAAGTATATTTCCTATAGCTGTGTAAGTATATTTCCTATCGCTCTGTAAGTATATTTCCTATAGCTGTGTAAGTATATTTCCTATAGCTGTGTAAGTATATTTCCTATAGCTGTGTAAGTATATTTCCTATAGCTGTGTAAGTATATTTCCTATAGCTGTGTAAGTATATTTCCTATAGCTGTGTAAGAGTGTAGAACCTCTCCATGATGGTAGGCAGACATCTCTGCCACTGAACCAGCCAGCTGAGCCACCTTCACCTCCCTCTTATCATTCCTCTTCATACAGGTGAAGAGTACCTTTCTCTGACCTGGCTTCAGACCTGCACACAAGATATCATCAAAAGGGGACCACCCCCCCCCCCCCCAAACACACACACACACACACACACACACACACACACACACACACACACACACACACACACACACACACACACACACACACACACACACACACACACACACACACACACACACACACACACGTCTTCAAAAGGGCATCACAAGTGGACCGCAGGAGGAGTGGGTGTTGCAACAAAACAGCTAATGGGGATTGAAATAAAAAAATAATTCTACACGCCATCATCAAAAGGAGACCACATCACACACATAAACAGAGCATCCAGAGGACAGTGAAGAATTCTGTTAATGACGAGTTTCCAGGCATTTCAGTTCCCTTAAACTTCAAAAGCCATTTGACAACAAACACAACAAAAGCTAGAAAGACAGAACGTCCAGGGAGCTAGCTAGTCTAGTGCATCGCTGCATACCTACCGTCCACTAAGGATGGGATAGATCTCTCGTTGTCAGAGTTGGAGAAGAGGATGAGTTCTTTGTTGATGAAGTCGTTGTAGGAGAGGTGTTTCGCCTGCGTGCCGTACAGGTATTGCTGAGTGGGATGATAAAAGAGATTCAGGGCTATGATGTTGCTATTGTCTATCAGCACCACATGGGAGAGCGGTGTCTACTTTGCATCAGCGACCGACAGCAACAGAGTCAATTACAGAACGCTGTTCCGTACAGGTATTGCTGTAGGATGAGAGAGATGAACAGCGCTGTGATGTTATCAGTGTCAGACCAGGCTATGATGGGATTCACATGGGGAAAGCAGCTGCTACTTTACATCAGTAATAAACAGTAGAGTCATTTTACTAAACGTCAACAACATAACTAGGCTGATTGGCGTGTTTTTGTGGAATATTTCCATTTCAATGCTTAGGATATGTGAGGAACACTGACAGCAGAAATCATCAGATGCTTGTGAATCAAAGGATCGAGCTAGAAGACTCTAAACAAGCTGTGCTACATCATGGTCCAAGTAACTCCCATAGTGGAGAGATGCCTGTTTGAAAAGACAGATCTGAAACAGTCTACGTCCTCTTCCTTTAATCAAACTCCAATATCCAACAGTCTCTCACTGGGTGCATCTCAATAGTCTGTTGCTTCCTCTCCACGCCTCTTTTCCTTCATCTGCACTGATGTGAATGATCTGGACAGTCTCTCACAGTGCAGATGGAACCTAGCACACTCGTGTGCTGAGTAACCACTGTAGAGACCTGAAGATGTACTCTATAGGAGGTATGCAAAACGTGTTATAGTGGCTGTATTTCAGCCTGCTTGAAATGGTGAATGGCACAGATACACATGAAAACATGAAATGACCCCGGGAATCGACAGAATATCACACAGAGATGCACAAAGACGTTATAACATTAAAAATGGGTGAATCTTTTCTTTAAGCAAGGTGGGCTAACAGTCTTCTGGCATGCAGGAGACCCAGGTTTCAACCCAGTCGGTCACACAGTCAGTCCCACTCACCTCTGGCAGGCCGTGCATCCTCCTCTGTCTCCTGTCCTCCATGAAGTTGGTGAGCCACTCCTTCCTGTCGTCAGTCTTCTTCTTACTGAACGCCTAGAGACAGGCAGCAATGGATAGATCACTGTCAGTCCCCCCTCCATTTGGTAAGGATTTCCCAAGCAGAGCACAGACAAATAAAAGTCCAAAACCATCTTGTGTGAGGTGATAGAAGGTTGGGTAATACATTTTGTGTGACGGCAAAACTAGCTTGATGAATATATTAGTCTAGCCATTTTTGAATTTAATTCCTAACTTTTCTAGCTATTTTGTGTATATTTAATGAGAAAGTATTGAAAGACCATGAGAGGGAAAAGGAGCGGGTGGTGTCCATGGTAAACCCACCAGTGTGATGGCAGCATCGTCCTCTGTCCCGGCGTATCTAAACATGATTCGGTGTTTCTCCATGTCTGCAAAGTACTCCTTGGCCTCCTTGCTTGTACTGGTACCCAAACCTGGAACACAAATAAACACTCAAACCTTTTTCACACTATTATGCCAACCCAAACTGTACTGAGCTGGCTCAGATATGTCCAGCATGGTCCAGCAACTATGGTGGACGTATACTCATGCCAGCACAGAACAGTTTGGCTCGAATTGCCTCGGTAGTGTGAAACAGAATAGCTTGGTTAACAATAATGGTTAGTTTGGAGGATTATCCACATGTGATGAACAAACCTTTGTAGTACTTTATATGCCAGGTTTTAAAGTTGAGCGTCTGTTTCTTCCATTGGTCAAACTCTGGAATGCTGTAGAAAGCATGCTCCTGTTTATTCTTGTTCACCTGCAGGAAAGAGTTAGTTAAAAGCAGCATTAGAACCATGCTTGCTAGCCTTAAGCCAAGCCAATCTAAACATTGTTTGAAGTCAGTTGACATAAGCTGCCATCGGCAGTCACGACTGTGTCATGTAGACAGTGTAGATTTCCAAACACTGAAGAGTTCGGGCCAAGGGGAAATGGAAGGGAGAAAATTGGGACCAGCTGTACCAATGTATGAGTCTTACTTTGACGATAGGTGTGATGAACTCCTCCAGGAAGGTGTGTTTGAGCAGGGATGGCCAGTTGTGATGGAAGAAATTGATGAGCAAACCCTTGATATGGGAGCCATCCTGATCCTGTCAGCAGATCATCAACACAAAGAAACATTCTATTAGGATGGATTGTTATGACCCAAGGGTACATCCAAAATGATACCCTATTCCATATATAGTGCACTACTTTTGGAGCACTACACCATACTATAATAGGAAATAGCACCCCATTTCAGATTAACCTTAAGAGCATGGATAATGAATGAAAGATGCTTTACGCTCATAGTTATTACAATTATTGATTATGATGATAATTGCAAGACATGCGTCAATTGAAGACGTCAGGCGTTGGTAGGATTGATTAAGTGTTAGAACCTGATCGGTCATGATCATGATCTTGCCGTAGCGTAAGGATCTCAGAGACTCTGGGTCTTCGTAGCTCTTCTTGTACTGCAGACCCACGATCTTGATGATGTTGTTGATCTCTGCGTTCTCCATGATCTGGTGGGATAGAGAAACATGGACGTGTCAGTGTTTCCCCTACCTGACTAAGGCAGGATGGGCCACCTTGGCTCTGGTGGACTCAACCAAAAAGAGTTTGGCTTCAGCTGATCTTAATAAAACAATTCTGTTGATCGGAATGGTCCTTGCGCCACTTTTGGGAAACGATCTATGTAAATCGCTTGAGTATTTATTTGTTTACAAGATTATTTATCATTTTGGTGTACGCTCGAGACATTAGTCATTTCGATTGTAATCCCTCATTCACAATCCCAGCCCAATCTAACCACTATCTAGACACTAACCTGACACTAACCTGTTTGTGTGTGGCCTCTCGTACGTTCAGAATTTTTCCTCGTAGTGGGAAGACACCATAACGATCTCGCCCAATGACACCAAGGCCGGAGACGGCCAAGGACTTGGCCGAGTCTCCCTCAGTCAGGATCAGAGTGCATTCTGACGAGTGTTTACCACCTGGGGGTGAAGACGGAGGTAAGACGCGCAGTTCAGTGTGTGTTTAAACAATTTAGTGTTTCCCCTCATTTTTTATAAAAAAGGGGTGGGCCCAACAACCAAGCTCTGTTCCCCCATCCTAATTTAAAGTCTTCAACTAGTTTCAAAATAAATATTGGTAAAAGAGGCCCTCTTGGTAGATGTCTTACCGGCATCGTTGGCGTCGTCCAGCTTGGGGATGCCTTTAATCTTGCTGTACTTCACTGAAGAACACTTCTTGTTGAGTTGTGTCTGGGCCTTGAACTTCACCCAGTTCAGGATACTCTCCACGATACCACAGTTGGTTGCCTGCAGACAAAATAAATAATTGAATATGATATATCATTGTTTAATATTCCAGGTAAACCGAGAACACAAGAAAGGACCTGGAACTGATTTTAGAGATCATATGATATCAATTCAATGTAAATAACTTGACTTTCTCTGTGAGGAAACAGTGTATGTGAAGAGTGAAAGCCCAACATCACATGTATACATTTAGGAGATAGTGATATTTCATTGTGGTAAAGAACAGCCATTTATGAAGAAGAATCTCCTTACTGCTCTGATGAACTTCTCAGACAGAGGACACTTAGAACCAAAGCTCTTGGTCTGGAGGGTCATGTTCTCCTTGGTCTGGGAGTCAAAGGTCGGGTTCTCGATCAACGCATTCACAAACACCCAGATGTGGTTCTTCACCTGAGTCAGACCAAAGTAAAGCACTAAGATTGTAGCTGAACGTTACATTAATTTGCTCTTATCCCAGTTCACTAACAATGGAATTACTAGTAACACTATTGTAGTAACACAATAATAACACATGAATAAGATGGTAATGAATAACCTGGAAGGGTTTGACTGAGACACCAGCTTTGTTCTTCTTCTTCACCACTTCTATCAGCTTGGCTACGATCTGGTCCACCACGTAATCAATGTGTCTGCCACCCTGAATGACACAAAACAAGCAGAGTAGTACATAAAACATGGCTGATGTGGTTGAAAGTCATACTACAACACGTGAATAGCATCAAAATGAACACACGTCCCAGTATATTTACACATACAAAACGCACTTCATTTCTGTCCATTATTCCTAGACTGGTCAAGTGGTAGTTTTCCAAATCAAAGGCTATAGTTCTGGTAATATAAGACTGTTTAAACAACGTAATTCCCTGGGGGGATGTTACCTTGGTGGTGGCGATACTGTTGACGAAGCTGATCTGTTGGAATCCCTTCTCACTCATGGTGAGACAGACCTCCCAGCGCTCGTTGACCGACTCGTTGACCACCTTCAGGGCCACGCCCACCTCGTCCAGCTTGTCCTTCACGTACAGGTCCACATAGCTGCGGAACCCTGTCACCTGGGAGGAGGGAAAGGACAGGTGAGAAGAGCCTAAACTGGGTTTGGATTGTGGCTCCGGTTCTGGAAAGGTTATTAGCAAATGCCACTGTATTGAAACAGGTGTAGTGAAATGAGCCGTTTTATTTCATTTCAAAATGTTTCGCCCAGGGTCTTCCAAGACTTGGCACCTTATGTACAGCATGTATTCTGTGTATATGGGACAGCCCATCTTACTATGTGTGGTTAAATGGGGGGGGGCTTACAGGGAGTTTCTTCCCGTTGAGCATGACTTTGACGCCCTTGCAGGACCCAGCAATGTCATAGGCCCTCTTGGTGAGCAGAGCCACGATGTCCTTGTCCAGCTTCTCCATCTTGAACTTGGACAGGTCCGGCTGGAAGGTCACGCACGTGAAGTCGTCCCCGTCAAAGAACTTGATCTTGGGGTCGCTCGTCTTCCCCATGTTGTTCTGCCAAGTCTAGGGAGGGAGAAAAAGGGGGAGAGAGATTGTCATGAAATGTACTACATTCTTCACATGTTAAGGAAACTAGAATGAATCATGAGATTGTATTGTGAAATTCCATCAAAGAGTTAATAAAAAGCCTTGTGAAACTGATTGAACAAACTATTTTGCTGAGTCATTTCACTGAAAGTGACAATTGTAGGACAAACCACCTGGTTTATGAGAAATTACAGAAATCCCCCAAAACTATGTAGAATCCTACAATATCAACGTAGAATCCTGTGAGACCACACCTGACAGTGAGAATCAACTCATACTCACCCCCTCACATGTTTACAAGTCACATACTGTACACCTACAAAACATCAACTGGTGCTCAGCTGTTTGAAGAATGCTCTTTTCAAGGTTGACTGAACAACAAATCTCAATCACGCTGTGCTTTCTCGTTGTGTGTACCTGTTTGAAGCTGTGTTTGTACTCCTTGCAGGCGGTTTCCACTGTGAACTTTGTGCTGAAGATGTTGCAGAGTTTAGCGCCGTACCCGTTCCTTCCACCTAGGAGGAGAACAGAGGGAAGACGTGCTTTCATCCGTGGAGAGATTGACCTACAGTCATTCACTAACTCCCATGTAGTGTTACTAAGCACTGCAAGGGGAACTACAAAACTATTCAGCTATTCCGTAGCTAAACATTTCAGGTTAGACGTTCTGTCTAAAGCTTTATCGAAACCATATGAAATGTGATTACATAAAGGGTCAAAGAATAATGAATAAATGAATTAGATTCTTATTTTCAGAGTGATTTTTTTCCACCTGTGACTTTCTTCTGCTCGTCGTCGTAGTTACTGGAGGTGAGGAGGTGTCCGAAGATGAGAGCGGGAACGTACATCTTCTCATCTTTGTGTTCCACCACCGGGATGCCTTTACCATTGTTCCAGATGGTGATGGTGTTGGACTCACTGAAGGAAGAGAGGAGGAGGATGAACTTAGGAATAAACAGATGGAAGAACTTCACAGGACAGCCAGAATCAGCTGTACTAACCTTTACATTAACATCGAAAATAAAATATTTGTAAATAAAAAAAAAACCAAGATTAAGATGTAAAATTATATTTAGTTCAATAAACATAAATCTAGCCAGAGCTTTCTGACATGTAAACATCAACATTTTTCAATACTGCAACTAATCCCCATTTGCCAAACCAGTGGATTTAGGGCTGTGATTTTAAACATACTGTAGAGCAACACAGCAAAACGAAATAAGCCCAACGTGTGATGATTTAAGCTCTGGAACGGGGCTCCAAAATTCATATAAAACCATTATAAATTCCAGCCCTTGAGAGCAACAGAGGAGAGGAAAGGAGAAAGCACAGAGAGATATGACAGGGCAGGGTGGTAGAGAGAGATATGACAGGACAGGGTGGAAAAGAGAGACAGGCAGTCAGGCCTGGCCTCACAGGGAGGAGACATGGAAGCTCTCTGAAGGACACTCTGACGTTCAGCAGTCTGCTGTGTGTGCAGATTGCTGTGGATGTCGTGCCGTAGGTGAACAGCATGTTAAATGAGCTCCCTGAATTGCAGAGCCGACTGTTCATTAAGACCTCTCTCTCCCCAGAACTCTATCAGCCTCCACCACAACCCCCTGCTGCTACCTAACACTGTGCCACAGATCACCGTACGGGTAAATACTCTGCAGAACCGTGCACAACGCTGGCTTTAAAACACACACACACACACACACACACACACACACACACACACACACACACACACACAGACATCACAGTGGGCAGATCACTTAAACAAAATGGATGCTCCGCATTTTTCAAATACATTCTCCCACAGAAACATCTGCATGCCTTGATAGTGCCTTCAGAAAGTATTCACACCCCTTGACTTTTTCCTCATTTGGTTGTGTTACAGCCTGAATTTAAAATAGATTACATTGAGATTTTAGTCACCCATAATGTCAAAGTGATATGTTTTTTTTTTAAATTATTTTTAATTGTACAAATCAATAAAAAAAGCATTTCTGAAATGTCTTGAGCCAATAAGTATTCAACCCCTTTGTTATGGCAAACCTAAATAAGTTCAGGACTAAAAATGTGGTTAACAAGTCGCATAATAAGTTGCATTGACTCTGTGTATAATAATAGTGTTTAACATAATTTTTGAATGACTACCTCATCTCTGTACCCCACACATACAATTATCTGTTAGGTCCCTCAGACAAGCAGTGAATTTCAAACACAGATTCAAACACAAAGACCAGGGAGGTTTTCCAATGCCTCGCAAAGAAAGGCATCTATTGGTAGAACAAAAAGCAGACATTGAATATCCCTGTGAGCATGGTGAAGTTATTAATTACACTTTGGATGGTGTATCAATACACCCAGTCACGACAAAGCTCCAGGTGTCCTTCCTAACTAAGTTGCCGGAGAGGGAGGAAACTGCTAAGAGATTTCACCATGAGGCCAATGGTGACTTTAAAACAGTTACAGAATTTAATGGCTGTGATAGGAGAAAACTGAGGATGGATCAATCACATTGTACTTAGTTCACAATACTAGCCTCCTAACTGACAAGTGTACAGAATAAAAAATATTCCAAAACATGCATCCTGTTTGCGACAAGGCACTAAAGTAATACTGCAAAAATTGTGGCAAAGCAATTGTCCTGAATACAAACAGTTGTTTGGGGCAAATTCAATACAACACAAGCATAGTGGTGGCTTTCCACCAGATACTGGGAGATAAATTCACCTTTCAGCAGGACAATAACCTAAAACACTGGAGTTGCTTACCAAGAAGACAGTGAATGTTCCTGAGTGGCAGAGTTACAGTTTTGACTTAAGTATGCTTGAAAATCTATGGCAAGACGTCCAATTTGACAGAGCTTGAAGAATTTTAAAAAGAATAATGTACAATCCAGGTGTGCAAAGCTCTTAGAGGCATACCCAGAAAGACTCACTGCTGTAATCGCTACCAAAATGCGATTCTAACATGAATTGACTCAGGGGTGTGATGTGAATACTTATGTAAATTAGATATTTCTCTATTCCATTTTCAATAAATGTGCTAAAAACAAATTAAACATGTTTTCACTTTGTCATTATGGGGTATTGTGCGTAGATGGATGACATTTCTTTTCAATTCAGGCTTCAACAAAATGTGGAAGAAGTTAAAGGGTATGAATGTATATTTAGAAGGCTACTTAATGAGCTGAACTACTGGGCTGCAGGCTTATTTTATTGGTCAACCCGAATCATTTCCATGGTAACTAACTCCGCAATTTTATTTTATCAATCACTGAAAAGCCAGTCTAGAGAGACCTACATTCTAACAGCAAAAATGGTATTTGGCTGGGGGAGCCATTGTTTTCCAATGACGAGAAGCCGCTGCACCTACCAAGGCAGCATGCACGGCACAGTTTTTAGGGGGGGGAGCTGCTATGCTCAAATGACTTTTCCAACACTGCTACGCATGACCTCAAGAGGAGCAGACGGCTTTGCCGTCATAGAACAGGCCTGTTAAACAGAACTTATGATAATGACGGATAGATGGCAACTAACTCCCACAGAGGGAAGCTGCTGTGCCAACCTATGCAGCGTACACAGTAGGGTTTTTAGGCTCAAACTGGACTTGACTAATGATTGACAACTGCTTACTGTGCATGTGTACTTACGGATCAATGGAGATCTTTATGGTGGACATGTTCTTATCCCGCTGTTTGTTGTCGGCCGCGTTGACTGTGGAGCAGAGAAAAACATGTTGAAATGAGAAGTAGACTGCGGGGATTTAATTGTGTTGATAGATTATCGAGAAGATACTGACATTTTCATCAAGAGCTTTAGACACACTTGAGAATCAATAGCCTAAATGTTGCCTGGCCTATAAAATCCAAAACCACATCCTTTCAAGTCTCTCATACTGGAAACATATTGAAAAGTCAAATTGCCTCAGTCAAGTCTCCTGTCCGTTATACGGTTTGGTTGGCCTGTTTCATTTCAAGCTTTTGCTTGGGTTGTAAGGTGACATTATGTGTGGACTGACCCTGTGTGAGTTATGTCTAGTCAGTAATTATATAGACGTGGTAGGAACTAGTGAAGATTTGAGCAGCGAGGACAGACTGCTGTCATTACTTTATCACCACTATAAAACAACTAAATTAACACTGTGCGGAGCAAAAAACTCTCATCTCATGTCTTCTTCCATTGCATACGACTGATTTCCAGTTGCTTGATCACTCAAGGTAGTGCCTGGTATAAACATATTATTTCAGGACAGGGTATTCATCTGTTCATCAATGCAGAAGCCTGACATTTTGCAATACAACAATTGGTTGTACCCCATATTGAATGTGCCAGTCAGCCAAACACATAACACAGACCAGCAATGGATGCTGCTGCCGCTTGTCTTACTCAGTGTGTAACTGACAACCAATAAAAGATTTCATCAGACGGCTCTTCATTCCAGACAAATGGCTACATGAGTAAGAGCAAGGACGAGTCCACAGAACACACAGGAACAAGTTATCTCCTCTACACAACAGGTTAAATGTAATACATGTTTCAGATATATTGTTGGACCAGATAAAAGGCTTGTTTTCATCTCCAGTCACTGGGCAGGAGTACAAAAATGATATCATCCTACCTACAACAACAGATTTACTGAATGTACTGTAAGTCTGTCTGGAAAAGAGTCTCTGCTAAATCAGGGCTTCCACTGTTCATGGCACAAACTGTTCACGGCACAAACTGTTCACGGCACAAACTGTTCACGGCACAAACTGTTCACGGCACAAACTGTTCATGGCACAAACTGTTCACGGCACAAACTGTTCACACCCCTGTTGGCGGTGGAGAGAATTTTGTAGGTTTAAAGCAAAATTTCTTGCAATTCTATACATTTTGCCATGTCTAATGTGTATTTCTGTGATTTGAGTGACAAAAAAATACAACAATATCTGTGGGCTAAAAACCTCAACAAAAAAACGTTAGCTGACATGGACTAGTTGATCTGGATATTTCTGACAAGTTATAAATAGCTCTCGAAGGTATGCAATGACTGACATGACAAGAGGAACTGATGATCCACTACCCAATTTACAAATGACACCTTGTGCATTCTACTATTACAACTTGAAAGAGAGTAAGTTTAAAGCAGGACGGAGTTCCTTTAAAAAATATATACACTAACAATATACACGACCGTTCAAAAGTTTGGGGTCACTTAGAAATTCTTGTTTTTTTTAATAAAAAATGTTGTCCATTAAAATAACATCAAATTGATCAGAAATACGGTGTAGACATTGTTAATGTTGTAAATGACTATTGTAGCTGGAAATAGCAGATTGTACGCCTATATTTAGATATTCAATAAAACAGAGGCCCATTATCAGCAACCATCACTCCTGTGTTCCAATGGCACGTTGTGTTAGCTAATCCAAGTTTATCATTGTAAAAGGCTAATTGATCATTAGAAAACCTTTTTGCAAATAGCTGAAAACTGTTGTCCTGATTAAAGAAGCAATAAAACTGGCCTTCTTTAGACTAGTTAAAGATCTGGAGCAACAGCATTTGTGGGTTTGATTACAGGCTCAAAATGGGCAGAAACAAAAGGACTTTCTTCTGAAACTCGTCAGTCTATTCTTGTTCTGAGAAATTAAGGCTATTCCATGCGAGAAATTACCAAGAAACTGAATATGTCGTACAACACTGTGTACTATTCCCTTCACAGAACAGCGCAAACTGGCTCGAACCAGAATAGTAGGAGGAGTGGGAGGCCCCGGTGCACAACTGAGCAAGAGGACAAGTACATTAGATGTCTAGTTTTAGAAACAGGCGCCGCCCAAGTCCTCAACTGGCAGCTTCATTAAATAGTAACCGCAAAACACCAGTCTCAACGTCAACAGTGAAGAGGCGGCTCCGGGATGCTGGCCTTCTAGGCAGAGTTGCAAAGAAAAATACAGTTTTATTGCTTCTATAATCAGGACAACCGTTTTCAGCTGTGCTAACATAATTGCAAAAGCGCTTTTCTAATGATCAATTAGCCTTTTAAAATGATAAACTTGGATTAGCTAACAACGTGCCATTGGAACAAAGGAGTGATGGTTGCTGATAAATGGAGATATTCTATTAAAAATCAGCTGTTTCCAGCTACAATAGTCATTTACAACATTAATGTCTACACTGTATTTCTGATCAATTTGATGTCATTTTAATGGACAAAAAAATGTGCTTTTCTTTCATAAACAAAGACATTTCTAAGTGACCCCAAACTTAGGAATGGTATTGCATTATTACACACACAGTACCAGTCAAAAGTTTGGACACTCCTACTCACTACATTGTAGAATAATAGTCAAGACATCAAAACTATGAAATAGCACATATGGAATCATGTAGTAACCAAGAAAAGTGTTCAACAAATCAAAATATATTTTATATTTGAGATTCTTCAAAGTAGCCACCCTTGATGACAGCTTTGCACACTCTTGGCATTCTCTCAAACAGCTTCATAAGTTAGTCACCTGGAATGCATTTCAATTAAAAGGTGTGCCTTCTTAAAAGTATATTAGTCAAATTTCTTTCCTTCTTAATGCGTTTGAGCCAATCAGTTGTGTTGCAAAAAAGTATGGGTAGTATACAGAAGATAGCCCTATTTGGTATAAGACCAAGTCCATATTGTGGCAAGAACAGCTCAAATAAGCAAAGAGAAACGACAGTCCATCATTACTTTAAGGCATGAAGATCAGTCAATCTGGAATATTTTAACAACTTTAAAAGTTTCTTCAAGTGCACTTGCAAAAACCATCAAGCGCAATGATGAAACTGGCTCGCATGATGACCGCCACAGGAAAGGAAGACCCAGAACTACCTCTGCTGCAGAGGATATGTTCATTAGAGTTACCAGCCTCAGAAATTGCAGCCCAAATAAATGCTTCACAGAGTTCAAGTAACAGACACATCTCACCACAACTGTTCAGAGGAGACTGTGTGAATCAGGCCTTCATGGTCAAATTGCTGCAAAGAAACCACTATTAAATGACACCAATATGAAGATACAAGGACATCCCTGCTGGCCAAACCCTCCCTTAACCCGGACGATGCTGGGCCAATTGTGCGCCGCCCCATGAGTCTCCCGGTCGCGGCCAGTTGCAACAGAGCCTGGACTCGAACCCAGAATCTCTAGTGGCACAGTGCCTTAGACCACTGCGCCACTCAGGAGGCAAGAAGAAGAGACTTGCTAGGGCCAAGAAACACGAGCAATGGACATTAGACCGGTGGAAATCTGTCCTTTGGTCTGATGAGTCCAAATGTGAGATTTTTTGTTCCAACCGCCGTGTCTTTGTGAGACGCAGAGTAGGTCAGCGGATGACCTCCGCATGTGTTGTTCCCAACGTGAAGCATGGAGCTGGTGGTGTGATGGTGCTTTGCTGGTGACACTGTCTGTGATTTATTTAGAATTCAAGGCACACTTAACCAGCATGGCTACCACAGCATTCTACAGTGATACGCCATCCCATCTGGTTTGGGGGGACAGCAGTGGAGAATGAGAAAAGTTAAGTACCTCTGCGTATACATCACGGACAAAGTGAAATGGTCCACCCACACAGACAGCGTTGTGAAGAAGGCACAACAGCGCCTCTTCAACTTCAGGAGGCTGAAGAAATGTGGCTTGTCACCTAAAACCCTCACAAACTTTTACAGATGCACAATTGAGAGCATCCTATCAGGCTGCATCACCGCCTGCAGCACCCACAAGCACAAGGCTATTCAGAGGGTGGTGCAGTCTGCACAATGCATCACCGGGGGCAAACTACCTGCCCTCCAGGACACCTACAGCACCCGATGTCACAGGAAGGCCAAAAAGATCATCAAGGACAACAACCACCGGAGCCACTGCCTGTTCATACCGCTATCATCCACAAGGCGAGGTCTGTACAGGTGTATCAAAGCTTGGACCGAAAGACTGAAAAACAGCTTCAATCTTAAGGCCATCAGACTGTTAACCTGTTGGGTCTAGGGGGCAGCATTTGCACGTCTGGATAAAAAAAATGTACCCGATTTAATCTGGTTACTAATCATACCCAGTAACTAGAATATGCATATACTTATTATATATGGATAGAAAACACTCTAAAGTTTCCAAAACTGTTTGAATGGTGTCTGTGAGTATAACAGAACTCATTTGGCAGGCAAAACCCTGAGACATTTTCTGACAGGAAGTGGATACCTGATGTGTTGTATTGACTTTAAACCTATCCCATTGAAAAACACAGGGGTTTAGGAATATTTTGGCACTTCCTATTGCTTCCACTAGATGTCACCAGCCTTTACAAAGTGTTTTGAGTCTTCTGGAGGGAGATCTGACCGAACAAGAGCCATGGAACGATGATGGCCCATTAGACACCTTGCGCGCGAGTTCATGTTGGGTACCCTCGTTCCAATACGTTATAAAAGAGTATGCATTCGTCCACCTTGAATATTATTCATGTTCTGGTTAAAAAAGGCCCTAATGATTTATGCTATACAACGTTTGACATGTTTGAACGAACGGAAATATATTTTTTCCCCTCGTTCATGACGAGAAGTCCGGCTGGCTTACATCATGTGCTAACGAGACGGAGATTTTTGGACATAAATGATGAGCTTTTTTGAACAAAACTACATTCGTTATGGACCTGTGATACCTGGAAGTGACATCTGATGAAGAGAATCAAAGGTAATGGATTATTTACATAGTATTTTCGATTTTAGATCTCCCCAACATGACGTCTAGTCTGTATCGCAACGCGTATTTTTCTGGGCGCAGTGCTCAGATTATTGCAAAGTGTGATTTCCCAGTAAGGTTATTTTTAAATCTGGCAAGTTGATTGCGTTCAAGAGATGTAAATCTATAATTCTTTAAATGACAATATAATATTTTACCAATGTTTTCTAATTTTAATTATTTAATTTGTTACGCTGACTTGACTGCCGGTTATTGGAGGGAAACGATTTCCTCAACATCAATGCCATAGTAAAACGCTGTTTTTGGATATAAATATGAACTTGATAGAACTAAAAATGCATGCATTGTCTAACATAATGTCCTAGGAGTGTCATCTGATGGAGATTGTAAAAGGTTAGTGCATCATTTTAGCTGGTTTTATGGTTTTGGTGACCCTGTCTTTGACTTGACAAAACATTACACACAACTCTTGTAAATGTACTGTCCTAACATACTCTAAATTTATGCTTTCGCCGTAAAACCTTTTTGAAATCGTAAAACGTGGTTAGATTAAGGAGATGTTTATCTTTCAAGTGGTGTAACATAGTTGTATTTTAGAAAAATTTGAATTTTGACATTTATTTGGATTCAAATTTGCCGCTCTTGAAATGCACCTGCTGTTGATGGAGTGCACCACGGGTGGCACGCTAGCGTCCCACCTAGCCCCAAGAGGTTAAGAAAGCAATCACTAACACAGAGAGGCTGCTGCCTACATACAGACTGGAAATCATTGGCCACTTTAATAAATGGATCAATAGTCACTTTAATAATGTTTACATTTCTTGCATCACACATATATGTATATAATGTATTTTATACCATCTATTGCATCTTGCCTATGCCACTCTGTCATTGCTCATCCATATATTTATATGTATATATTCCTATTCAATTCCTTTACATAGATTTGTGTGTATTAGGTAGTTGTTGGGGAATTGTTAGATTACATGTTAGATATTGCTGCACTGTCGGAACTAGAAGCATAAGCATTTCGCTACACTCGCATTAACATCTGCTAACCATGTGTATGTGACCAATACAATTTGATTTGATTTTCACTTGGGACTATCATTTGCTTTTCAACAGGACAATGACCCAAAACACACCTCCAGGCTGTGTAAGGGCTATTTGACCAAGAAGGAGAGTGATGGAGTGCTGCATCAGATGACCTGACAACCACAATCACCCGACCTCAACCCAATTGAGATGGTTTGGGACAAGTTGGACCGCAGAGTGAAGGAAAAGCAACCAACAAGTGCTCAGCATATGTGGGAACAACAAGACTGTTGGAAAAGCATTCTAGGTGAAGCTGGTTGAGAGAATGCCAAGAGTGTGCAAAGCTGTCATCAAGGTAAAGGGTGGTTACTTTAAAGACTCAAAAATATATTTGGATTTGTTTAACACTTTTTTGGTTACTACATTCCATATGTGTTATATCATAGTTTTGATGTATTCACTATTATTGTACAATGTAGAAAATAGCAAAAATAAAGAAAAACCCTTGAATGAGTAGGTGTGTCCTA